>NC_068305.1:27988438-28303993 GCF_025860055.1 Xyrauchen texanus | reverse complement strand
ACGTTTTGTCCCGCTCCAGATCGCAAAAGCCCTTAATTTTTAAGTCCCACTCCGGTAAGATTTTGTCATCCCGCCCGCCCGCATCTGCGCTCAGCAATCAAAACGTGTCCCGCACCGCACTGTTGCAGGACGCGTGCTTCTGTTTTCCCTAAATTACTTTACACATATAGTTTCACTGGTGAAAATATAAATACCCTTTGCTAATACAAAGGCCATACTCATGAACTAACATTGAAATGGAGAATAATGGCTTGGAATATTTTGATGTGGATTTTGTTGTTAATGCATTTTCACACAACAGTGTCTCTGAATTTCAGAATAAGAGACAAACTTGACTGTCACTGGACAAATCATTAGAGACCTGTTTCTCTAATGAGATTTTGTGTTTTACCTTTGTAGGTTAGTATCATTGCTTATTACATTTCTGTCAAACAGAAAGAATTGTCATCATTTAATAATATATAATTACTTCTTTAAGAAGATCCCATCTGTGTCAAATTTTAGGATCTTAAACTTATATATTATTGATCTCTCCATCTCATATATTTTCTTTCACTCTATCCTTATTTTCATCCTTGATATTACTTCTCGTCTCCGCTCCATCTTTGCATTCATGGGGACTCTGATTTGTCTTTGTAATTTGCTTTCAGGCTGTAATTCCAATTGATCTAAAAGTGTATTGCTTTATTTTGTTTCTTAATAATGGAGGTATATACTACAATCTTATGAGTCAAGACAAATTTATCTGTATAGCACTTTTCACAACAGCTGATTGTTTCAAAGCAGCTGTAGGTATGTGAAATTATGCTATTAGAGAAAATGAATTAATATAATGCTAATATTAGTTATGTTTAGAAATATTAGTGTTTTAGTAAACAAATTATACAATGTTTATCAGTTTATTTATTTCAATATATTTTTAATATGGGGGAAACGTGTAAAATACAGTTATATTGGTGTTTCCCGCACACATACGTACTCCCTTTTAAAACTGCAAAACTTTTGCCTTCATCCCGCCGAATAGCATGAATCCACATTTACTTCGCTTTTTCATCGGTTGGAAAAGAATGGAAACTGAGATACGGCTGTTTAGTTGAACTATTAGAACATTTAGGAACGCAACAACAATTCCTCGGTGTGCTCGCCGCCATTGCTACAGACTAAACCGGAAGTCGCTTTACGCTACTATCCGCCATTGGAAGTGACGACACGAGCACTGTGATTCTCCAATAGGGGCTGGCTGCAGACTGCGAGTGGAGCTCCATTCAAAAGCGGAAATACGTCACCTCCACTGCGCCGGAGCGCATATATACGTCACCTCTACTGCGGCCTTATACTGTCTATGACTGCGACCGAGCGCAGGAGGTGACGTATTTCCTGTTTGAGAGTGGAGCTCCAATCGCCCACAGTCTGCAGCCAGACCCTTCTCTGATAAAGGCCTATACATATTTAAATGTATTTACATTAATAATCAAAATAAACATTTCTTCCGACAAGTAATATAGCTCATTAGCCTAACTGTAGGCTGTTTAGTGTAGCCAAGCAATGTAGCAAATTAGCGCATTAATGTAAAATGTGCGGTCACAGGTGCTGTTTATTATAATTTTACAACGGCTTCGTGCATGGCCCATCCAAATCAGAATTTAGTTACGGAACTATTTGTTTTATTTCCCTAATATTTAATATTTATAATTGACTTAGCATGCACAACTGGGCGCAAATTTAAATTATTTCAAAAATGATTGTTCAGTTAGATCTTCAGGAACAGGAATTGGTGCTCCTATATATATAAACATTGGAATGCATATATGTATATAAATTAAATGTATATATCATATATATGTATCATGTCATGTCCATGTCCTTTAAAACAAACTCCTGTTGTGGTGGAAAATGAAGCTACCTTTGACCTCCCCTCACCAAATGAGCATTTACTGTCAAGTGGAGTGAGTCTATAAATAATTTCAGATCATCTGCATTATTGATCAGAACAAAGAGTGATCAGCTTGGTTGGCATTAACTTTCACTGGGTCACTCCTTGGTCACTCCTTCACTCTGCATGACTCTTTAATGCGATGGGCCATTGAGATCTACATTGTGTGGAAAGTCTGTAACACAGAAGAGCAGTTTCCAGCAGTCAAATTGCCAGTTGGAGAACCTGGGTACACATTTAATCCCTCTGTAAAGCTGTGAAGGGTCACATGCCCCTCTATAATGCCTATGGGAAGTATGTCGTTAAACTCTACTGGATGGTAAATTCAGGTTGAGTAAACCATTATACTGTATCGAGTTACTGGCATTGTATATAATTTCAGAAAATAACTTCACTGCATGTTTAAATTGATACCCCTCTATGGGATTATGAGCAGGGATGTTAAAACTTGTCTAAAAATAGTTTTTTAAGTTTATTTGTATTTGCAAGAGGCAGTGTACAAAGGAAGTTGGAAAAGTGTATTGTCCACAATATTATGCTGGCTCTTAGGTTCCCAGCATGCAATCTGCCATTATATGGTTGCATTTTTATTAGTAGATTGTTTATTTAGCTGTTTCTGTTTATGTTAACACTGCCAGTTACTTGTTTTATGATGTTTTACTGCAGTTCTTTTCAAATATACCCCAAATACCCTATAACAATGCAAACAGCATGTCAGGTGGTGAGGAGTGATTAGGAGGCCACTCAACACCAATTGCAGCATGTTACCCGCATTCTCCTGCTAGAGGGACACTGTGTCCTTTAGGCAGTGATTAAGTGAGAACACAATGCTTATCAGGTAGCCGAGGGAGTCAGTGGAACCATAACTGTCAGACTACTCTATCCTATGGACTTGAGAAAAAGAGAAACAATAATTTACCTTAACAGCCCCATGTAATAAATGAATGCAGTGACCTGCACAGTGGTAACAGTGATTTGTTTGACATGTGATTTCAAAGAATAGTAAAAAATTACACTCAGTCACAATCTTATAGTGATACTTTCCCCAAAAAGGAAAATTCGATCTTCATTTACTCACTCTCATGCCATCCCAGATGTGTATGATTTTCTTTCATCTGCAGAACACAAATTAAGATTTTTAGTCCATATGATGCAAGAGAATGGGTGCAAAAATGTTAAGCTCCAAAAATCGAATCCAAAAGTCAGCATAAACGTAATTCACAAGACTCCAGTGGTTAAATCAATATCTTCAAAAGCATTCATTACTCAATCTCCACTGGAAACTTTCACTTTCATATTCTTCTCCTTGTATTTTTGGTGAATCGCATTCTGCATTCACATCGCCTCCTACTGGGCAGAGAAAATAATTTCTACCAAAAAAGGACTTTAATATTGATCTGTTTCTCACCCACACCTATCATATCACTACTCAAGATGTTAATTAAAACACTTGAGTCGTATGGATTACTTTTATGATGGCTTTATGTGCTTTTTGCAGCGTCAAATTTGGGAACCCATTCACTTGGATTGTATGGACCTACAGAGCTAAGAAATTCTTCTAAAAACCTTCATTTATGTTCTGCAGAACAAAGAAAGCCATACGCATCTGGGATGGCATGAGGGTGAGTAAATGATTAGATACGTTTTTTTGGGTGAACTATCCTTTTAAGATCAAGAGTCTTTTAAGATAAGGTCTTTGTGCGGGTCAGTAGTTCTGACAAAGTATTTGTCTCAATATCCCAACTGTTTTGCAGAGCCATAATAAAGTTATTTTATTGCCCACTAAAGTTCTAAACTATTTTTTAATAAAACTCTTAAAGTTAATAATGCTTAGTATTGTTATATTTGTGCTGCTCATACAAAATGAGCACAAATGGACCATGCAGAGGCCCTTGGGGACCCCAGCCATATCTTGGAAATAGAATATCGCATAGACATGGGGATGAACTATTTTGACTAGTGGCAGTATACTGTACATAACTCCATCATCCTGGTGCCAAGTTTTTAATCAGCAAGCACCACTCACATTATCTTAAAATGTACCTAACTTTACCTTAAAATGTAATCTAGTTTAGAGCACTGTCCTAGAATTGTAAATGCACTTTATTATTATTATTATTTTTATTTTAACTTTTTGTTTTACATTTATTGCCATCTCCTTTTTTCTTTTTCAGGGAAGTTGGAGGAAGATTACTTTTGACATGCAACCATTTGACAAGGATAATAACATGCTACTTCTTGCTACAACAAACCATTCATAGCTCATACTAAAGGTGGATAGTACTGAGGACAGTGTACTTGAGGTTTTCTGGTTAACATTAACCTAACATCTATCCATTTTAATTTACAGACAAATATTTGTTATTATAGGGAGTATAGTTATCTATGAACATGCCAAATTTAATGGATGTGTTAATGTTGTTAAAGTTTATAGTGTAAATGTATAATTTAGCATTGGAAATGAGAAGTCTCAGAGCCATTTAAACATTCATGGTTCTAAAAAACTTACAGGAAATAAAACGTAAGTAGTCAAGAATAGTAAAGTGCCTTGGGAGGTCCTTTTTCCCCAAAAACACATACACATTCATTGACAATTTATTGCTGCCAAGCCTTTGCGCTGAGGTGATCACAGCGGTATGTCCTGTTTGAAGTGTGCTTGTGCTTGTTTGTGGCACTTTAAAATGGAGGTGACAATGATCCAATCACTTTTTGCTTAAAGATGAACAGTGAAATTGTGCAGTTAATTAACAGCTGCCGGACTGGTTGAATACAGCATCCCATGAGGCATAATTAGAGCATCAGCCATCTGGTTTCTTTAGAGAAAGGGAGCGAGAGGTCACACACACACACACACACACACACACACACACACACACACACACACACACACACACACACACACACACACACACACACACACACACACACACACACACACACACACACACACACACACACACACACACACACATCAACATCAACATCTGAAATAGACACATTGTGAATCTGAGTAAGCAGATTGATGCTGTCTTAAGAGAGAGGAACTTAAAGAAACTGATGTGTTTTTGCAGGTATTGTTGATATTTTAGGATTTTCCACATTTAAATCTATTTAACTTGTATGGCGGTCAACCAAACATGTAAAATGTAAGAGATAGGCTCTGGGAGAGAGTTCGGAGTGTTACAGTTATTCCCTGTCTCACCTGCTGAATAGCAGAGATAATTTCTATAAAGTGAGACTTGTCTTTTTTACATATCTGTAAATGGTATAAGATCCTGAGAGACAATGTGCATTTCTGTTCTGTTAGAATTTAGTTATTACAATAGCATTTTTGAAATGTATGCAATGTATGTAAATAACAAACAAGGCTTATTCTTTTATAGTATAAGAGCTTGTAATTAAAGATGAAGTGTGTCATTTCTGCATGACTAGTGGCACCAAATGGAGTTGAAAAAATAACAATGACTATTTTCGTAAACACTCTCACCACTTGTCATTAGTCAAACAAACAGATAGTCCCACTCCAGCCATACCCATGGTTTAGCTGATATTGGTATGTCAAGCTGGTCAGGATGCTAGAACATACGGAGCAATATTTTGATAATGCCACAGAGTCACAAACCTACTAATAGCTTATTTATGGTGAACTGAACCTTAAATCCCCTTTAAGTTTTAAAGGGGTATATTGTATAATATTTAGTTTTTAGTTCCTGCTCTATTCTAGTTGAAAATCACTCAGTTGCAGGCCCATTCTCTCCCCCTGTAAAACTGTCTTTATGTGTACTAACAAGCTTCACTCAGCTGTGCTCTTCGATCCACTGAATGTCCTACTCTTCCTCACTCAGTGCACACATACCAGTGCCACCCTTATTTGGAGAAAATGGGCACATCAGGCACTATGCTGTTATTCTATGGACAAACGGTCTGTTTTTTCAGCTGTTCTGCCTTTATTGCGTTACTGCAGGAATGTTGTTTTGAAGTTAGCATGTTATTTTGACTATATCTGTAGTTTGTTGTCACTTCCCCAACATAACTCTCACATCTGCTCTGTTTTGAGAAATACGCTGTGGTGTCTTGTAATTTATGCTCTGCTGAGTTTCTGTTTTTCAGGGGCTCCTCTGAGACCTCAAATGTGTGCACATTTAGTGAGCCTGCACTTGAATTTTTGATAATAAATTGATGTAAGATAAGCACACTTTCTGTAATATCTTCAAGAGTAAAGCCTGACTCTTTCTAATTGGGAAAGAGTGTGTAATCCTTTTTTTTCCCCAAGATTGGGCCTATGTGTGTGTATTAAAGTGGGACTGTAGGATCTCCTGAGGTCAATTACTCCATGTTGCAGCCCCACAGGATCTGAGAGTCGTATCTCACTCCAACAGCTTTCAAGCTGGCAAGAACTTTAAAGAGCAGTCCAAGATCTCCATGTAGCACCTAATGGCAAAACTGTTTATTGATGTCAGCATGAAATTGGAAAAAAATAGACAAGCAGATGAATTAAAAGAAATTTAAAGGAGCGCTCAGGAATTTTTCCTGCTTTAAAACGTTTTACACATTTAGCAATTTTTTTTAAAATCACTGGTAAATTAAAACTTGACTTCCAAAGCGGCCTCTGCAATGTAAACAAAAAAAAAAAGGCGCACTTTTAAAAGATTAACATGGATATATTTTGAAAGTTAAAGACTCTGAATATAAAAGACCGATTGTGTATCTGTTGTTTGTACTTATTTTAATTGTTTTTGATTTGTATTCAAACTCTAGGCATCACACGTCTGGTTAATTGGGCATTCCACAGTGTTGTATATTAGGTGCAAAAGAACAAACAATTGTTATACAAAATTACCTGACTTCAGGAAAACTCAACCTTTTAACCCTTGAATTCCTGGGATTTTTGAATGATAAAATGGTCAAACGAACAAAAGAGACTTGTCCAAATAGCAAATACTTGAAAACACTCACGTTTATGGTTGTTCGCATGAGTTGACCCCCACTGCTTTAAGGGTTATGATTTTTATTCAGGTATTTTCATGTTTTGTTACTTGCATGTTGAATAATCATAAAAGTATGTCATATTTAGTATGTAAAGGCTTGCTTGTTTATGTAGAGAACAAAGGATAGTAAATCAACTTTGAAAAGGAAGGAAGGAGTTGCCTCGGATTGGCTAAGAGCCTCTTTGTGGTGTGAACAAACCGAATGGGTTAAAAGACCAGCCTGGACAACCTCCTAAAGTTCTGTACTTCTCTTGCTTCTTCCACTTTATCTGCAGCTCCTCATTCCTCCGCACTGTGGCCCTTATGGCTTGCAGTCTCGTCACGACATCCTTCAAGTTCCGTACCATGTAGAACTCCAAGACGGCTCGGACGCCAAGGTCTGAGGAACTCCTTCTCTTCTCTGCACTACAACACACGTGACAGGAGTCGCGAGTTTCCCTTGTGGAAGGCCTCACTTCAAAGCCATGAAGTGAATTAACCATAATTCCCTTATTAAAGCTATTTCCTTACATTAGAAATTGTGAGTGGATACAACGAGACGTATTACGATTTTAATGGTGGAGAATTTTACTCAGACAAATAATCCAATTATTTGTCATTTATCTTTCTTATTGTTAGGAATGTGTGGGAAGCAGGAGAAGGCAGACGGGGGATTCGGATCTACGTGCGGCTTTATTGCAACAAAAAACAAACACAGGAATCAGGCGATACAGGAACAAATAAAAAGTCCACGATGGGAAAAAACAAACTAAAAAACAAAATAACATTCAGGGGTACAATCAAACTAAAAAACAAAATAACATCCAGGGGTACAATCAAACTAAAACACGAAATAACATCCAGGGGTATACAGATTGGGAAACATCCACGAAAGGCAAGGTAACCGCGAACGAGTGAATCAACATACAGGGCCGAGAACAACGAACATGACACGATAACGATTGACAAACAAACGGAGAAAAGGCAGGGTTTACATAAACAGACATGATGATAACAAAATAACAAACAGGTGCGGACAATAACACAGAGACGGCAGTGATGAGTGAAACAGAAAACACGGGACAGACAACAAGGGATCGTGACACTTAAAATGGTTGTCGAACATGACTCATTCCATTATAAATTTCCCTACATTAATGATGGAGGTACACGGAGGTACACGGTTAATCTGTACCGTGTACATTTTATACAACCAAAATATCCTACATTAATGACGTAGCATGCAGACAGTTTAATTAAATTCCTAACACACATACTGTTTCCTACAACGGCTTTCTTCTGATTGCTCTACAGAAATTAGTGCAAAGTGACTTATTAGTTTCATCCATTGATCCTGCAACTTGGCATTAAATTGATACAAGCACTTTGCTTTTTTAGGTTTTAATAGGCTTTAATCAAATGAGATGATCAGATAAGTTCACAGCAAAACTCTAATTAATTCATGGAAATCACAACATAAGTAGATGCCTCTTATCTACCTAGAATTAATGCCATTTCTAGATCCTGGAATACTGGGAAAATTTTGGAATTTTTAGGGACAATATTTCTCAATTCCAATTGGATGAAGAGAGCTTAGAGGTCAAGAGCTTGAATGCTGACCTCACGACTATGAAGGATTCTAATGTTGATGAGATTAAAGAGCGAATCTCTCACAACACCAAAGAGTAGAGGTACTTGCACACTCACATGCACATATCAGATTGAAGTCACTTATCCATTAGCAGTATGTGATATATCTGATTAGAAGAGACTGTCAGAGAGAGTAAATGAGAGAATCGATAAAAATAGATGCTTGCTGTGCACATGGCTCTTTTCTTGAGTCATCTAATGGAACTTTTATTGGTCTAAGTGTTTTAGAATTCAAAGTAATTTAAGTTTGACAGAATAAAGTGTCAAGTTTAAGGATTAGGCTATATTTGAGCTTGTTATCTTACCTTAAAACTCTTTATCAGTTGAGATAGAGGCTAATGAAAAAGATAATTGTAGTTGAGGTGTATTTTTTTCCCCAAACAAGATTTGCATTTTAATTGGTGCCTTTCAAAGAAACAAGCAGGGGTGCAAAAAGTACTCAGAAATTATACTAAAGTGAAAGTATGAATACTGAGTAAAAATTGTTCTCAATTAAAAGCTCAAGTATTTAGCCAAAAACATACTAGAGTGAAAGTAAAAAGTATTAACATTAAATTGTACTTAAGTATAAAAAATTACAACATTTATTTTTTCCTAGCTGATGAAATCAAGAGAGGAGATCCTGTGAGAGAGGATGTTGTTAAATTTGATTGATTTAAGTCACCTTTTTACTGTCTCTGATGGCTGTCATATTTCTCCCCAAGTGGCATTTGGGTAGTTGACGTGACGTGGCTTTTTCACCGTCACAGAAGAAAAAAAAAAAATGATTTCACATTTTCATCATTTAGAATACTGTAAATGGTTAAATATTTTCTTGTTTTACATGAATTTGTTGTTTTAATATCAGAGTTATTTTTAATTTTTTTATAACTTTGAGCCAAATCTCAAAATCGTCCTATGGTGTGACGGTAGACAAAATTATTTCATAAATATTAACTTTTATAAATAAAGAAAATAATGTTTAAAAATCTTAATGGACACTCCTGGCATAATTGTGCAAGTGTCTATTTCACTAAGTGGTCATCACTTTTCCTATACATACATTTTTGAAAGTGTAGGAATTTCATAAAGTTTGTCACAGAAAAAATGTCCTTTGGTGTTATGCAATAACCTGATATTAAGTTGGGCAATATCATGGACAACTACATTTATTTGAAAGAAACCATTCAAGGTCATGTGACTGAATACCCCTATGAAGCCCATGAGCAGTGCACATGGTAAGTATTTCTCTCAGAATTGTTCAAATATTTAACTATGTTTTCAGACCACTGAAGTTGTTAAGTTTTTTTGTCCTTTGGTGTGACACCCCTAAATTAATTTTTTTAATTCAAATTTGTATTTTTAAAAGCAGGACTATATAATATTATGCAAATGTATCATGCCAATTGCTAATGACAGTTCAGCTAGCATTAGCATGTTATTAACATGCCACAAAAGCTCAAATGTCCTTTGGTGTGACAGAAATGTCCTTTGGTGTGACAGAAATGTCCTTTGGTGTGACACTTTGGCCTGTCACACCATAGGACACAGATGTCACACAATAGGACAAGACCTCCTTAAGAAACTATTAAAACAAATAGATAAAGTTTGTTAACATACTTTTCATTCTTTTTTTGACCAGTTTTGATGATTTTAAATTCAATAATGACTTACATTTGAATGTTTATTGCCATTTTTTGGAGACTACATACAATTTTCTGAAGTGTTACTAAAACAACTATAATGTATAATGTAACAACTATAAACAAATATAAAGTACATAAATACAGTGCTACTACTTATAATGCTACTTAACTTTTTTAGAACAGAAAGAACTGAGGGAGAGATGAGTGCAAAAGAGAGGACCAGACAGTATAGGGAGCTGAATTAAAAAGGATCCACAGAGAAAGGATGCGATCCTAAGAGAACAATGGAGAAAGTAAATCAAACTGAAATGTTGCCATATACATCTTAAAATAATTCAGGGATCTTGCTGAGTGACTGAATGACTGCTTATTATTCAGTATCAGAATAGACCTGTGTGAGGTTCAGGTTCAACAATATTACATAATAAGCTTGTTATTACAGAAAAATAAACTATATTGTGTTTTATAAGAAATTAATAAGTAAGTGGTTACATTTGTAGGGAAAACACAGTAGGTCATGAGTTCATAATTAAGTATACATTACATTAATTTCTCTGTTGATCCATTAATCTATATTCTATCATTATTTCAAACAGATAACATGCACTCACCTAAAGGATTATTAGGAACACCTGTTCAATTTCTCATTAATGCAATTATCTAATCAACCAATCACATGGCAGTTGCTTCAATGCATTTAGGGGTGTGGTCCTGGTCAAGACAATCTCCTGAACTCCAAACTGAATGTCAGAATGGGAAAGAAAGGTGATTTAAGCAATTTTGAGCGTGGCATGGTTGTTGGTGCCAGACGGGCCGGTCTGAGTATTTCACAATCTGCTCAGTTACTGGGATTTTCCCGCACAACCATTTCTAGGGTTTACAAAGAATGGTGTGAAAAGGGAAAAACATCCAGTATCGCGGCAGTCCTGTGGGCGAAAATGCCTTGTTGATGCTAGAGGTCAGAGGAGAATGGGCCAACTGATTCAAGCTGATAGAAGAGCAACTTTGCCTGAAATAACCACTCGTTACAACCGAGGTATGCAGCAAAGCATTTGTGAAGCCACAACACGCACAACCTTGAGGCGGAAGGGCTACAACAGCAGAAGACCCCACCGGGTACCCATCCTCTGATGGCTACTTCCAGCAGGATAATGCACCATGTCACAAAGCTTGAATCATTTCAAATTGGTTTCTTGAACATGACAATGAGTTCACTGTACTAAAATGGCCCCCACAGTCACCAGATCTCAACCCAATAGAGCATCTTTGGGATGTGGTGGAACAGGAGCTTCGTGCCCTGGATGTGCATCCCACAAATCTCCATCAACTGCAAGATGTTATCCTATCAATATGGGCCAACATTTCTAAAGAATGCTTTCAGCACCTTGTTGAATCAATGCCACGTAGAATTAAGGCAGTTCTGAAGGCGAAAGGGGTCAAACACAGTATTAGTATGGTGTTCCTAATAATCCTTTAGGTGAGTGTATGTTAAATCACTACTCAAAACAGCCGAACACACTCGTGCACGGAGACTGAGAGGAGAAATAAATTAGATATATGTTAAATCACTACCTATAATAAGACATTATAAGCATCAATGCTTTCTTATTGATGGATCTATAAGTATCAAAGTTACTTTTGGTGTGATATGTTTTGCACAGTTTATATTGCTGAAAAATAAAAACAAATGTCCTCCTTTATAATTGTTACAATAAACATTATATATGCTGACTCATTATGCAATGACTATCTTTGTCCTTTGGTGTGACGTTTTGTCCTATGGTGTGACAAACATAAAACAACAGAAAAATATACTTATTTTAAAATATCTTTTAAAAAAAGAGTCAAGTTTGGCATTAGGGGAGTTACAATAATATCTCCTCTTAGATGGGTACAATTTCAAACAGTTTTGTATGGTTGGCGAAAAATTGACATTTGTAGGGAAAAGTTTATCAAGTTCATCTATTCATGGTGAAAATTATTCTAATTAGTACTTTCATGTAAAATAAATAGCACTTTAATAAAAAAATGTTTGAATAATGTGAACAATTCTCTCAAGTATTTTTTTTTATGTTATTAAATATAAGTTCTTAGTACTTTTTAAATGTCACACCATAGGACACATTTACAGTACTGTTGAGTGAAAACGTGAAAAGAAATATGTGAAGTCATTGACAAAATGAGTGACCACTACTATTTTCTGAAACTACAGTTTTCATACTCCATAAATATATGTATTTTTTCTTAAAAAGTTATGTTTTCCAAAAAAAGTACTTTTTCTTGGCCATTTGTCAACTACCCATTTGCAACCCGATCAAAGAATCATGTTACAATAACTACATTTTTGCAAAAATGATTTTTATGTGGCCTGTTCTATGTCAGTGTTTCCCAAATATTTTTTCTGCCACTGCACACTTTTTAGGCAATATTTTTCCTTTTCAAGAACTTGGCCATGTTTTCTGTTCATCTTAGTAGCGTTTACTTGTAATGTTTAAAATTCGGCTATGCAAATATTTCTCAAAAATTAGACCTTCTCATCGTCCAACATATTGACAGAGTCATAAAAATTCCGTCATAATCTATTATTACCCGTCATTTTAATTTCACATTTGAATGATAATAAGACATTTAATAACTTTTATTTTCATTCACATTTTCATTTTTAATCATGAACTTAGAGGACGAGTATATAGCAGATTATGCATTTATTTATTTATGAAGAGATGAACAACAGAGACACCACACAAAGCAGATAAATGTTTTTTTCCCCCCAGCAGTGACAGCGGAGGCAAGTAAAACACGACATATGTCAATATAAAAAAATAAAATAAAAAATACGATTAAAAAATGAACAAAACACGTAAAAAAATTTACTGAACAGAACTCAATCAACAAGTTAAATCTTCCTCCTGGTCCACATTAACTGGTGCTCATGTGCGTAATCAAACGCGTCAAGGGAGACTGATGCGGAGGCAATTGTCATTAGATTTTGTGTCTTTGCCTCGGACAGACGACTCCTCGTGGCAGTTTTAATTTGGTTCTGGAGGCTGAACCCATCGCCCTCCACATGACAAGATTTACAGAAACCGTCACAGTGGGGCAATTTTACGAGTTTGCCACGTAAAAAGAGGGAAGTGTTCACAATAAACATTGAAAACATGTATTTGGAAGAGAGAAAAAAGCTTGCAGTTGCTTTGATATAGCAGAAAGTAATAAAAGGACTCATTTATGTTTAGGTCTAAGCATTTTCTTGGTGAATTAATTCAATAACTGGGGTCTCTGATATTTGTAAACGATAAGGTAATATTTAATTAAAATAAATTATGAGACATTCAATGTCTCCACAAATATGGACAGGTTTTAAATATTTCTTGTTGCTTAGTACTCTCAAAGAAATTCCTGGTGAAGCAAAAACATGTGTGTGAAAAACACTTTGGTGTGATGTCTCTTCATAGACTCAAGGGCGTACCTAGAGACTCTGGGGGCCCCAGGCAGAAGGGACCCCCCAGAAACAACCACCCCTACTAACTAACTACTGGGGTACAAGTCCTGAAGAGCACACAAGTAGAATGATGTGGTTGCTTCAGGAATTGTGTTTTCCATGTTACATTTGCTTTTTCTGACACTATCAGTTAGGTTTAGGTTTAAAGTTAAGGGTAGGGTAGGGAGGTTGATAGAACATTAACCGTAAATACCTCATCTGTTCGGGAGAAAATTGTACTCGCTTTTAGCAGCACACAATGAACATTTCACTTCGGAACTGCCCTGAGATGTGTAATAAACCACATCATTTTATTTTGCAAAAACTTTGGCTGTCATGCAATGTTTGTTGTTTGGGAGAAGGCACTGAAAATTTTTAATATTAGAACACCCAACCCCTTGAGAAAATAAAGACAAAATAAGCTTTGAAGAAAGTCAGTTATATTGTTGGTTTTGTGTATTGCTTTCTGAGGTTTGCTGCCAAACCTTGCTATTGAGCAGATGGATGAATTCAAATTCATAATGGATATTTACTCAGATTCCATCATTTTAATTATCAGTGTTATCATCATTATCGTTGTTGGTTTTGTAGTTATTATAATAATTAATAGTTGCCTAATAACAACAAGAATAATAATTTAGCAAATGGGTAGTATACAATAAATTAATGAATATGATTTAAATGTGCACTCAGTACATTTTCCTCATTAAAAATGCTTCACTCCTAAAGAAATTAATAGTACTTGTTGAAATATAGGTATAAAATCATTAGCAATTACATGAGATGAAGACTTCTCATATCAGTAACCTTATAAATGCTGTTTTATATTACATGGAGAGGGTCCGCACATGGGGGCTGCCATGTTAGAATCACATGACAAGTTGAATATTACTATCTTAATCTAAGTAACTGTCCTGTTATTTGACATTTTCACTTTTGGATTAAAAAAATAATGACTGATTACCATACCATACCATACCAACTTTATTTGTTAAGCACTTTACAACAACCAAAGTTGACCAAAGTGCTGTTCATGATTGTATAATGAATTTCTACTAAGGCATCTGAAACTAAAAACTATTGATTTTAATTTATTCTGCATCTAGGCTGTCAGCCTAGATGCAGAACTGTAGGTCCAAGTCACTGTAGGTCCAAGATGACACAAACGCAGTTGCTGAGATAAACTACATGTACACATTTAACTACAAAAGACTTTTGTTTTAATATATATAATATATAATAATATATATTAAGCAAAGTGAATTGAATCTGAAGCTCAAATCAGATCCAAAATTCCACCTCTGCAAATGGTCAGAACTCCACACAGCCTTGAGACTCTCCATTTGAAATGAATGACCTCTGGTTTGTCATCTGTGGTTTGTCGGAAGAAGTGAAAAGGCGACTTCAGTCCAGTAAGATGCAAAAATGTAGTGAGTTGTTTAAATAAAATTGTGAGTAAAAAGTAAAAATCTTTCTTTGGAAATGTAGTTAAGTAAAAGTAATCTGTTTAAATTGCACTCAAGTAAAGTAGAAATCCCAAAAAATAATACTTAAGAATAATATTTGAAGGTGCTATATGTAATAATTTTACTGTACTAACTCATAAAATGACCATAATAGTTCATTAGCGAATTAGAAACTAGCAATTAGCAACTTCATGCTAAGTTGAAATACAGGATTCTCCGAAAGCAATGCTACAGCCAGTATATTCTACATTTGAAGTTTCCATTCTGGACCAGAATTTCTGTTTATGTTTTGGCCCGTGTGATCCCGCCCACTGCCCACTCACCAATAGTATTTCGACACCACCGGGTTGCCAGATTTGCAGGCAAAAATAATCTGGATCAGAGATAACAGATTCCACCCAACCTAAAAAGCCTCGCCATCCATCTAAAAACCACCATGACCAGAGATATTGGAGAGATATTTGGAAGATGGAGACAGCTAAAAGCCCAGAAATACTTTAAAAAGGATGCTGAGTTGGCTAATTTGCGTGTCAACATTCTGGCATGAGCTTCGAGTCTGATGCGGGGCTGACAACTCTTCAATGTTTTGAATTTGGACTGCAGTGCCCATTTTCAAATGCTTGTTGTCAAACTTACAAATAGCACCTTGAAGTATTTTTACTCGATTACTTTACACCCCTGGAAACAAGCCAGTTGTGTAGAGGTTATCTGCTCCTTAAAGCATTATAGTGGTAATGTTATGGCCCCATGCTTAAAAGGACAATGGCAGTATTCAGAGGGAGTAGGGATATTAATAGCCATTTAGCGCTTTGTCCAAAATACTCATGGCCTCTCATAAGATTTCAGCCAGCGGCCCTTTGGTTACCAGCATAAAGCTGATGGGAGTTGAACGCCCCTTAAAGAAAGCTTTTTTTTTTAAGTAGCAAGCACCTCACAATAATTTATAAATGTGTATACTGTATAGATGTGTTAGTTTGACAACATTAACCGAAATAGGAGAATTTACTTGATGCTAACCATTTGATAACTTTTAATTTGACATGGAGGAAAAGAAACAAAAACTTTAGTAGACAAGAGCTGAGGAAATTACTGCAAGAAAAAAGTTCTCCTTGGGAAGCTTGATAATGATATCATGTAGGAAAGTACGAGGCGGGTAAATGGGTAAGGGTGGCAGAGGCTGTCTCTGCTGTGCCCAACTCCAATTGGGTGGATAGGGGGTTAAAAAGAAAGTCTCAGCTTTAATTATTTAAAATAAATTATTTCATTATTGTGTTTCTATGAACTCTAAAGATTGTGGAGAGAGCACTATATGCAGTGCATCCATAAAACAACAATTGAATTTGATGATAACATTTATATGGTTTACAAGCTGAAAATAAATATATATTTAAACACAAAACAGCCTAAAATGTTTTTGTTTTGGTCTAAAATAAAATTTCTATGTAAACAGCCCACTGTGACTTCAGACTCAACATGAAAAACCCAGTAAATTCATTAAACATCTTACCTTTTAGAATTGAAGAGAACCTTGAGGTTATTCTAATTTTAAGATGTTATTTACAACGATATTTTAAAAAAAACAATGCCGAGAATTTGAATGCTTCTTCAGTTTTTCTTAAGAACAATCTTAAGAAAAAATATAAAACTTTCTTAATAAGTCCATACAAAATATTCTTAACTTTAGTTACAAATTAAGAAGAAAATGGTAGTTAAGTTGAAATTTCTTCTTAAGAACGTTTCGAGAATCTGGCCACTGATCGTCAAGTCACAACTACAGAGAAACACAGTCTGCTTAAACAAGTAAAATACAAACAGTGATTTGTTTTTGTGACTTTATTGAACATTCACAAAGCAGTGTGTAGAAGTTTGTAAACCTTTTGATTTCCTTTAATAACTGGTCGACAGTCCATTAGCATCAGTGTCCTCCACTAATTGTTTCCTGTAATAGTGGATCAGACCTGCACAGTAGTCAGGATGAATTTTGCACCGTTCCTTTTTACAAAACTGTTTCAGTTCAGCAGTATTTTTGGCATATTTGGTATGAATTGTATGTCTGGTGTATGACTGGGCAGCACCAGAAGGTGTATTTTCTTCTGTTGAATCTATGCTGCAAACTATACTGTACAATTCTCTATTTGTTTTCATCAGAGTCTGCTAAGAAGAAAAGTTAAAATGGTGACAAAGACAAAAAGACCATTCGGCACAATGCAGCTATCCAGCCAACTAAAAATGAGTTAGCAATCTCTGCGTATTTTGGACGTGCATATGATTTTATACACATATTTTTATATACAGTATGGTTCTTTGCTGTTTTGTCTTCACCATACATTATTCACTGAAAATCGCAGTTGAGAAATGAATATTTCATCTTCATGCGGAAACACTCAGTATGCACTCTGAAAACACATTCCCAGCTAATATGGCATTGAGCTCTCAGTGCCCCTGTAATGGTGAGATGGTGCTCTCTTTAGTCGAGCATTATGGGTAAAATGACCTATATGTGTCAGTCTGCCCTTGCTGACCGCTTGTCTTGAGGTAGCACCCTCTCCGATCTCCATGCATAGCTTCTTCTGCAGGTTCATGTATTATGGAGTCAGTGCCACAGCCTTTAGTGCCAGATGTGTATCATCAGCATGAATAAATAAAACAATTAACCCCATTTCTTTTCTCTGATAGTGAGTGTGTGAGTATAACCATATTTGGGATTGCACTTAAAGAAGTATGCAAAATGTGTATGTCAGTGTGTGTTAGACCGGGAACAAAGTGCCATTGTTTTGTTTCTCAGGTAGTGTGATCTAAATTGAATTATCCAGCGTGGCCTGGGGCGAGCACTGTCAATTCTGTCACTGTGCAGTTTATGCCTGAAATATGCAAAGAGCGCAGAAATACACACATACATACACACTCACACGTACACAATGTGCATACATTTTACACAGACCTGTTTTGAAACCTCAGAGTGCTATTGTGATAAGGAGGTGTAATTGTCAGTATACATGTAAACATGGATTTCTGACAGGTCTTTGGAGACTAAAGATTTAACAAGTCTTTTGAGGGATATTGTTTGCTGTTCAGTTAAGCTGTTTTGGATAATTGGCTCCTGCAAGCAAATAGATCAGATTATACTCTCGCTCTCTCTGTCTCTCTCTTTTTTTTCCTTAATAAACATTTAGCCTTCATTTGCTCTATGCTCTTATCTATAGGGTCCTTTAATTCATATAATTAATCTGTCCCCTCTGTCTTCCTCTTAGTCCCTCTGGGTGCTTGATACTAATAACAGGGTTGAAAATTATAACATGCTTTGACATATATCACTCTGGCACCATGGCCTAGATCTTCAGTGCCTAAAGCGGGTTCTCTCTTATTGAAACACACACACACACACACACACACACACACACACACACACACACACACACACACACACACACACACACACACACACACACACACACACACACACACACACACACACACACACACACGCACGAGAGCTGTTCATTCTATTTATAGTATTCAGGTATTTACAATGCATTGTGTCTGTGAAGATGAGGAGCATGTGATCACATACCGTCATGGTCTGTTTAGGGTCTCAATACGATTTAAGTAGCTTGAAAAAATACTAATGAAGTATCAGGTTGTTACTTCATGACTTCTGGAAAATCAATTGATTATAAACACAATTTCAACTCGATAACACACTTTAACTGTCCTCCAATTAAAAGTGTTTTACTTATGTTTGAGGTCTCATAGAGCTAAGAAAATAAGCCTGTATAAATGTGTGGAATATACTCTGACTGGTGTACACCCTGTAAAGATACACTCTTGGCAATTGTTTATTTGACTAATTTTATTCAGGGGCCTCACTTGGTTTAAAAAGTGTTGGGGGACAGTTTGTGAAACTCATGAATATTAATTAGGTTATGTGTGGATAATGTCAAATAATCTTTTTCTGTTTTGATAAATAGCCATTCATTATGACCAATTCAAGCACTCCGACAAATATTGTACACAATTAATGGTAAAATATAGCGAGAATAGTCTGGATGCACAAGAGACATGAAGATGTTTCTTCTGCATTAGACAAGTGGCGGAAGCTATTTCAAAAAGTGGTGGGGACAAAACTGGCAAGGACATAAAGTGGTTGGGACATGTCCCAACCACTTTTACAAACTTTTGCAAATACCAGAAATCACAAACGACCAAGTCATGGAAATTCATTGGTCAAAAAGGGTAAGAATGCTGTGTTTTGATCTGATATTGGATTGACCTACAGTGTGTTTTTGCAAACAGAAACACTACTAGAATGGATACCAGTTGCATTTCTTAAAAAGTGCATGTCTACTTTGTGGTAAAAGAGAGGGATGAAGCTTCAGTAATCTGCCCACTGGGATTTAACTGGGATTTAAAAGTCTAATTTCGAAATTGCTGTTAATATTTTCACACATACATAATATGGGCCTCTGGAACACCGCACATAAAACAGTCGATCTCAACAGAACTCTAGATAAATGTGGCCCCTCTCTCTTTATATTTTGGCCTAGATCTTGATCATGTAACGGGCAAGGCACTGATGGGCTGATAAGAGATCATGGCCTTGGGAGATAGATCAAACATTGATAACATTTCCCTCACACTAGAAGTTTGTGTGCTATTTGAATTAGGAAAATATGGCATGACAGATTACAGTGCCCTCTCCACTATAAGCGCCTTTGTCTTTGAAACTCATGCCTTGATCTATCCACCCACTCTGTCCTCCTATTATACTAAAGAAGCTGCTCTCCATTCATTTCATTAGGCTTTAAGTATTGAAGAGATGGAAGCCTGACAATGGATTCTGCATACATACAAATTAGTAATGACACCTCTTTCATCTTTACTTCGTCTTTTTCACATATGTGTGCACACTCACTCTCTCTTTCTCATTCTTCTTTCTGATTTAGCTATTGGTCTTACTCCTATTCCTCAGGTGGTAGTGTGTGCCAGTTCCCAGCCCTTGCACCTGCTGGAGAAAAGGACCTCACTGCTTACAAAGATGGTAGTGGTTTTTCTGTTTCAGTTCTCCGTACTGTGTACTGTATCATATTAGATGCATTTCAATACAGTACTGTATGTTAGAACACATAATACACATTCAGTAAATATTACTATATTTCATAAACAGATCCATTGCAGTTGAAAAGTATTAACATAATTATTTATTAACATAATAATTTGAGTGAAAAGTTGAATTGAAATATTAAAGGGATTGTTCATCTGCCCCCCAAAAATGATGACTTTTTTCTGTTGAATACAAAAGGAGATGTTTAGGTCTGACAGCCTCAGCCACCATTCACTTTCATTATATCTTTTGTAATGCATACTGCCTATTGTAAATCCCAAAACTTTGTTTATTTCCAGATTTAAATAAGATTTTGAATCCCAGATTTTCATTGTATACTCACTATATATAACAAATTCTCCAGTCAAGGGAAGCTAGTGTCTCAAATCACAGCAAAGGAAAAAGAATGGGGTCACATGCAATATGCCACACATGGCAGTAGGGTCTCTTGCTTATTTGATTCATTAGCTCCCCTTGCTCCTTTGATTCGTTAATCATATCCCCACCCATCTCATTTGATATTACGCCTCCAATAAGTGCACTTAAAGGGAGCTCATTAATATGAAAACATGACCCAAACAGTATTCTCCCTCCTTCTATCTCACACTCCAACAATATTTGGCTCAGTTTGGATTAGCACTGGCTATCTAATCCGTTATTAAGTCTCTGTTCTGTAATCTATGATTGTGGTGGGTGGTGTATTTTCCAGGCTGATTCTTCTGAGAGTGTAAGGCAGGTTCATGTTCAAGGCATTCTCAGCTCTACATTTTCCCTGTGCTGCTCACCCGTATTTGAGACTGCCCCCAGTGGCTCCTCCAAAACCATCCCCAGTCCCTAACTGGAAGCTAATTTGCCCCGCAAGCAGACAAACATCACCGATGAACCCAAGCGTTGGGCATATTGTTTTCTGTGCATATTTGTTTTAAAAGCTCATGTAATTATTAAGATGAAAGGCTCTGGTTTGTTCAAATGAATGTTTATGCTCTTTAGAACCTTTTCAAAACAATCAATGGGGAAATTTGCCACTAATGGAAAAGTTTTGGTGGTCTGTCATTTTGTGGTCTGGTCTTGAGTATTGTAACTAGCTTATGGCTTGCCTACTATCCAACACATTTATTGACCATTTAGAGGGTTAGAATATGAGCAGCTTTGTTTTATTTCCAGGTAGTTTGTCTTTAGCTGCATGAGTGAGTACATTAGCACAGTGGGTGCTAAAAGCAGTAATTGGGTGTGTGGAAGAGTCAGCCAGACAAGCTAGTGTTCAGACATACTTATGTAATCTGTGTTTTTTGGTTGTTTAGAGTGCATTATATTTGTGTGATATTAGTGGTTTTGCTTAAAGGGTAACTAAACCCTAAACCAACTTTTTTTAGTTAATGATCTGTAAGAATGGGGCTTTATTAGTACTGGTCATTGATTCAAGTAATTTTTTTGACATTTGTGTATAAAGTGTTTTAATTCTACAATATATGGTGTAAAAACGTCTGAGTGCTGCCCTCTTCAGGTTGAACGGTGACTACTGCAGTTGAGTTTTCCTATTGGCTGTTTGCGGTAGTTCGTGACGTAAGCGGTGAGAGCTGACGTAAGCAGGTTCCAGCTCACCACACCCTTGGTACGAGCTAGACATTGGCCCCATTCTCCCTTGCGCGGCTGCTTTGCTAGCATCGTCGGATGCCGATCGCGATGCGGGAGTTTGAGCCAGCGGCTCGAATTGATATGGCTCCGGTCCTGTGTCCACAGACAATTCACCCTCCTCCACTTCAGGTGAAGGTGGGGGAGAAAAGTCCTCGACTTCAAAAGACCGCTCCGTGGCAAAGCTACTTGCGTCACTCCAGTCACTCTACATTTTAGAGTCTGACAGCAGCTGTCAATTAATCCGTCACTACGGGTCCCCCCCCCCTGCGGTTCGTCCCCTCTATCCCCGCTGGGGTATGCCCACTTTTCCAGCATTTTTCAAATATTGCTAGTGGGTGGAGTCAGACTCTGAGCAGGGGTTTAGTTACCCTTTAATATTTTTGTGGGACACAAATTTGGTTATGGGAGCTAAGTGCAGTTGTATGTGTTTATTTGGGAGTAGGGTGTTGTAAAGAAGCATGGCTATAGGTCTAATCTGACCTCCTTATCTGAAATGGATGATAATTAAGATGACCACACACAAAATGACATTATCCAGAACAGCCTCAATACACTGAATGCCACGGGACCACTCAGTTATAATCCAACTAATCCATCTAAGGCAAAGACTTGAAATGGCTAATCAAAAGAGGGGCTCATTCCACTCTCTAGTTTACTATGTCATAAATCAGTTTTTCATTGACAAAAATTCTGGCTCTTCAAAGGGCCTCGATCCACGAAGCACTGGGATATCGATTACTCAATTACTGTAAATGTAAAATAATGGGGCTTAGCATTTATGTTGTAGGAGTCTTTTGTTCTGTTGACACCCAGAAGCATATTCTGCTGTATGGTACTCTGTTTCAGTTTTTATTATCTGTAAGAAGATATGTTCAAAATTTTATGCTCTCTGGCTGATGGTCGGCTGTTGTCCAGAAGGCCGAGACTCTAACGGCTCTCTCTTTCCAGCTCCAATGTCACTCGTCTTGTCACCCTAATCATGAGTGCGCCTCTGGCAGATCCAGCATTAGAGAGATGGAAAGAGAATGGTGAAATGTGTGTGCTTGGTTATATAAAAGGTCAGGTCATGTCCTTGGAATTATATAAAAAGCAGCATAATTAGCCTGTCAGTCATCAGGGTGGATGTCTCACAGTGGGTTCAGAGCAGATCGGACGAAGACATACTGACTGAGCTTCCGTATAGTTTGTGTTGTGTGCTGGTGTATGTTGTAGCATAACTGTTGCCATTAAATAAAGGTTTAGCCTTTAATCCAGTTGCTAACAGATCATGAGACATAGGTTGTGAGATCACCTGATGTGGTTTAGACCTCTATTGAGTTTGTGATCATTTTGTAAGGGGATTTTGGCATGAAATTCAATTGAAGCTATTTTACTACAGTAATGTTTGGAATGTACAGGAAGGTTTTTACTGCCACACATTAAAACTTGTGGAACTTCCAACTCGTGGAAATTCCTGATGTTAAAGATAATGTTTATCTTCCTTGTATCTTGTTTCTTCGCTACTGGCCTTGTTTGGCCTTTTCTTATCTCATCTCATCTGGTCTCATCACATCTTGTCTTTCTTGTCTCTTCTTGTCTTGTCTTGTCTTTTCTCATCTTCTCTCTTCTCATCTGGTCTCATCACGACTGATCTTTTCTTGCCTCTTCTCACCTTGTCTGGTCTCATCTCGTCTCATTTTATCTCATTTTATCTCATCTCATCTGGACTCTTCTTGTCTTATCTTGTCTCTTCTTGTCTCTTCTTTTCTTGCCCCTTCTCATCTGGTCTCTTTTCTTTTTGTCTGGTCTCTTATCTCATATCTTTTGTCTGGTCTCATCTCTTCTTGTCTCATCTGGTCTCTTCTCATCTTGTCCCTACTCGTTTGGTCTCATCTCATTTTGTCTCTTCTCTTCTGGTCTTTTCTCATCTTATCTTTTCTTGACTCTTCTTGTTATTTCTCATCTCTTCTCATTTGGTCTTTTCTCATCTCATATTTTCTTGTCTCTTCTCTTCTCATCTGGTCTCTTCTTACCTTGTCTGTTCTATTTCATCTCTTCTGGTCTGGTCTCATCTTGTCTTTTTTCATCTGGTCACTTCTTGTCTTGTCTCTTCTCATTTGGTCTCGTCTTCTACAGCAAAGAACTTAGGTGTGTTATATTTGATACCAATCTGTCCTTTAAAAACCTAATTTCCAATGTTTGTACACATGCTCTCTGTTGATATGACCTGCATTACTGGGAGGAGGCACTGCAAGTTCAATAAATAAACTTCGGTTGGTTCAAAATGCAGCAGCCAGAGTGCTGACTAGAACAAAGAAATATGATCATATTAGCCCCATTTTATCGTCATTACACTGGCTACCTGTTAAATTTTGTATTAATTAAAAAATTCTGTTAACTACATACAAAGCTTTGAATGGTCTAGCTCCACAGTACTTAAGTGATCTTCTTCCACAATATATTCAATCACGTTCATTACGATCGCAAAATTCTGGCCTGTTAATAGTTCCTAGTAAATCTAAATCCACAAAAGGAGGAAGATAATTTTCCTATTTGGCTCCTAAACTAAGGAATATTCTCCCATCACTGTTCAAGATGCAGACACACTCACTTAGTTTAAGTCTAGACTTAAGACTCGTCTATTTAGCCAGGCATACACCTAATTTATCCAATCAATCACAATTAGGCTGCCTTAGTTAGGTCTATTGGAACCAGAAACATTTATCATGATCTATAACTCTGCAAAAAATGTATTGGCATCTATGCTAATCAACCTCGGGTTCATATCCTGCTCCAGCTCCGTTCCTGCTTGGTGTCGGACTCCACTGCTAAGTGTCTCTGAGTGATGATGATAAAATGCAGATGGTGCCAGCCAGACATCACTTCACTCTATTACAATGGACTTCAGGGGATTAACTGATGCCAACTCCAACCATAAGACATGGGATAATTCATATGCCACTGTCTGAACATTGGATTTAGGATAGATCTCTCCGAAATGACCTGCCGGTGGAACTACGATGCACCTCACTGATCTCTGCCTGCATCACCTTGGAATAATGATGGACTACACACTTAAAATGGAATACATAGACTGTCAAATAAGTTTCCAACAAAAGTCTTCATCAGCCAATTAACAAAGGACAATACATCTATGTGCACTTCTGCAGTTAATCCAGGATTAATTTCAAAGACATTAGTCATTAATCTTGCAGTTCATACAAAATCGTTGTTTAAACACTGGCCCTTAACACTTACTTAGTTTACTAATTTTAAATCATGACTTGCACTGCACATAAATAACTAATATTAGCATTATAATCATGTTTAGCCAGAGGGGAACTGGCCCCCACAGTGAGCCTGGTTTATCCCAAGGTTATTTGTCTCCATTAACCAACAAGTTCCTTGCCACAGTTGCCTTCTGTTTGCTCACTTGGGTTCTAAATACAAATATTACTTAATTTTTTTAATTATTTACTTTATGCACAATTCAAAATCATAGTTAATCAAACTACACAATGATGACTCCAAGACTTTATAGATATTACACTTTCATTTTCTGTGAATGCTTGATTTTCTGTATAGCTACTTTGAAACTATGTGTGTTGTGAAAAGCGCTATACAAATAAAAATGTCTTGATTTATCTTCTTGTCTTGTCTCATCTCTTCTCATCTGGTATGGTCTCATCTTATCTCGTCTTTTGTTGTATTGTCTTTTCTGGTCTCTTCTCGTTTTGTCTTTTCTTATCTTGTCTCTACTTATCTGGTCTGATGTCGTCTCATCTTTTCTTGTCTCTATTCTCATCTTGTCTCTTCTCTTGTCTTGTCTCATCTTTTGTCATCTTGTCTCATATGGTCTCTTCTCATTTTGTCTTTTCTCATCTGATCTCTTGTCTTCACTTCTCTTCTCTCCTGCCCATCCAACGCACTCCCCTCTGCCCTCCATTCCTTGCTCCCTTTTCTCCTCACCTCAGATCTATGGTGAGTCACAGACTATCTCTGAATCACTGCTGCTGTCGTTCAATAGATGTGGCATTGAGAGAGCCCTTAATTGTCCTCCTTATTCAAATTGCACAGTCGGACGACTCCTCTGGCTTTAAAAAGCTTTATATGTGACACAAGGTTGGGTTTAATTATGGAAAAGAAAGTGTATTTGAAAAGTTTCTAAGGCCTTCAGCTGGATTGTTTCCATGACACCACACTGGGTTACTTAAAGGGTATAGTCTAACCATCCAAAAAAAGAAAATTTTAATTGTGTTACAAAGAGGTGTCTCAATTAGCGAGTATAGAGTGTCATGCTAATCAAAGCTGTGTGCCCTAATCCTGTCACCAGCCAAGCACCCTTACTGTTTATGGCACTTGCTCTCCTGTGAGCAGTTAATTGAAGGAGAAAACCCTGTCTGGTGAGAATCCAGATGACAGATTATAGGATTTCTCATTGGGTTTTGAAAGCCAAACTGTCTCAGTGCACAATGACTGGATGAATATGGACATCTAATGTGCTTTCCTCTCCCCTCCTCTGCCATGTCTCCCCTAGCTTACCCTGTGCACTTTATATCCCCCCATTTTCCCCCAGGTAACCGCAGAGGACAAGAAAAAGGATGACAGCATCGCTTACAGTAAGACGTTTCTACATAAGCAATTGTGACGAGGAGGAGGGTATGGCTGGGCATGAAGGTGCACAGCCGGCACTGAATCAGCTGTTCAGTGGGAGAGCGAGATAAAGGGGAGCCAGAGACACCAGTTTGAGAGAGAGAGAAGCACGCGGCCATGCTGCATGTGTGTCTTTGTTCGTCTTATGTTTCATGTTGTTTTAAGTTAAGTTTGACTTTAAAAGTTTATGTTGACTGTTCAGCCGGTTCCTGCCTCCACCTTACCCAACCTTTAACTGTTTCAGCAATGCAAATGTGTCATTTCACAGTCTGTTTTGTCACTCAAAATGTTACTCTGTACAATATATATCCAGTCATTTTAGCTTGTAACTTCTCTTACATTTGGTGTTATTTATTATGTAATGTCAGATTAACTAATAGTTGATCCAATTATTAAAATTTTATAGCAATTGTGAATAATCGGCTTTTACTCACATAAACTGAGTCACTGTTTACTCATAAGTGCACATCTCTTTTTTCAATGAGAAACCTTTCTTTGGGTGGGGGTGGGGGGAGCTTTCTCATTTTCAGTTGAGTGCTTTTGTAACAATGTGCAATACAAATGAAACTGAAATTAAAATAATTAATTTGCAAAGACAGACTATTATTCCACTCACTTATGTCCCTCCAGTCATTGTTTTGCCATCAGAGCAGTGTGAGACTAATAGTTACTGTAATGATATGATAGCTGGATGAGTTGTCTGCCTGCACAATTGCACTTTTTCATCCCTCTGTTTCTCTATCCAATCCATCTTCTTTTCATCCGCACAAACACAGATGCTTGCACACAGACAAAAGCCATAATTTCTTTCTCTGTGATCATGATTGTACCCTCGCCCTTCATCACGACAGGCCAATTTTGTGCTTTCCCAAAGAGCCCAGTGTGTTGCTTAGTAACACCTGGGGATAAGTAAATGGAGTGGGCCCAGTAGTGGCTTTGCTATGGCATCTCTATTCCCATAGTCGAATATGTCAGCCCAGCACATTAAGTGTAATCAATTAAAACTGCAACATATAAAATTTCAGATATTGAATTATCTCAAAAATTGCCCTAATGAATTGAAAGACGCACATGACAGAGCATATGTAAATGAAATACGTTCTTATGGTGCCAATGATAAGCTTAATGAGCTTCATTGATTGGTACTACTGAGATAATTATGGTACCCTCATAAAAAAGTATTTCTGGCATTTTAAATGACTCACAATTAATGTTGAAGAGATCTATGACTAGGTCTGGTACAGTGCTTCAAAGCTGAACTGTGTAACCAAACTGAATTGCAAAAACTTTTATCGAATACTCCCCCTGTATGCCATTGATCAAACAAATAGTCCCGTCCTAAACACACATCATTGGTTGAGTCATTGTTGTGTCAATTTTACAAACAAACAGATCAATTTTGATAGTGACACAGATCCTAAGTGTTTACAGTTTTTCAGAAAAATCAACATACCGATGGCTTAATTGTAGTTGTTTCTACATTGTGCTGGGATTGGAGAAAGATTGAACACTCGTCTGTTTTAAATTAGAAAGGTTATAAATAAGAATTTGCTCAAAGATCTCTTTTAGAAAATGGCTTTTTGCTGTATGAATGTGATCGCTGAAGCAGCCATGCTGACATAGTCATAGAAACAGAAAGAAATCTATTTAGAGAATCTCATTTCCAACATCTTTTACAGCAAATTACAGATCACTCCAGGGCTTAGTTACAGCAAATATCATATCTAATATGGTCTTACTGTTTCAACACTGAAAATGGCAAGGTCACAAATCTGTATTCTAGCCAGCACTTTTCTGCTTGCTTGGTGGGTAAAAGATTTTTGTATAATGATTTTTTTAATCTTCAAGATACAGAGGGTGTAGAGACAACTTTAAGCCCTGATAAAGAGACAAAATGAACAGATGAGCAGAGGTTGTAAACAGCCAAGGAGTCCAGTTCTGCAATTCTTCAGGCCCAGGATCCATTAGCGTCAGACAAACCCCTGCTGCAGGAGACCTGGGTGGACCAGCAGAACTTTAACAAATGCTTCCAGTGAGGGTCAATCAACCCCAACAGAAATCTAAGCTATATCACGCATATTAAGCTAATCCATGCTATTTTGTCACATGACTTCTCATGCTGTTCTATTCTTATTCAGCTTTAGGCTGAGATATGCTTATAATCATGTGTCTTGTAGGACATTGCTGATATTCCACAAGCCAAAAACATATGAATACCAATGCAAGATGTCGCACTTTAAGGTAAAGTTCTGTTTGATTGTTCTGGAACACTACATCCATGTGCTTGTAAAACATATAATAAAAAAAAAACGTAGGTATCAATAGGGAGTTGGTCCTCCCTTTGCTGCCATAACAGCATTCACTTATCTGTTGAATCATGACTGTGGGGATATCCCATTCAAACACAAGAGCATCTTTGAGGTCAGGCGCTAATGTTGACTGATGGGTGCTGGCTTGCATTCTGAATTCCAGTTAATTCCAGTGGTGTTCAATGATGTTCAAGTTTTTCAACACCAGACTCAGAAAACCATTTTACACTTGCCATCCTATAACAGTGCCACATTGATAGTCATTGAGCTCTTTGTTAGGCCCTGTGAGATCTATAATCAATATATTGATAAATGTTTTCTTATTGATTTGCTGTCATTCCATGCATTGACCTTTTCATAACATTCTCTGTGTGTTTGCCTGACATAAGTGAAGTGTGGAAACTTGTGTTTCTGCAAGAAGTGTTGATGTGTGACAAATCGCCGACCTTTGAGTGTATGTTTGTGTGTCCGTGCAAACAGACGTTTCATGACTTGTTTGGTCACACCCCATGACCCATTTAGAGGGTATAAAAGTACAACTGTTTTGCAGATATCTCTTCATTTGTATTTCAACTGGTGCTTGCTTGAGCTCTAATAAAAGCCACTCTTATGTGCCCTTCATCCTTGGTGTCCTGTGTCTATTTCTGACTTAAGAGAGAAACATCTCTCTGCTACAACATTCTTGGCGTAGACGGTAGGATAGAGGATGGTGAACTGTGGGAATCTGGGAAGAATTCACACTTAAAGACTATAAAGGTTTTGGCAGCCACAAAGACCCTTGGGTACTGAGGAACTGGAGTTGATGAATTGTCTACTTGCACAGTTTTACCTAGTTTCATCTCTATCTATCAAAATTAGCAAAAAGGGGACAGAGATACCGGAGGCATCAGGTCTGGGGATGAAGGGATCCAATATCTCCTTAGAGGAGCTACAAATATTATATGTAGAGCAGGTACAAAATGAGTTTAAAAGAATTCAAGTAAAAGATGTTAGTTGATATAACATCTTGTAAACATTTTATCGAAAGGTGGACAGAAATCAAACAAACATACAAGAAAAGGCCAAAAGGTGTTCTTAATAAGAAAGCTCAGTTAAACCCACCACGCAAGCCTTTAAATCCTGTGTTCAAGCTAAAACAAACGATGTGCTTAGGATATGATGATAATACAGATGATGATACCAGCACAGACCCCGATACAGACACAGATATGGAGGGAGACAAGCCTATTGGCACCATACATGAGATTATTTGGGAGGGAGGTGGTCCTGGGATGAGTACACTGAATGATTTAGGGCCATTACCAGCCAGTAAATCAGCTCAGGTTGCAAAATTAAAAGCTGTCACTGAGGCCTGCAAGGCAGCAGAAGATAAAAGAGTCAATGTTTACACAGACAGTCAATATGCTTTTGGAGTACATGATTTTGACAAAGGGTGGAAAGAAAGAGGGATTCTAACAGCTGCAGGGATGCAAATATTGAATGGGGAAGAAATTGATGAGCTTTTAACTGTGCGCACAAAACCACGAGAAGTGGCAGTTTTAAAAATAAAAGCTCACACAAAAGGCGAGAGTACACCATAAAAAGGGAATGCCCGAGCCGATTTAGCAGCAAGAGGATCTGCCACGAACAACCCACAACCCACTGAAGCCTTTCTACGACCGACACAGAAGTTTCGTTTCAATACAACAGCAGATTTCAAATAATTAGGAGGATGTTAATGGAGAGGAAATGTGGTCCTGGATGGAAAACGTTGGGGTATTTAGGCAATGACAACATTTGGAGGAAAGACAATAAACCGGTCTGCCCAAAGGTATTAATGCCCTACATATTACAAAAAATACGCAATTTAGGTCACGGGGGGTGGATCTGATGGTACATTAATTCAGGTAAACCTGCGCTTGTTGTAAAAGCTAGGACAGCAGATATTTATAATAGAATTTTACAATTTACAATTTTTCAAAAACATTCATGAAAAGTCTACCCGTACCCAGGGTTGCCAGATTGGGCAGTTTCCCACCCAATTGGGCGGTTTTGCAATCTTTTTTGTGGGCAAAAATGGGTTTGGGCGGGTGGATAAAAATTGGGCTGGTTTCGGATCAGTTCGGCGGGTTTTTGTAGCCGAAACATCGGTACTTCAGATCCTTCTTTCGGCGACTATCTGTTCAGTAGCCTACTCTCACTCACTCACTCACTCACTCACTCACTCACTCACTCACTCACTCACTCACACACACACACACACACACACACACACACACACACACACACACACACACACCCACACCCACTACAGGTCTGGCTGACGTGCCCCCTAAACTCACAACAGACACTCCCTCCCTTCAGCTCACGTCACGCACGCCGGCACCGCCCTCCCCTCAAACACACTAGATTGCGCGGGGTTTTCAAACTTAGCTAGCTGACTGACACTGACAATATGCCAAAGTGAGCAAAATATAGAAAAAGTTACAGGAAAGAGTGGGAAAGAGATCCAGACTTAAAGTCATGGATTGCACCGGGTGCAGAAGAAGGAAAGGCACACTGTAAATACTGCAACGCTGATATCCGTGCTCATTTAAAAGATCTTAAAGATCATGCAGCCACCAAGAAGCATAAGGCAAGGTGCCAGCCAACGGTCAGACCATTTACAGTTAGCAGAGTGGGTGAGTCCAGTAACCCTGACAACGATGACCAGAAACGACGAGAACTGCGGATAGCAATGTACATTGCATGCCACACTGCCATTAATGCTGTTGATATACTGAAAGACGAGACAGGTGCATTCCAGATGCACAGAACAAAATGCACTGCTGTCATTAAGTCAGGAGCTAAAAGAGGACATCGGTGACAACGGAGATTACAGTGAGCAAATTGCTCTGTATATGCATAAAATATCGCTCCAAAAAACACAACCGGTTTATTAGCACTTACTTGGGTTTGGTGGAGCTCTCAGATGCTGATGCTAATGGAGTTGTGGAGGCAGTCATTCGATTTTTGCAGGAGTGTGCACTGGACATTGCTAATATGGTGGGGATAGCAACAGATGGGGCCAGCGTAATGGTCGGCAGGCATCATTCGGTGTACACGTAATTGAATAACGAAAAACATGCTTTCATCTTTATTCGTTTTTAGACTGGTGAAACGATATTCACAAACTTATTTTCCTTATATACAATGCTTAGATATTTAACTTCACATATAAAAAAGAAAGCCTAAAACAAAAACATTTCAAAAACTGTAAAATGTTAAATTATATAAAAATAAAACATTAATAAATTATTTTATGATACACATATTACTGTCCTAAGTTAACTCATGTATAAACGCCATTAATAATTGTCATTATTATTATTAGCCTAAAAATCACCCACAGCCTAAATCACCTCTCTGTATTGTTCCAGAGACATGGCTCTTCTCTTTCAGCACTGCAGGAAAAATATAATTTCCAGGTTTGGCCTTAGAATACCAGTAAAATCGAAATTTTTTCCATATTAATTTGTGAATATTTTAAATGTTTAATAAAGGGGCAAAAAGTCATAAACAATACGTCAAGATAATTTTTTTATTTATTATATAAAAATAAATATTTATTATATATTTATTTTATTTATTATACAATATTTTTTTTTATTTTTTTAACTGCAGCATTTGCAGTTCAAATTCAAATTTTGGTGTTCAACTTTGCGTTTTAAAAATACAACAACCGTTCATTTTTGATTACAGGTTAAAAAAGGAAAAACGAATGGACGCAAAGTACACGGACCAATGGGTCATTTTAAAACTCGTTAATGATTATCATGTGTTTAAACGAGAAACCATAAGCGAGAAACAAGCCAAAACAAATTTGGCCGGTTTTTTGTGCATTCTCGCGGTTTTTGACGAGGTTTTGGGCTGGAAAACCTTGCTGGCATCTGGCAACCCTGCCCGTACCACACCTTTTACACACCTACAAGTAGACTACATCATTCTGCCACCATGCCAGGGTAAGCGAGAAGTATTAGTGATTGTAGGCATGTTCTCCCGTGGGTTGAGGCCTTTCCAGTAAATAGAAGTGCCACCGCTCGAACTGCAAAAATATAGTACAAGACTACATACCATGATGGGGTTTACCAGGGTACGCATTTTATAGGAATGGTGTTTCAGTATGTAGCTTGAATGCTAAAGCTTGACTGGGATTTTCATTGACCTGGTCACCCTCAGTCGAGTGGTATGGGAGGGAGAGTAAATCGAACCATCAAGAATAGATTGTACAAACCGCACAGTGATGGAATACCATATCTGGAAGCTATCTCCTATGGTTTTATACTCTATTAGGTGGGCACAGGAAGGCCCATGTATGTGCCTGGACAGATTGATCTGAGAGAAGCTGACGTCCACCTTCATCCTCGGTGTCCTATGTCACTTTCTGGCTTAAGAGCGAAACATTAATTTGCTCCAACAGCCCCATTGTGCTGAAATTGTTTGTGTAAGGAGATTGTATGAGTTTATGCACCTTTTAGTTATGGATGAAGCTGAAATAGCCAAATATTTTAGTTACAGAGAGTGTCCACACATATTTGTCCATAAAATTTAATTCTGCTAGACTATACTGTTAGTACAATATGTTATATCTTGCTTTAGTGTTTTTGAAATGGAATTTTCTGTCATTAAAAATGGCAACATAGATATGATCATGTATTAATGTCTGAGGATGACATTCAGAATACACCATTACAGAAACACCTAGTACAAACAAGAACCAAACCTTTTGTTGTGGCATTTGTAATGATGCTTGGTGTAATTATGGTATCTGTGTTGAGAGCGGTGTGTAGTTTTGTTAGGAACGAACATAAAAGTGACTCATGTCTCTGTTAGAAATCCATCTCCCCTCTTCTCTCTGCTTCTGCACTGTCCAAACCTGTGGCCTCCACCCACTGCTAGACAACCCTGTTCCACTGGAACTATTCACACACATGTACACACAATGTTTAATAGATCTCTGCTGTCTGTTTGTTAATCATGCTGTTATCCCCTGAGAGCATGTGGTTTGCTTTAATATTAGGTACTGTAATTACTGTGAGGGTGAGTTTATACAGTGTTGGGTGTGTGTGCATGTCAGAAAATCTATTGTCTCCAGAAACAAATATACAAAGACAAAACACATTAATATGTGCTGCTCTTGTCCCGTTTACATCCAATCTTTAATTCCCGCACTATACTGCAGTGTGATGTTAATTGTGTCAGGTAAATAGTGCTGAGTGAAAAATAGAGGTTTTAAGCTAAAAAACGTCACACAAAAGTTTGGTATATGGTAAGTTCTATATATGGTATATATAGAACAGGAGTCTTCCACCAAGCCTGGTTCTCTAACAGCCAAGCCTTTCTCATGAAAGAGCATTGTCTCAGAATGTCCTGTGGTGCAGATCCAAACCACCGCTAGTAAAGCTGAGTTATTCTCCCTTCCTCCTGGGTAACAGCTATATTACCCCCACTCTTCTGTACACATAACATCAACTATCATAATCTTAAATAAAAAACAAAACACTTCAAAAACTGCTCTTCTATTTATGTAAGAACAGCCATAACTGTATTCACTGTATTCATCTTTAAACCTGACTGAAGGCTGTGTAGCTGTCTCAGTGCTACGACAGTCTACACTGTGAAACGGACTGTTACAGTTGTTCAAATCCAACTAAATCTCTCAATATTACTACCAAGGTCCATGTAATGTACTGAGCCCTCTCTAAGGAGCCTGGAACAGAGGAGACAGATAAGAAAATGGTTTGAGATGGAGTGTAAAATTAGTTAGAGTGAGAAAGAAAGAGAGATATGACCCAATCTGCTATTTCTGGCTGCATAGTAGCCTAAAAGCTGAAAGCCTACGTTCAGAGGTCACACATGGCATCCCTTAATTTCTATTTTTATGTCATTATTTTGCTGTATCTAACATAATGCCTGTGAAGAATATGTTCTTAATATGCACTCAAGTGCTTCATTGGCCATCTATCTACATCTCTGCAGCATGTCTCCTTTCGTGTTTGGTGATGAGGAGACCGTTATGCCACACCTTGATAAGGCATGCCCTCATAACACATATTGAAACAAACATGCTCTAGTTGCCTTCATCCTAAAAATAGAATGTGGTAAAAATAATTCACACAACTGGTTGAGACAATTTTACTGTCTTAGACTGGTCAGGATGCTCAAAGAAACCGAGCAATGTTTTGATTTTGCCACTGAGACTTGGTGTTTACACTTTTTGATTGAATCAGCCTACGAATGGCTTTATTATAGTTGTTTCTGCATATAAGCCTGGGATAGGAGAAAGTACTTTTGTCCCATGTCTCTGTTATGCTTTTGTCTAGGAGAGTCTGAGGTTATGTGTGCAGGCTGTAATGATTCTCAGAGCTCTGGGTCGAGAAGTCAGCAGTTTCTCAGATCCAGAGGAACTACCTTCAGCCATTAATGATTTTGAGAGGACCCACGGTGTAGGCATACAGCATCAAAGGGTGGTTATATGCAGGATTGGGGATTAACAGAATACATGTAACGGGATGAAGTATTTAAAATACAAAATATAAGTAACTATTCCACTACAGTTACAATTTAAATGATTGGTAATTAAAATACAGTTACATTCAAAATTATTTTGATTACTTAAGATATTACTTTGCATTTTAATATCAATTGTTTCAATTAATATTTAGTCCTTTTAGATGGAAAATATTTATACATATAAATGATGTGATCCAAAGTGCATTTGAACAGCAGTAAAACCATTTGTTATGATGTGTTACATTCATACAAGCAGACAGAGAAGTACGTTTGATGTAAGTTTGGAGTAGAAAAATAGAAATAAACCTTGTGTTAATTGTCAGTTTTATGCTAAGCTAAAATGCTATTGCCATTTTACATGCACGATCATATTTTTTAATCAAGAAAATTTACGTTGGATCATAATTTCTTCTTTTCTAGCAAGACCTTTGATATTAGTGCAAAAATCGTATTCTTGATAATACATTTTGTATTGTTTTCCTTCAAAAACATCTAATAATCCTTAAAACAAGATAAATTTGATTTTATCTTGTTTTAGAAACAACACTGCATAAGATATTTAGGTTTTTCAGAGAATGTGTTTTCAATGTGTATTTTGTCTTACTGTACTGGCAGAGTTTTTATAGTCAAAACAAGTGAAAAAATCTATCAGTGCTGAAGAAGTAATCCAAAGTATTTAGAATATGTAACTGGCCTTGAGTAATCTAACGGAATACGTTACAAATTTCATTTTACATCATGTATTCTGTAATCTGTAGTGTAATACATTTCAAAAGTAACCCTCCCAACCCTGGTTATATGTGCAAACACACCCAAACATAATGCTAATAGATTAAATAGAGGTCAGGAGATTGCATATTGTCTTCGTGAGACAGGTGTTCAATGAGGCTGTGTATCATATGTTTTGCTCGGCGCAGGAGTGGAAGCTGACCTCTGATTAGCTGTTTGCTGTACAGACTTTGACCAGAGACCATCACAACATGGCAGAAATGATAAAGCCATAGATGCACGATCAGGTTAGTGTCTTAGAGATCTGTGGTTTATAAAGTTCCTCTTGAGAGAAAAAGTATCTGACAGCTCTCATAGCAAGTGACTCATTCTGCCCCAGTGTGTGCGTGTATTTCCTCGCCTGGAATAGATGCCACTCCTTAAGGCTGGAATGGCAGGCAGGCCATGGACAAGGAAATGCAGGCAGCCACAGTCCTCCAGGCAGGTTGGAAGGGGTACCTGGTCAGAGAGATCCTTACTGCTGCAAAACTAGGTAAAGTTCTTGTTCATACAATAAATGATGTGTGTACAGTGCACAAAATGGCCACCCTCATTTATGGAATTAAGAAACCAGAAGTTATTGTCATCCAGGCTTAATAGCTTTATATTAGGTTTATATATATAATTGAAAATTAATTCAAATGTAAGCTATAAAAAAGCTATAAAAAAAAAGAAAGAATGTTAATGGATGTGCTGCTTTTTGATTTTATCCAACTGAGATGGTCTGGAGGGAAAGGTGTAATGACACTACTAGACACGTTCAGTTGTCGAATAGAACTTAGGGCTGTGGTATGCAGCACACACAATCTTGAATTTTACTGTACTGTGTACAGTATATACAGTATCATATGTTTTTTTATAAATCTGAAAAACATTGTGTGTATAAAAAATGTGCCATTTTTACGTACACGCCTAAAAAATAATTTAAGATATGATTTAATTACATTTCCTAACAAAATTCCATCAGATTGAATTGCCTAATCTTTAATATAACAAAATATTATAAAGATAATGCAAATAATTTTTTGGATGAAATTGAAATGCGTAAATCTAAAAAAGGCTCAACTATGTTATTTGACTGTACATATAGTTTTAGTATGAAATCTACGCAAAGTAAAGGGATCCAGCTCCACCCTGCCACAAACCATGGCCAAACACTTACTCAATGACCCGACAACTTCCTTGATCTGCTTCAATGATGTGCTTAATTAGCAGGGCAACAGCCATGAAGATCAGTCTGAAACAGGGGTTAATGATTATTTTTAACATGTAAGTCTTGTTTACTGTCACATACTGTCAGTCTGATCACTGCACACCTAGTGCATTTACCTTTAGAAACTCTAATTTCAAGGCTTATAGGTGGTATTTGCAATCTTATTCTGACCATTCTCTTGTGGTCAGTTACAGAATATCTGATCATTGTCTGTTTAGGAGAGAGAGAGAGAGAGAGAGAGAGAGAGAGAGAGAGAGAGAGAGAGAGAGAGAGAGACACGAGAGAGAGAGAGAGAGAGAGAGAGAGAGAGAGAGAGAGAGACAGAGAGAGAGAGAGATAGCCCTGGAGCTCATACTTATCAATAAAGTTGCCAGTCACTCTGAGTTCGACAGCAGAAAGAATAACACACCTCTCCATCTCTCTCCACATCTGGATCCATACCTCCAAGCATCACTCCATCTCCAGCCTGACAACCTGACTGACAGAGAAAGAAAGAAACATCCTAATATTGCTCAACCATCTCTATTTACCTCAAACAAGCCATTAATCAGTGTTGTATGAAGTATCCATTCATCATACTTAAGTAAAATAAAAGATACCTTCATGAAAATTCACTCAAGTAAAAGTAACTGATTTAAAATGTACTTAATTATTTACATTTACATTTACATTTATGCATTTGGCAGACGCTTTTATCCAAAGCGACTTACAGTGCATTTATTACAGGGACAATCCCCCCGGAGCAACCTGGAGTTAAGTACCTTAAGGACAACACTAAGGACATAATTATCAAAACTACAAGTAAATCGCATAAATTACGGAACATAATTAAACCCATGACAACATATTTGATTGGCGGTGCTAATCATTTACTCACTCTCATGCCATTCCAGATGTGTATGCATTGTTTCTTCTGCTGAACACAAAGATTGTTAGAAGAATAGTTCAGCCCTGTAGGTCCATACAATGCAAGTGAATGTGACCAGAAATTCTGAGCTGCAAAACGGAGATCAAGGCAACATTATGCATCCATTTGACTCCAGTGGTTAAAGCAATGTCTTCTGAAGAGATCCAGTTGGTTTAGAGTGAAAACAGACCAAAGTATAACTCCTTTTTCAGTATACATGTAGCCATTGCAGTCTTAAGGCACGATCATGATTTCAAGCTCAATTACACTTCCTAGTGTTTGAAGCATGCTCAGAGCACTAGAATGTTCTATAGGAAGTTTAATCACTAAGGAGACTGCTGTCAAGATGTAAAGTGAAAAAGGATTTTTCAGAAGACACTGATTAAACCACTGGAGTCGGATGGATTTATTTTATGCACCCTTGATTTGCTTTTAGGAGCTTCAGATGTCTGGCCACTATTCACTTGCATTGAAAGGACCTAAAGAACAGAGATATTGTTCTAAAACAAATGTTGTGCATGTTCTGCATATCTATCTAATATATATATATATATATATATATATATATATATATATATATATATATATATAAATATATGGAATGGGATAGGATGAGGGTGTGAAAATGATGAGAGAATTTTCACCTAGACACCCTAGCAACAGCATAGCAATGTGCTACAAACACATAAAATAACTTGGCATCAGCATAATAACTACCTGGCAACCACATAGTGAAGCAATGTGCTAAAACACACAGCTGATCACCTTGACAACTGCATAGTATCCCACAGTAACCATCTAGAACACCATAGTAACCACATACTGTAGCATCAATGTGCTAAAAGCAAAGAGAACACTTTAGCAACCTAGAAAGTAGAACACCCTAGTTTATAAAATAAATATTGTTCGATATTTTTATGAGCGCTAATAATTATTCATAAACATCGCACCTTGGTTAAATGATAAAGTTATATGCATTTGATTGACTTTTATATGAACAGGTCTCCTAGAAAGACAAGAGACTGAGAACACATACCTTCATCATTATTTCACAGCTTTCACAATGTTTAAGCCTTAACTTATTAAATAATTTAGTAAAAAAAAAGGAGGAAACTTACATGAGCAGTTTCTTGTATTCCCAAGTGCAGACAGATGGCATGACACACATTATCTGGCGTGCGCTTTGCTTGTGATTTCAATTCAGATTCGTTATTTGAAAAACAAATAATTCAGAATGCTTTTTGAATCATTTTGATCGGTTCAAAGGAATCAAATTTAAAAGATTCGACTCAAACGATTCTTTCACGAATCAGACGTCACTATATCCGATCTGCCTGCATTTTTGCACATACAGTTTTTTGTGCAAGATGTTATTAATTTTTGAAGTGATCAGTCACAAAATAACTAAAGGGTCTGGAGAAATATACTCAAGTAAAGTACAAATATTGAAAAACTGTACTTAAGTACAGTAACGAAGTACTTCTTGTACTTCTTTACTATACACCTCTTCCATTAATTGTTTGAATATTACAGTCTGGATCCAGCATTCATACACAGATGAACAGGACTCAAACTGACTTTGAAAGATTTGCCACCAAACTATGGATTGGTTCCATATATTGTAAATAATGAGATGGTGGTGTGAGGGAAAAAAGCTGCAGTTCTTCGAAGCAAGGTGCAAGTAGGTATGATGACACTGCATTCTCTCCTTACCATTATCTGTATCTTTTGAGAGTGTTCTGTTCTGTCATGATGACTTTGATACTACCTCTCAGCTTCAGATTGGATGATCTTGAACCTGCCTCGGTAAGAAATTAATTTCGTATTAGAGCCATTTGTCTTTTTAGATCTAATTTACAAGGGCCACAGTGGTTTACATTTTATAAAAGGTGGCCAGAACTGTTGTTAAACTGAAAAGTATGTAAATCCTATTGATTTACCTAGATTTTGGCGAAATTGGACATCAAATTTAATCTGATATTGAAGTCTTGAAGTTCTTGAAGTCACAACTGTAGACAAACGTCTGCTTAAAGGGACAGTTATCCCTAGGCTAATGACTTCTCTTAAAGCTAATTGCGATCAGGAGTAAGCTAACCTGGAGTTCAAATAATGAGCTTGCTTTTCATAAAAGCTATTGAATGATTTTAATCTTGCCTCAAGAAAACAATGTCTCAGAAGACCTTAGACTGAAAATGGTTGACTTGCATAAGCTGGAAAGGTAACAAAATCTATCTAAAAGCACCTGCTTTTCCCTGCAACTCTAATATATGCCCTAGAAAGGGGAAAGAACAGAATACTTTAATGAACAAAGACAAACCTGGCTTTTAAAATAATTGACACTATAGAGGCAGAGTGATTATGGTTTGATGGGTTCATTTACTTGTCACAGAAGCTTCTCTGCCTCATCTTTTCATCTAAACTGGGCCAAACTTTATTCAATTTAGTTTCATAGCTGCAAGGTACTAGGTTTTTATGAGTGCTTATTACAGTTTTTTGTAATTGTTGGTTTTGTGTGTTCTCAGGCACCAAGGAAAATCTGACTGTCACTAAGAATCTGCAAGAGATGTGGGCTACCGTGGAATCAGATATTGAAAACACGCCATATTTCTACTGAGGTAAATTATTCATTTCGAAGAATAATTTCTCCTGCATTCTCTCTCTCTCCGTTGTTTCCCTTGGTGGTACCATCTGCTATTTACTGTATGTGTGCCTGGCTGTAGAGATTGACCTCTGGCCTGGGGGGGTGAATGTGGCATGTGTCTGGGATCAGTGTGTGGGTGGTATCTTCTCTCAGTGCTTGTAGCCTAACCTAGACAACTCTGACAGTCTGGGTGTAATAGGTCTGGTTTTATCTGTTTGAATCTTTATCTAACACTAAGTTTGTATTTCTGGTAGACACATGGTTACTAATGGTGAAGGGATTGCAGAGCTCTACCCCTGTAGGGAAGACGAGTGCAACAGAATAACATTCACTGACTTCTCAGTGGCTGTACCAGAGGGTGCTTGTTCATGGATTCTGATGTTCAGGTCAGAAACTTTAATTTTACACCTATATCAAAATTAGAATTTTTCTTAATAACACTGTTATACTGATATACTGTTAGGTACTGTATGCAGTAGAGCTGTCAATCAATTAAAAACGTTTATTGAATTTACAACTTGTTATGCTGATTAATTTATTTGGATTTATCACAAATAATCACATATATTACTATTTACTGAGACTGAAAAGCCCCCAAATGAAAAAATTCAATAAAATAAAAAAGCTAACTTTATTGTTTCATCTTTTTATATATACAAAAGCATTGATATTACAGAAAGTGTTTTTTTTTCTTAATCAACATTTTTGTCTTGTTTTCCAATAAAAATATCTAAAAGGAACTGTGACGAGGAGGAGGGCATGGCTGGGCCATGAGGATGCACGCCTAGCGCTGAATCGTCCTGATGAGCCGGGAGTGGGATAAGGATGAGCCATAGACACGAGTTAGAGAGAGATAGAGAGATGCACGAAGCTGTGTGCACATCTTTGTTTATTTAGCAGTTTATGGTATGTTTGAGTTCTGTTTGATTACATTTTACGTTGACTGTTCAGCTGGTTCCCACCTCCTCCTTGCCCATCTTAAGAACCTCATTACAGTGATAGTTCAAACAAAAATTTTAATTATCTTATTATTTAGTCACCCTCATGCCATCCCAGATGTGTATGACTTCCTTTCTTCAGCAGAACTCAAACAAATCCATCCATCCATCCATCGTCAACCGCTTATCCTGTGTACAGGGTCGCGGGGGGCTGGAGCCTATCCCAGCTAACATTGGGCGAAAGGCGGGGGACACCCTGGACAGGTCGCCAGTACTCAAACAAATATTCTTTAGAAAAATGTCTAAAGACAATACAAACATACGATGCATGTGAATGGTGATCAGACCTTTGTAGCTCCAAAAATCACATAATGGAAACATAAAAGTAATCCATATGACTCTAGTGTTAAATCCATATCTTTAGATATGTGAGAAACAGAACAATATGTTATTAAGTCCTTTTTTACTCTTAATATCCACAATAACGTTCACTTTCAGATGTAAAAGTGAAAGTGGAGATTGAGAGTAAAAAAAGGACTTAAGTTGTGATCTATTTCTCACTCACACATATTATATCGCATAGATATGGATTTAAACACTGGAGTCTTATGGATTACTTTTATGTTTCCATTATGTGATTTTTGGAGCTACAAATGTCTAATCATCATTCACATGCAATGTGTGGACCTACAGAGGTGAGATATTCTTCTAAAAATTGTATTTTGTGTTCTGCTGAATAAAGAAAATATAAACATCTGGTATGGCATGAGTAAATTATAAGATACATTTTCATGTTTGGGTGAACTCTCCTTTTAAGCATCCTTAAAACAAGACAAGATAATAACAGTTGTTTCAAGAGAATATATCCTGAATTAAGATTTTTTTTCTAACAGCATTGGCAAATACTTTTATCTTGTTCTAAGCATGAATATAACAAAATGTAGTGAGGTTTATGCTTAAAACCATTTCCGTTTTTTTATCACATTGTTTGAAATAAAAATAGAAAATAGGACTAAATGTCCGTGTTAAATGAACCAGTTTGCAAGCATTAAGCATGTGCAAATGCATAAAAACAAACTATAATGAAGCATCAATATTTAAGTAGCCAGTCATTTTCAAAGCATTACTGTGTGAATTATGTTGCTTCAAGATCTAAACCTAACACATATTTTTTTCTGCCAGACATGTGATAAAGGTCTCCAGTGATCACAATACTACTGTGCAGTTTCAGACCTCAAAATCAGATGTCTACATTAAACTCAATATCCACGAGATAGAGCAATCAGGGCAAAGGGAATGTCATCACCCCAGTATACCGCTTCTTAGCCAGCAGTGGTTTTGTAGTACACACTCAGTCCAACAAAGTATTAGGACACTTACAAATGTATGAATGTCTTTGCTTTTTATAACACAATATAGCACAAACACAATTTTCAAGCAAAATATTTCACCAAAATAAGTTATAAAATAAGTTGAAAAGCCAGTACTTGTGATATCCCCACAGACTCGCACAAACTTACTAAGGTATAGTTTGTACTCTTTCCTCATTCTTTAGTCTAAGACTTCTTGTCCTCCCACTCCACATTTTGTCTTAACACATTCACTTTAAAAATTAACTCTCTCAGTTACTTAGCTACAGCCTGACTCTGCCAACTCCTGGGTGTATTTATTAACTCCTGGGTGTATTTATAGGGGGTTCATTTGTGTGTGCGTGTTGCAGGCGGTTCTGTGGCAGGATCAGGGCAGACTTACAGCAGAAGGGAGAGTGTCAGGAGGGGGCGGAAGACAAGAAAGAAGTGACCAGCACTGTAAAGACATACTGGTACTGTACCTGTCACCACAATCAGCCTCTGTCGCTGAATGTTTGTGTGTGTGTGTGTGTGTGTGTGTGTGTGTGTGTGTGGTAGTGTCTGAACTTCTAGTTTTTATAGTTCTAAGAACAAGTGCATGATGTTTTTCTGAAGCTGCTCATACCTTATATTAAAATCACTGTTTGTTTGTGTGAATGTGGATTGCTGAAACTTCTGTGGACATTTAGAATCTTTTTTACTGTTGTATATGTCCTTTTGTTCATATTTGTGGTCTCTTTGTGACCTTTTCTGCTTGTGTGTGTGTGTGTGTCTTTGGTTTCATACGTATTATATTCAGGCAGAGGTGTTACAGAAGAGCTGGCCTTTAAACAACTTTCTCTCCTCCTTCATCCAAAAATTCAAAAACATAGAGCACAATTAAATGAGAGGTACAGCCTCTCATAGATTCCAAGATCCCTACCAAACAACTGTTTTTATTAGTTTACCAGCCTGTAAGATCTTGTAACTGTGACCCAATGAATAATGCAATCGATTGCAATGTTATGCTGTTACAACATTCAAATAAAATGAATGATGGGTTATCATGGGTAGGTAAGTAATAATTTAATATTATCTTATCTTATATCTGCCTGTCCATCACTATCAATAGTGTCTAAAGCCAGAAAAGGTGGTTTTGTATGTTAGAAATAACTGTGTTCGCAGCCCATTTTACTGCCTTAATGTTTCAAGTGATGTTGAACAACAAGAAAAACATGTAGGGGTTAAACATGATTTTACCCATCAGGTATTGTTTGGATCGTGAAAACTGGTCTCTGTATGACATGTGGTTGAAAGAAATAAGAGCCAGGAGGTGGAGCAAGTTAATACATTTTGATTATAAATTTAAAAGACAAACCTTATTTTATTTGGAAACATTTGCAAAGATGAATCAATCACAATCAGTCGAGGACTTATTGAGAAAGTAAATAAGGTCAATTTTAATTTCATGCATCTTGAAAAGCATATTAAGAACATGAAACCTCTCTCTACCATTTGTAACTTGCAACTGCAAATGTTGCCATGCTTTTGGTCTTCCATTCTCTGACTCATCTGTCTGCATGTGATTTGAATCTCTGCTCATGTTTTCTCATTGTGTCCAAGCGTACTCAATAGGATGACTCTCATCCCACCTGTGTTTCTTTCATTAACCGAGAGCTGGCCATCTAAACTATAATGGAAGCCTACTAAATTCAGCTGCTTGTGGTAAATAGGAAATGTGATTTGCTTTGGCACAGGACGAATGACATAAGGACATTTGCTCTGGGTCAGCTCAGTAGATGAGCTGCAAACAACACTGATTTTACCAAGAGAAATGAATAAGCAGGAAGCTCATAGAAATGGAAATGTGAAGGATTGGGTGGAAAAGAGAGAGAAAGAGCTAGAGGGCTAGTCTATTGGTTGTGTGTGTGCGTATTGTGAAGAGGCAGTGGGGTTGATGTAGACTAGTTTGCATGATGTTCTGGCTCAAGTAACAACATTAAAATTCTTTTGTCCTTAAGATCCCTTGATATTAAATGTATTCCCTCTTTTCTTTGTTAACTCATATGACAAAAACTCTGTATTTTTAATGAGACATGGCAGACTAATATCCTCACTATATATTGGCTAACAAACAAGTTAACATATAACACATTTTGCCACTGTTGATCAAAATTAAGCTAGCATAATCGACCTTAAAGTCCTTGTGTGTGTGTGTGTGCACGTGCATGCGTGCGTGTGTGTGTGGGCGGGTTTGGGTGGTTTACGAGGGCATTTGTTTTAGGTTACAAACTGGTAATTACAAGGGTATTATGCCATAAATGTTGTTTATGAGGACATTTCTAGTGTCCCCATAATTCAAATCGCTTACGAAACATAATAAATTATGTTTTTTTTTTTTTATGTACAAATTCTGATTTTTTTTTATGAGGGTTAGGTTTAGGGGATAGAATCTGTAGTTCGTACATTATAAAAATAATTTTGTCTATGGAGAGTACTCATAAGGATAGCCGCACCAACGTGTGTGTGTGTGTGTGTGTGTGTGTGTGTGTGTGTGTGTGTGTGTGTGTGTGTGTGTGTGTGTAATGAGCTTTAGGAGTTTTTCTTCGTTGCATACATAATTAAGATGCACATAAAACTAGATGTTTAATGTTACTGTATATCAGTGGTGTGTATCCACATGGGCACACTGTACATTGAGTCTAAAATCACTAGAGTGTGCGTTAGTCTTATGCGTGCCTTTCATTTAATTTCCGAATAAGCATGTTAAAATGGGTCAGTGGGAAGTCAAATGAAGATGGCTCTTGACCTCTGGTGCCCTGGGAAGTATTTTTAGTGGAGAGAGAACTGAATTAGCCCAGTTTAATGGCTCCCTGTGAACTGGAGCCTCCCTGAACAACCCCTCAACAGTTACCATACACACCAATCGATAAATACGCATGGGAACCAAGCACAGCTCACTGAACTGAACTGGATTTTGTTTTCACATATCCTGGAGTGTAAATAATTCACACATTCATACACACACAGTCAGGTCATATGTCTTGTAGAAGGAGCTATTTTACAGTATTGTAAAAATATGATATTGCATACAAATAAACAGAGGTGGGTAGTAACTCATTACATTTACTCTGTTACATTTGCTTGAGTAACATTTCAGAGTAGGTTTAAAAGTGGGTACATTTTACTCTCACTCAAGTAAATTTCTAATGATTTTTTTTAACTTCTTTACAATGTGTGGCATTACTGTCGTTACATTACTGTGTTTAATATGAATGAATGTGTAATTTATTGCGACATTATTGAATGAGACTTTTACGAGAGCAGAAGTCTAGTTCACAGCTGCGCGCGATGAGGCGCTCCCACTTGAGTGATGAGACTGTCTTTCAAGTCATCAGTGCAGCAGCACTTCAAATTGAAACACTTTCTTCGCTCCACACAGTGAAAAAAAGTATAGCTTTGTCATGCAATGCCTTGATTTAAAACCAAGACATGCTGATATTATAAGATTAATGTCAAAGCTCCAACCTAAGGCAGCATGCTGAGGTAAGTTTTGGCTCTAATTCTAACGCAGGCTTTTCTGTGCAATGAGATCGTCATTCTGTATGAAATTCTGTACATTCATTCTGTACACAGTTACATTCTGTAACTGGTCTCATATGACATCAGTTTTTAAGTGTACATTTTTAAATCAGTGCAGCAATATATCAGTGTGCTTTGTCCCGCATGTCATAAGCAGTATTTATGCATATACTCCGTGCCCTTGGGTGGGTACTGGAAACTATCGCAGCTACTTCAGGTGGATTAAATGTATAAATCCATGTAAACATCCAAGTTAATCTCTGGTGATCGACAACTGGAGCGCGAATAGACAGCATTTCTGCGCGTGCACAGCGAGATGCGCGGGGCGCGTGCATGTGATATGCACAAGGCAATCGTCGCGATGAGAGTGGCTGCGTCTGCAATCGTTCACTCATTCACTATTTCCTATATAGTGAATGGCAGTTAGTGCACTATATCTCAGCAGTAAGTGAGTGAAATGAGTGAATTCGGACGTGAGTGTTGGAGCTCTGGGGCTGGTGCAGAAACGTCACATATGAAATTATAAAATACTTGGGCCTTAAATGTTAGTCTTATTAATTAATATATTTATACAATAAATCATTTTTAAAATATACTGTTTGTTAATATATAGAGTAAACACATTTGATCAAATAAAGAGTAAATTTTTAAATGTATCTGTATGTTTTGTCCCTCTATATTATATTATGTTATTTTAATCCAGTAATGATTTGTCAAAAAGTAATTTACTACATTCAGCATAAAATAAAACATTGCAGGAGTGAAGGAAGTAGTAAACTCCCAGCTTGTACGTCTTACCCGTGGTGGATTGTGGGAAATTAACCGTCATCGAGTGTACTTGAAATGTACACTTGAAATTAGAGTGTATTGTGGGTAAGAATGAGTGAACAAAAGTATGGAACAAGTGGCTCACTCAGAATTCAGACACTCCTACAAAATATCAAAAACTCGAAATAATGCACTATATAGTGGATAGGGGGTGGTTTCAGACACAGCAAGTGTTCCACAATCAGGGTTGGTGCCCTACATAGGCTGCGTTCTCTGCATTTAGAGAGTGGCAGTACTGCTGTAAAGAACTAATGATCTAAATACTTACAACACTAAAAACTGTAACTACACTGAAATAAGAATCCACACAGGACTTTAAAAGCTATGAAATAGCAAAAGAAGGCATTATATTTCAGCATTATATATAATGTCCTTGTGGGACATTTTCACAATTTCACTGTAATAATTACTAGAAATGTTTCCAAACCTCTCTTCTTATTGACAAATTCATCCAGATCTGACAAGAGCCCTTAAAGGGATAGTTCACCCAAAAATTACAATTTTCATTATTTACTCATCCTCTTGCCACCACAGATGTGTGTGACTTTCTTTCTTCTGCTGAACTTAAATTAAGATTTTTAGAATAATTTCTCAGCTCTGTAGGTCCTTACAATGCAAGTGAATGGGTGGCAACATTTTAAAGCTAAACAAACAAACACAAGTCAGCATAAAAATAATACATAAGACTCCAGTGGTTAAATCAGTATCTTCAGAAGCGATGTGATAGGTGTGGATGAGAAACAAAACACTTTCACAATCTTCTTGTGTTTTTAGTGATTCACATTCTTTTCTGCATATCATCACTGCTGTTAAGCAGAAAGTGACAAATGTTTATCTGTGTCTCGCCCACACCTATCATATCACTTCTGAAGACATGGATTAAACCACTGGAGTCTTATGGATTAATTTTGTACTGTCTTTATGTGCTTTTTGGGGCATCAAAATTTTGGCCTACAGAGCTAAAATATTCTTCTAAAAATCTTCATTTGTGTTTTGCAGATGGAAGAAAGTCAGACATATCTTGGATGGCATGAGCGTTAGTAAATTTTTGGGGTAATCTATCCCAATATGTAATATTCTGTAATCATTTCTCTACCCTCATGTTGTTCCAAACCAGTGTGAGGCTTTGTATTATGTGGAACACCAAATATGTTAGACAGAATATTAGGGACTGACAGTCTCAGTCACCATTCACTTTCAAAATATATATATATAAAAAGAAAAAACATTCACTGAAAGTAAATAGTGACAAACATTCTGTCTAATATCTCCTTATTGTGTTGTATGGAAGAATGAAAGTCATATGGGTTTGGAACAACATGATGGTGAATGATGACAGAATTTCCATTAATAATAATCATAATTCTGTAATACATGTAAAATGTGTATCATGTAATGGAATATAGGGGAGTAAATGTCTATTATGTTATTTGTGAAAGTAACAAGTTACTCATTACTTGAGTACTCTTTTAATTGGATACTTTCTTACTCTTACTCAAGTAATTATTTATGTCAGTACTTTTACTTATACTTGAGTAATTATGTTTTTTAAGTAATTTTACTTTTACTTGAATACAGTTTTTTGCTACTCTACCCACCTCTGCAAATACACATATAATACACATACACATATAATAATTGTATTAAATAAAATTTTATTTTGTACTTATTCATTCTTATACTTTATTTATCAAATGTGCTGCTCTATCCCAGAGAAACCATACAGCATTGGCCTCAATCTACTACGCACTATCACAATGTATATCCTAAATATAATGGATAAATGTCTCTATATCAGTGTAATTACACACAAATAATCTCTAATGTAACTGAGCCCATCATAAATTACAAAATATTTTCCATTTAATACATAACTGGCAGTGAACAAGCAATAGAAAATCCATACTTAGACATATTGAAAACAGCTCTCTATTGGTTTAGTGTCTTTCTATTAGTGAGAGGATATGGACAGAGAGTGAGGTTGATCAGTAATGTCATGCTGGTAACACTGCTGTCAGAGAGGAGGGTATGATTTAAGATTTAATCAGTGATCAGGATGCTACAATTGTGCCCTTATGGATGCTGTAGGAGCCCTTAGTTGTACCATTATACATAGGAAGTCTGAAGAAGGTGAAAGAGACTAAGGGTTTTTGAGAGTTCAGTTTTTTTAATAGAGCAACACTGCCATCTAGCAGGATTTACATCTAATCTTACATTTCTAACAGAGACTGTATTTTAAATGCTAAAATCAAAATGCTGGTATTTAAAGTGAATGCAACTTAATCGTACATTCATTTTCTGATTTTCAGTTTGTTTTAATAAACATTTACCCCACTTATGAAGACCTCAATGTTTTTCATCTTGTCAGTTTGATCTGTTTATTTTTCATTGGCAGTGTTTAAGGATATATTGGAGGGCACATCTGTGTCAGTGAGTACAGACCAACAAAACAGAGAAGGTCAGAAATCAACTTTGAAGTCAAACAAGGCCAAGGAGTGCGAGAAGGACAAAAACAAACTAACCAACTCCAGTATTGACCAAGTCAGTATGTGTGTGTGTGTGTGTTTCCCTGTGCCATGTATTGTCAGTGGGACATACCACCTTATATCCAACTAAATCAACCCCATATTCCCCAATCAACACTGTCTGATGCACTGCATAAAAATGCAGATTTCTCTACCACCAATTTTACCTTTGAAATAATTAAATATGTAATTTATGTTCAGTACATCCCAAAAATCCAAATGTTAAGTTACAAAACATAGATCAGTGAATTGAATATATATTGCTAACATAGCACTGGCCTGATAGAGCATGAGACAGTTCTGTCAACTGTCCCGAAACATTCTCACCTGGCCATCCTTTTTGTTGAGTCATTGTATCGTTGTGCACTAAATCGCTTACTAGCATGCGTATGTGTATGCATATTTTGGATGTGAGTAAGCCCCACTTGACCCTGTGTGTGGTGAGTGAGCACAGTGAGGTAGACAGTATAGAGGTGAAGAAAGACACAGAAACACTGGAGGAGACCATGAAACTGGCCCGGGAAGCAGCTAAGCCAGGCAGAGCAGCTAAGGTACTACACAACTGAAACCACTACAGATGTACAAATACATCTGCTCTGTGTGAACAAGCAATTCTACATGTGTAACTGCTATTGGTTCATCTTGAAGGCTCATCAGACACGGCTGCGCTATCTCAAACAGTTGCAAGCACATTCTAGAAATACAGGGTAAAGAGCCTGTCACAGCAGAAACAGGCTACACAGAAAGAAACAAAAACATACATTTAAAGATTTCACAGATTAAATGTTGTGTCTCTCAAACATAACAATAGTGTTCACCTGTTCCTAATCAAAGACCAAAGATCTAACATAATACAGTATAATGCAATACATATAAGACAGATACAATATTATGAAATAATATCTCTGCAGGAGGTCGTTGCCAAAGCCTCCTCTGAAGGATGATGTGGTAGAGGAGGAGCAGAGGAGGGAATGCTCTGAGAAGTTCCAAAGCTTCCGCCTGATCTGGGACAACATGAATCGCCAGGGGTGGAGCCAGGAGTTTTTCAAAGGGGTGTACAGGCAGGGGCAAGTGATCAGACTGTGGGTAGGGGGTTAGAGGATACAATGACACCTGGGACAGAGAGGTTTGGCGACCTTGGTGTGCACACATGTTAAGTTTGTACATTTGTACAGAGATGATTTCACCTCTAAAGAACCAAATTGTGCCAAATATTGACCAAAAAAATGACTAAAACAGCAATTGCGAGTGGGGTGGCCAATGGGATGGCCAGGCTTCAGTCCATGGTGGCCACTGCCACCCCCTAGCTCCACCATTGTGAATCGCACTAATTAGCAAAAACTTATGAAATTATGAAACAACAAGTGGAGCATTAGCTTTCAGGTTTGTGATATTTAGAAATTATAATTGCACTGGAGCTTAGAGTAACGCCACATTAAATACTGTGTGATCAGTGTTGGTATTTGTACCATAGTCGTGCAGTAGTTATAACATAGTAAAACCTTTACAGAGCATTGACATTACTTTTCATTAAGATTATTAATTTAATTAAGATTGTTTTTATGCTGTTGAAATAGTTGCAAAGGAAAAAATATTTCCGTTCTTGTTATAGGACACTGTGGATGTGTATAGGCAGAAGATGATGCATGCTCAGGAGGCTTTTCGTACCCGCATTCTAAAGGAGCAGTCTCATAAGAAAAGGAAGAGCTAGCAGCGGAAACAGTTGAACAGGAGGAGTTAGAGAATAACCCAACCAAGTGGACATTAGTGTGAATGCAAGAGGAGGTGATCTGATTGGCCAAACTATTGTCAGTCAGTAGTCTAACATGATGTCTTTTTATTAAGAGTATTTCACATGACCTATGTCCATCCTTTTTTAAATATATTATTCTAAAGTTTCCAGCAACAAATCATCACGCATCTGACTCACACTGTCAGATCATCTTACTCTGGGCTGAATTTAAATGGTTACTGTAAGGATTTGATTTGAGTAGCTCTAAAGGATACTTTAGCTGTCCGCCTTTTTCAGGGACAGCTTAAATCCCTCGCTGAGGGAGCGGGTGCCACAGGCAACGCCCGGCAGCACTCTCCGCGACTACCTGGAGATGACCCTACTAGCGTGCAGCTCACCGCACCCTGTCACACCAGCCTCACCTGTCAGCGAGCAACCCCCCATGACAGCGGCTCCCCTTGAACCTGCACAGTCCACTTTGTCCGCCCGGAGGAGGAGGAGAAGACAGGCTTCCGCCTCCCGACCCACGCCGGCCCCGGTCTGCGAGCCAGAGCCCACGCCTGTCCCGGTCTGCGAGCCAGAGCCCACGCCTGTCCCGGTCTGCGAGCCAGAGCCCACGCATGTCACGGTGAGCGAGCTAAAGCCCACGCATGTCACTGTGAGCGAGCCTGAGCCCTCGACCGTCCCCGAGCCGGTGCCTGTAGCCTCAAACGTCAATGAGCCAGTGCCGTTAGCCTCAAACGTCAATGAGCCAGCGCCTGTAGCCTCGACCGTCCCTGAGCCAGCGCCTGTAGCCTCGACCGTCCCTGAGCCAGCGCCTGTAGCCTCGACCGTCCCTGAGCCAGCGCCTGTAGCCTCGACCGTCCCTGAGCCAGCGCCTGTAGCCTCGACCGTCCCTGAGCCAGCGCCTGTAGCCTCGACCGTCCCTGAGCCAGCGCCTGTAGCCTCGACCGTCCCTGAGCCAGCGCCAGTAGCCATGACCGTCCAAGAGCCAGCGCCAGTAGCCATGACCGTCCAAGAGCCAGTGCCAGTAGCCATGACCGTCCAAGAGCCAACGCCAGTGGTCGTGCCCATCCTAGAGCCAGCACCTCTCGAGCCTTCTAGGGCTCCTCCTCCCGAGCTTTCCAGAGCTCAGCCATCCGAGTTTCCGAGCTTTCCAGAGCTCAGCCATCCGAGTTTCCGAGCTTTCCAGAGCTCAGCCATCCGAGTTTCCGAGCATTCCAGAGCTCAGCCATCCGAGTTTCCGAGCTTTCCAGAGCTCAGCCATCCGAGTTTCCGAGCTTTCCAGAGCTCAGCCATCCGAGTTTCCGAGCTTTCCAGAGCTCAGCCATCCGAGTTTCGAGCTTTCCAGAGCTCCGCCTTCCGAGTTTCGAGCTTTCCAGAGCTCCGCCTCCGAGCTTTCCAGAGCTCCGCCTCCGAGCTTTCCAGAGCTCCGCCTCCGAGCTTTCCAGAGCTCCGCCTCCCGAGCTTTCCAGAGCTCCGCCTCTCAAGCCTCTCGAGCCTACCAGGGGTCCGCCCCTCAAGCCTCTCGAGCCTCCTAGGGCTCCGCCTCTCAAGTCTCTCGAGTCTTCCAGGGCTCCGTCTCTCAAGCCTCCGAGCTTTCCAGAGCTCTGCCTCCCGAGCTTTCCAGAGCTCTGCCTCCCGAGCTTTCCAGAGCTCCGCCTCTCAAGCCTCTCGAGCCTTCCAGGGCTCCGCCTCTCAAGCCTCTCGAGCCTACCAGGGGTCCGCCCCTCAAGCCTCTCGAGCCTCCTAGGGCTCCGCCTCTCAAGTCTCTCGAGTCTTCCAGGGCTCCGTCTCTCAAGCCTCCTGAGCTTTCCAGAGCTCCGCCCTCCGAGCTTCCCAGAGCCCCGCCTCTCAAGCCTTTCGAGCCTTCCAGGGCTCCGCCTCTCAACCCTCTTGAGCCTACCAGGGCTCCGCCCCTCAAGTCTCTCGAGTCTTCCAGGACTCCGTCTCTCAAGCCTCCCAAGCTTTCCAGAACTCCGCCTCTCGAGCCTGCCAGGGCTCCGCCCCTCAAGCCTCTCGAGCCTGCCAGGGCTCCGCCCCTCAAGCCTCTCGAGCCTGCCAGGGCTCCGCCCCTCAAGCCTCTCGAGCCTCCCAGGGCTCCGCCCCTCGAGCCTCCCAGGGCTCCGCCTCCTGAACCTCTCGAGCCTTCCAGGGCTCCGCCCCCCGAGTCTCCTACGGCTCCGCCCCCAGAACTTCTTGAGCCTCCTACGGCTCCGCCCCCAGAGCCTCTCGAGCCTCCTGCAGCTCCGCCTACGGGGCCTCCTACGGCTCCGCCTCCAGAGCCTCCGATTGCTCCGCCTCTCGATCCACTCAAGCCTTTGACGGCTCCGCCCCCAGAGCCTCTTGAGCCTCCTACGGCTCCGCCTCTCGAGCCACTCAAGCCTTTGACGGCTCCGCCCCCAGAGCCTCTTGAGCCTCCTACGGCTCCGCCTCTCGAGCCACTCAAGCCTTCGACGGCACCGCCCTCAGAGCCTCCCGAGCCTCCTATGGCTCCGCCTCCCGAGACTCCTCCGGCTTCCCCTCTCGAGCCACTCAAGCCTTCGATGGCACCGCCTCCCGAGCCTCCTACGGCTCCGCCGCTCGAGCCACTCAAGCCTTCGACGGCTCCGCCCTCAGAGCCTCCTATGGCTCCGCCTCCCGAGCCTCCTCCGGCACCGCCTCCCAAGCCACTCAAGCCTATGGCGGCTCCACCCTCAGAGCCTCCTACGTCTCTACCCCAGAGACTCCAGAGTCTTCCTGGTCTCCGCTCCTAGAGCCTCCCACGTTGCCGCCTACCTCGGCTCCGCCTCCTGAGCCTCTTTCAGCTCCACCTCCTGAGCCTCCCGAGCCTCTCCCGGCTCCGCCTCCGAAGCCTCCATTGGCTCCTTCTTCCAGAGCCTTCATCGCCCTCGCCTCCTTCGGCTCCGCCTCCTGAACCTCCTTCAATTCCTCCTCCGGAGCCTCCGAGCCTCTCCCGGCCCGCCTCCGAAGCCTCCATTGGCTCCTTCTTCAGAGCCTTCTTAGCCCTCGCCACCTTCGGCTCCACCTCCAGTGGCTCCGCCTTTTGAGCCTTCTACACCATCGCCTCCCTTGGCTCCGCCCAACACTGTTCCGCCTCCTGACCTGCCCAAGGCCTTACCACCTGTGTCTGCCATGGCCCTGCCTAAGCCTCCTTTGGCTCCGCCTCCTAAGTCTTCTATGGCTCCGCCTCCGAAGTCCTCCTTGGCTCCGCCTCACTGCGGCTCTGCCAGCCTCAGTCCCGTGGCCTCTTCCCAGGCCCCCTGACCCAGTCCCTGTCCGGTGGCCTCCACCCAGGCCTCCTGACCCTGTTCCCGTCCTGAGGCCTTCCCCCAGGCCTCCTGACCCAGTCCCTGTCCATTGGCCTCCTCCCCGGTCCCCCAAACCTGTCCTTGCCCTTTGGCCAGCTCCCAGACCACTGAAACCTGTCCCCACCCGGTCGATACCACCCCGGCCTCCCAAACCTGTCCCTTTGTGCCCCCATGGACTGTCTGGTTGTCCCTTGTGCCCCCGTGGACTGTCTCATCTCTCTTTGCGCCCCCCGTGGACTGTCGCATCTCCCTTTGCGCCCCCGTGGACTGTCTCATTTCCCCTCGTGGCCCCCCCCGGACTTCCTGCCTGCCCTCTGTGCCCCTTGGACTGCCTCCTTGTTCTTGTGCCCCCCTGGTCTGCCTGTCTGCCCCGGATTTCCTGCCTGCCCAGTGTTCCCCCTGGTCTGCCTGTCTACCTATGTGCCCACTTGTACTGTCTGTTTGCCCCTGGTGCCCTCATGTTGTTCTTATGGACTTTTGTCTTTTGTTGTGTGTTTTTTAGGATGCGTCTGGAATCCGATCTTTAAAGGGGGGCTATGTAACGATTACCCTGTCTTGTTTCTCTGTTGCCCTTTTGTTTACCATTTGTTGTCACTTTTGCATTTCTCAGTTTTCACTTTAGTCCCTTATGTAATTCCATAGTCTCTTTGTTAGCGTTACGTGTTTTCCTCTGTTCATTGTTTTCACCTGCCCTTGTTAATTTGCCTTTGGTTTCTGTTAATCACATTGTTATCTTGTTTGAGTTCTGTTCTTTCATTGGTCCCTTTTTTCCCTGTCTGTGTATTTATACCCCGTGTCTTTGTTCAGTCTTTGTCAATCGTCGTTTGATGTTTAACCTGATGTTTCTTTCCTTCCCGAGTTCCCTGTTCGTGTCAACCTTGGTCAGCTCATTCAGTTTATGTTTCATTTCCCCATCGTGGGTTGTTGCTTTGTGTTTTGCCCTGTTATTCAGTTAAATAAAGTTCAGCTGCGTTTGGATCCGCATCTCCTCGTCAGCCTCATTACTCAAGCGTAACAGCATCTGCCAAATGCATAAATGAAAATGAAATAAGACATCTGAAGTTGTTAAAGGTCAGGGAGGTGTGTGGGTGTGTTCCCTGCTCTCCTCAGACACTGCAGTCTGTCAGTTCACTTTCAGCTGTACCAACCCTCATACCCCAGCAATCATATGAGGGAGTTAAAGGAATAGTTCACACAAAAAGGAAAATTCTCTCAGCATTTACTCACCCTCTTGCTATCCCAGATGTGTATGACTTTCTTTCTTTCTTTCTTCTGCTGCAGCACACAAATACAAAAAAAGAACTAAAGATTTATAGAAGAAACTTTCAGCTCTGTAGGTCCATACAATAAGTGAATGGGTGCCAAAATCTGGACACTTCAAAAATAACATAAATGGAGCATAAAAGTAATCCATATGACTCCAGTGGTTATATCGTCTGAAGTGATATTAAAGGAGTGAGAAACGAAATATTTACAGTTTATTTCAATTGCTTACACACAAAATCCTTACTTTTCACACAATTTCTGAAACCTGACACTCAAACACCAGAACCACACACCAAATCTGCAAAACCATACACTAATTCTTGGCCTTCAACTCAGTTTTCAATTTCATAGAAGACTTTTTGCAAAACACAAGGCCAAAGGTCAAGTTATAGGTTTTGAACAATGAATGCAAACAATGCAGACAGAGTAAGGAGAGTTGGAGGGAGAGCCAGAGGACGAGGCAGAGTTTTAATTAGAGAAGGAGGAGTTAAAAGAGGAGCAAGAGGACGAGTCGGATGGGGAAGAGGATGAGGACAAATACCAGGAAAAAGAAGAGTGGTCTCTGATGAGATTAGGGCTACTGTCATTGATCATGTGATCAACCATGGTTTACTGTATTAACGAGAGAGGCTGGACAGAGAGTCAACTTCTGAAAAATCAATGTGAATGAAACAGCTGTACAGGGTACCATTTTAAAGGAACTGCGACAGAGTCAAGAACCTTCTACATGACATTGTGTATGTATGCATACAACACTTTCTCCAATATATCAGACTTGCACCTACCAAGTCAGGCCATTGGGTTGTGCATATTCTGATCTACATATTATTTTGTCTTTTACAGAGAATTTTGGAGATGGATGCCCATGCCATCGTCCATGAATATATTTATGTGGATGAGGTGGGCTTCAATCTCAGCAAAACCAGAAGAAGGGGGAGAAATGTAATTGGACAAAGGGCCATTGTCAATGTCCCTGGACAACGTGGCGGAAACATTACAATGTGTGCTGCAATTAAACATAATGGTGTTCTGCACCATCATGCCACACTTGGCCCCTATAACACTGATCACATCATAGGTTTTCTGGATGCTGTTCATGATATGCTTGTTCAAGATCTGCAGAATGAAGACCAGGCAAGATTTGTCATAATCTGGGATAATGCCAGCATTCATCGCGCCCATCAGGTCAGTTACTTATCCCAATTTTTCTGTTGTCTACCTGCCACCATATTCACCATTTCTAAACCCTGTTGAGGAATTTTTCTCCACATGGCACTGGAACATGTATGATCTTCGTCCCTATGTCAACATGACACTTGACACACACACACACACACACACACACACACACCCCCTTTGGAATAATCACCTTTTTTTTAATTATATTTGGTTTCTGTCCAACAACCCATGGTTGATGTATTTCTTTTCTTTTGTTCTGTGTAATACTGTATTCACTACCACAAATGCTTACAGTAAAAAAATAAATAGTTTGGTTTCAATCTTGCTTTCATGTTTACTGTGAATTTTTTAACATCTCTCTGCCAATTACTTTCCGTCTTGTACAGAAATGCTCATGAAAGAAGAGCTTTTGGTTTTGAATAACTGTGTGTATATGATATATCCAAAATATAATATTATGATAAAGGTGTTTGCAATGTAAAACAAATGTTTGCTTTTGAGGTGTGTTTATGATATTTTGAATGCAGAGCTTCATTTTGCATGAGATGTGAGGCATTTTGTGTGCGCAATTCTTGGATTTGTGTAAAGGTTTGAAAAAGAAGAGGCAAAGTTTTGAAAATGTGTGTAAGCAGTTGAAAAAAACTGTAATAATCAATATTTAAGTCCATTTTTAAGTCCATTGCTTGAAATTCTTCCCCCTGCCCAGTAGGGGATGTATGCATGAAGAATGTGAATCACCAAAAACACTAGAAGAAGAATGTGAAAGTTGAAATGCAACCTTACTGAGCAGGAAGAAGAATTTATAGTAAAAATGGACTTAAAAATGTATCTGTTATTCACTCACACCTATCAAATCGCTTCTAGAGACATTGTTTTAACCACTGGAGTCATATGGATCACTTTAATTGCTGACTTGTGTGATTTTTGGAGCTTCAATATTCTGGCACCCATTCACTTGCATTGTATGGACCAAAAGTGCTGAGAAATTCTTTAAAAAATCTAAATTTGTGTTCTACTGAAGAAAGAAAGTGGCACACATCTGGGATGGTATAAGGGCAAGTAAATGATGAGAGAATTTTCATTTTTGGGTGAACTATTCTTGTAATCCACTAAGCCATGGCCAGCACTTATATATGCACACACAAAACATGACATCTTGCATTGCAGCACCTTCAGCTCAATATAAGGTATGAGTAAAAGTACTTTGGCAAACACACATGCAAAGCACAGGATTTAATTCTAGTTATCCCTGAGTGCCACACGCTGAACAATAAAAGAGCCATTAATACCCCATATTAGCCTGGCCTTTTCTGGCTGGTGGGATATCAAACAAGAGTATTAATGTTGGTGGAAAGGAGACGAAAAGAGGTCATCCAGGGTAATCGATGGAATGTCTGACCAATTTTCCATGTCTTTGCAACATAATGTTTTCATTCACATCTATCACAGGATTCTGTGTTTGCCTAAACAACAGCAATATCTACTGGCATTATTTTGGTGTGTGTGGGTTAATTTTCCTAAGATTAATCTTAGAAAGAGAGGCTCACAGCTTCCATTAAGATAAATGTGTTTTACAAACACAATAGAGAGTAAATAATGCCTAATCTTTTCTCAAAAGAATTAAAATCAAATGATAACCTTCTGTCAATAAGCCTTGTTCTTTGAAGCAGGCATATTTATGTGATGTGTGCTCCAAGCCTCCTAAAGCAGTAATTTGACACCTAAATATTCAGGAGAATCTAAACCAATTGTGATATGATATCTGTTCATGAGATAAACTCCTGCTGTTTATGCAATGAGAAAATGAATGACTGTACTGTCTGAAAGACGATTGTTCCTGTGTTCCCCATCTGGAATCATGCATCATCTAGATACAGGACACATTATTTTGTGATTTAGTGTTTAGACTTACTGTAGATAATAATCTGAATGACAGCACCTCATTGAGAGGGTTTCATAATGGCAAGAGATGCAGAAATTGCTTTGTTCAATTATAGTATCAATTTTTAAAACCAAACAAAGATGCAGAAAGATGTGAATGGACACCCACAGAAGCTTGAATTCAGTCTACTTTAATGTTTATTAAGTTTTAGATATTTGACATTCATACAAACCTATGAAAAAAGAAAAAAGAACAAAAGTTTTTGGTCTACCTTTGTGAGTTTAATCATTTACTACAACTTATTAAATGTAAAGTAATCTTAATAAAGTGTACTCAAAGTGTACAGGTCAATTTTCCAATGGGTTGCTAATTTTTTTGTCTTGAATTTCCTTAAAACCCACATGTCTATGTGTAATCAGATATTAAGGCACATTTAGTTCAGGTCAAATGGAATGACCCTAAAAGTCTTGATGTCCCTCACACAAAAAAATAAAATAAAATAAATAAATTGTGATATATGTAAAATATAAAATAAAATATTAAATATAGTTCTTACCTCATTAAACCATTAAAGTCATTAAGTCATTGTTTTTTTTTTCTGTAGAAACTGATATAAATGTTTTTTCAATATTGACACAAAAATGTATTTTTTATGAACTTGATACATGTGTTTTAAATTTTAATTTTTTTTCAAGAGTTCTGATTTTTGTCATCTCCGACAACCTTATTTTCAACGACCCACAGGGCACTTGGAGAAGCTCGGGCCGGTTATGATTTTTTAGTGACCCCTACTGTTCACTGGGATTCACAGATTATCTTTTAAATTTTGCTGACCCTAATGTCAGTTGTCTTAATGTCTTTACACCCCCAGTAGAAGTACCTTACTAGCTCAGAGGTGTAGTCAGACAGTTTTTAATATTAGAGTGTGTCTTAACCACATAAACTCCAGAAATGGGCAGAGAGTGAGGAGGTTGTCTCTCCCATTTTACTGAGAGATTGACAGCCATCATTCACAGTGATCTAACACTGTGTAGATCCACTGTGTGAGTGTGCCATCTCACGCTTGAGCTGAGCGAAGCTATTGACAGGAAGCCTTGAAATAGTTTTCAGGAATGATAAAAGCTTGGGGAATAGAGGTTAAACTGGTTGTCCTTATGCTGTAAACAGTAACTGTAATGCCATGCATGTCATTTTAATGGAGGGACTGTCAGTCATCTTTTGACAATCGCCTTTACTTTCAGTCACTTCTGTTATGCCAGTGAGAGAGAGTGTGATAGTGTAATGATAGAAGAAATGCTGACTTAAAGTTACATTTAGAACCCTCAAATGATTCTTTCTTTGCTGATATAAGATCTGTTGTTAAACTTGGTCAGTTTAGATTATATCAGGACAAATGCTCAAAATTAGGTACTCTGATTAATGGTGTGTGATTAATAGTGTGATGATTAATGCTCTGATTAATCAGTTCAAAGTGACCCTTAAAGGAACAGTTCAACCTAAAATAATAATTCTCTCATCATTTACCCTTATCAGCAGAACAGTGCTCTGTGCATACGTCAAGCACAAGGAAGTGTAATCAATGCATTAAACCACAAGTTGTATGGATTACCTTTATGCTGCCTTTATTTCCTTTTTTGAGCTTGGAAGTGTTGGACTCCATTGACATGCATCATGATCACATGGGAAGTCAGCATGTTGTTTCCGAAAGTTCCAATGGCCTAGGATTGTCCACATTATGCATATTTACCAACAAGCACCATCTCCTATCAGACATGTTTGCAACGGCTCCATGTTTCCCTTCCCCAGTGGTGCAACCAAAAGCGGGTTGCGTCAGCATAATTGAAGGCTATAGTGTGGATCCCACATTGAAACCAGGATGTGGACTTTTTCTTGCCCTGCCAAAATTTTCACTGACCCCAAAACAAAAATGAAAAATAGCTGATAAATTATGGCTTAAAAATATTGTCCAAAGCTAAATATTATATATATATATATATATATATATATATATATATATATATATATATATATATATATATATATACTGCTCTGCATGACCATCAAGGAATATACAAAAAAGACAACATAGCTAAACGAGCGACATGCCTCCTCTGTCAATCGGTCATAATAACACGCTGATCCTTCATAAATTGAATGAGGAAATGGGGTGTATTCGTTCAGTGGCTCAAACCAATGATATGCTCCGTCACAGCACACACTCCAATGCTATTGGCTCACAGTTGGTCTTCACAGATTGGAAAAGCAACCAAAAAGTGCCTCACGATTCAAACAAGTGCAGTGTTGCGGATGCAAATGTTAAGAACAGTTACGGGCTGATTACAAAGTTACATAATTTTAGGAGGGCTGAAGCCTAATAATATGACATTAATATTCATCCACTGCCTGCATAACAGAGAGGCAACGTGTTGTACTATTCATCTTATATAAATCACTTTGACTCTCAGGATTAAAAGTGTCTACAAAATGTATATGTGCAAATTAAATGAGTTTTACCAGAGGGGCACCTCAGCCCAGGAGAGCAAAAGGGTAGTGGCTTGGGCCACTGTAGGTCTCCCTTTGAATGTCCCTGCTAGCATCATCACTTTTTTAAAGAAAAGTGAACCCAAAAATGAAAATTCTGTGAAATTTCTCTCACACACTTCTCATTACCCATATTACTTCCTGGCTCGCTTGTTCATGTGTTGTTTAATGCTTCTCAACAAAACTTATCGTATGCCTTCAGAAGACTTGGAATATGACACACAAATCACATGGGCCACTTTTACCATAATACTGGGTCTTTTTCAGCTTTAAAACGACTACCAATGTATTGAAAACATGGAACGAAACACATTAAATGCTCCCTTTTGTGTTCTGCATTAGGAATGACGTCATTTGAGCATTTTCCAAACCATACTTTAAGTAACATAACTAAATAAAAAAATTATACATATATTTTCTTCCTTGTAATCATATGCACTGATCAGTAATGAGAGGGATTTGTTGCTCTTTATTGGAAAACCACGTCAGCAAGGGAACAAACTGCGTCATGCTTCTGTAAACTTTGGCCCCTCCTTGGAGGATTATACAAACATGTATCAATGGGAGGGTCTTATCAAAGCCAACAAACCGCACTCCTATACCACTTAAAGCTGAATGCTGAGTATAAGTGCCCAACCCCTCTTCCTCTCGCTCATTAATATCATGAATAAAAGGTAGCAGAATGATTGAGAAACAAATCATTGATGTTCCAGTCTGTAGTTTTATGGAGTGTTTTGTGTGAGTGTGTAGAGAGCAGGTGAATGGTCATAGATTCATACATACATGAAGACTGCCCTTACCTTATAAGGGTCTCTTCAGCCTCTCCCAGGGCCTGATAAGGAAATGCATTCAATGCTTATCTCCATCATTACACTATGAAAAGGTAGGGAATCAAATGCATCTATTCCAAAACCTCAGTGAAGGCCTAGTGTTTGTCTTTACCAGCATGGTCTTCATAGTTCACTTTATGTTTGCTGCATTTTTAAAAGCATGCGCATTTTACATATGACTAAAAACACATTATTTATTTTATTTTACACCTGGTTCACAAATCTGACAGAAACAATCTGACACCACCACCACCCAATGTTGTCTATTCACAAAGAGTCAACTTGGCCTTCATTAAACAAGGACAGATGTCTGAGTCAATTACCAGTGACATACTCTTAATCAGCCATGGCAAGACAGACGGCCATTGCGACCTCTACTTTCTGACCCTCACTGTCTCGACAAAAGACATACAGATGTCACACGCAGAGCAATAGACACGTGGAAAATCTTTATAATGCTCTGTATCCAGATACTTAATAAATAAAACTTTTTATATAAATAAAACAATACTTATTTATTAATAATAGTAATAATAATAATATATTATTATTATTATTATTATCATCATCAATATTATCAACAAAAAATAATTACTATAAAGTTTTATTTTGGAGGTCATCATTTGTCTCACTCATGTTGTTCCAAACCTGCACGACTTTCTGTATTAAGGAACACATAAGGAGATGTTAGGCAGATCATTAGCCTTAGTCACCATTCATTTTGACTGTATAAAAATGCAATGCAAGTGAATGGTGACTCTGACTGACATTCTGCCGGGAGGAGAAGTACCTTTTAGCGGATAGGAGAAGTGACAGCCGGCCAGTGCAATGCGGAGGATCGAGGTGATGTGGGCAGATTGTTCAGAGTTGGTGACAACTCTTGCTGTGGAATTTTTTACATATTGCAATCTGGCAGTGATTTTAGCAGGTATGGGCCACTTGAAAGAGTCAAAGTTTCAATGTCTTTTGGGCTCAGAATTGGGCAGATATAGAAAAATGTAGGATGTTGATACAGGCTTATACTGTTAGACAGGGTTTGAATATGATCGTACCTGGTAACTTGTGCATGTAAAATGGATACAAATAGCATTTTAGCTTAACGTAAAGCTGACAATTTATTTTAAAATTTCTTTATATCTTTAATTCTATTTCTTCTGCTCCAAACTTTATTCAAACTTCTCTGTCTGCTCATATGTATGTAATACATCTTGTTTTGTTTCACTGCTGTTCAAATGCACTTTGGATCGCATAATTTATATGTGTATTTTTCCATCTGAAAGGACTAAATATTAAATGAAACAAATGACAATAAAATGCAAAGTAATCTCTTAAGTAATCAAAATACATTTTGAATGTAACTGTATTGTAATTATCAATGATTTAAATAGTAAGTGTAGTGGAATACAGTTACTAATATTTTGTATTTTAAATGCGTAATCCAGTTACATGTATTTCGTTACTCCCCAACCCTGTTCACATGAAACGACCTTTGCAACAAAATATAAATTATACTACAAAAGAGCTAAAACCACTATGAATTCTTAATAATTCAAATGCCCTCATATGCTGCCTTTGATCAAGGAATCATAATTAAATTAAATAAATAAAGCGCAAGGGATTATGAGTTTTCTCCATAGCCTCAATTTTGTACCCAGTCGTTGAGTTATTAATGCTTAAAATCTTAAGTCTATAGATTTTTAAGATGAATACATTCAAGGAACTTAGATATTTAAGTTATGAGCCCAAAACTATAAATTTTATTAGGACAACTTGATTTTTCCAGTAATGACAACATTAGGGTTTACAGTAAACCAGATTATGTTTGGTTATTATATACTAATATCATATATCCAGATTACAAAGTGAAGAGTGCAGGGCAGCCTTACAGGCTATTGGTTGATCTATATATATATATATATTATGACTAGTATATGAAGACTAGGCTGATGCGCTTTCCATCTTGCATCCCTGCACAACACGCTCCACCGCATGTCAGACTTGCTTGGTCACTAGGAAAAGGATTTGGAAGACAGCTTCAGTAGTCATCTAGTGTGGAGTGCGCGTGCGTGATGCTGCAGCAGCAGCGGTGTTTCCGCGTTGAGTGGAGTGGAGAAGGGGAGGGAAAGATTGGGAGAGAGAAGAGAGAGGGAATTGGAGACGCAGAGGGACGCCGAGTCAGAAAAGATTGAACTGACACCCCACAAACGCGCACAAACTCACGACTGTGGCAGCCGAGCCTTTCGCCATGGAGGATACGGTGAAAAACACTCTTTAAAATGTGAGGTTTAAAAAGACGTGCTGCAGAAACGCGCGTGAGCGGCTATCCCCCCCTCATCGTCCAAGGGTGATCTCGACTTGGGTGCTCCGTCCCCTCGCTGTGTCACTCGCACCGGGGGAAAAATGAAGAAGTTTAATATCCGTAAGGTGCTGGACGGCTTGACGGCCGCGTCGTCCCTCTCTCCATCCCCGCAGCCCGGGGGTGCCAAGGAGAACGAGCTCATCCCGGAGACGCTCCAGTCTGAACACTTCCAGCTCTGCAAGGTGGGGAAGCTGTAGAGTGAATGTGTATCTGCTCATCATGCAACATCACCTGATGTGGCTTTTTCTCTTAACCTCACACAACCGCCACTTATTGCATGCTGTTTTACACTTTATACACAGACTTGTAGAATACTGATGATAAGGTGGACGTTTGTCTTCTCAGATAATTCATTTCAATCACACCCTGTTACTATAGGAAATATTTTGAGCACTCAAAAATAAAAACTCGGTGGTTTCGTTATTCAATTCTATATTGAAACCCTATGATGTAATTCTTACCTTGTAGAACAAAAATAAAAGCAGTATACAGTCCAAGAGCTTGTCATTGCGCACCGGTGGAATCACATTTATTTTATTTTATTTTATTTTTTACATTAAAAGACTCGTACACATTATATCAAAAAACTGTATTATGTGCATAATGTGATTTTTATACAAATTGCGATTCAGGAGTGTGTTTAAAAAGAGCTGACTCTGTGTTTGGAAAATGCGCACAAATGCGTAAAATATTCATGCGTGACACAGGGATTCTTTTACGCATTTGTTGCCCTCACCTTCCAACGCTGGACCGTTCTTTCTCATATATATATATATGGCTAAGTGTTAAACCTGCTTGTCAGTATTTTATTGAAGTGCTTGAATCATGTGTGGTTATAATGAAGCTATGATGCTTGAGTGGAGAGTGCAGGGAGGGGAATGAACAAGCCGCTTCTTGCATAATCTACTGTGTTGGATTAACATGTCATTTGCAATGCTGGGTATTTTCTTTGAATCCAAAACAATTTCTCCCTGACTATCTTTTTATCCCTCCCTCCATATAAACACTGGATGTGGCTTAAAACCTAGTGATCTGCCTTAAAGAAGCATATTTTGTCCTGTGAATGTCATAGTGATGAAAAGGCCTAGTTGAAATGCTGGTGGGTAGAATTGACAGCACATTGGATGGAGTTTAATCATTCTCAGTGAGAAATGCTTTATCTGTCGAGGCTACTCTCTCCAAGACCATCACGCGTACGTAAATCTACATTCAAATGCATGCAATATTAGATACACTAGAAACAACATTAAAACCCCTGCCTAATATTATGTAGGTCCCCCTTGTGCGGCCAAAACAGTGCCAACCAGCATCTCAGAATAGCATTCTGAGATGATATTCTTCTCACCACAATTTTACTTTGTGGTTATCTGAGTTACCGAAAACTATTTCCGTTCGAACCCGTCTGGCCATTCTCTGTTGACCTCTCTCATCAACAAGGTTCTTGTTTCCATCCAGGATGTTTTTTTTTTTTTTTGTCTAGTGACTGTTGTGTGTGAAAATCAGATCAGCAGTTACAGAAATACTCAATCCAGTGTGGTAGTAATGCAGTCCATAAAATCATTCAGATACGGGTCAGGAGCTTCTGTTAATGTTCATATCAAACATCAGAATGGGAACAGAGTGATTTAGACCATGGCATGATTGTTGGTGCCAGATGGGCTGGTTTGAGTATATTTCTGAATAGAGGTTTTGGGAATGATGACGCAAGGAAGAGTATGATTTTAGGGGAAAAAGCTGACATGCCACTTTATTGATACAGTTTTTCTTAGAATATCAATTCATATTTCACGACGAGGCTACACATGAGTGTATTTATACAGGCTTTGAACTTTTTTGTTTGGTGTAAATTAAAAAGTCCCATAATAATAGGTAAACATTGGTGTAACCATTCAAGGACGGGCAAGGAGGTGGCAGGAACTGGCTGAACAGTCAATGTAAAGTTTAATCAGAAACTTAACTTAAAAAAAAACATAAACAAACACAGACACGCATTCAACACAGCCCTGTGCGTCTCTCTCTCTCGAACCGGCATCTCCGGCGTGCCTTTATCTCGTGCTCCTTCTGATCAGCTCATTCAGCGCTGGCTGTGCTCCATCACGGCCCGGCCACGCCCTCCTCCTCGTCACACTCCTCCCCGCCCGTTTCAGGCCGAGGCGCAGTAGCCCACCCCGCCTCCTGTGAACCTGGGGGGAGAGATGAGGGGAGGCATGGGAAGAGGGAAAGGATTTCCCACAGGATTTTGTGAGATTGTGGTGGGTGGACATCGGACCCTCTAGGGGGGTCCAGGGCATGCCCCCCTATGAGAATGTTTTTTACATTTTAAAGATAAATTCATCAATCTGGTGCACCTTGAGAGCAAAATTAAGAGGCTAGCTCTTTGAAGAACTTTGTGCTCTTGTAAACAATTTTGTGCTCTAGTAGTAATTTAATCATAAACACATTGTTGTACCGATATGAATGGTGATGACAAGGCAAAAAATTCACTCCCACAAAGCATAAATGAGACAGAGTTTAACGCAGTTCACAAATAGTCAAAACACTAAATCGACTAAAGCATACATTTGAGTCAGGGCTTGACATTAAGCATTGTCGTGCTTGTGTCAGAGTAAAAACGTTACTTGTTTCAGAGTAAACATTACTTACTTGAGATAATTTTTTTAAGACATTTAAGTTACATGCTCAAGTAACATGTCAAAAACATGTTGTATATTTTTCAAAAATTATGACCGATGCCCACCTAATAGTGTACCTATGCAATCAATTAAATTCTCTGCGACAGAAATGTAAACTGCACTGTGTAGGGGAGGAGGCTTATGTAATATGATAATTATTTACTGTGACAGGGCGGAGGTCGGGGCCGGGTCGTGACATACACACCCGATCCCTTATCAGGCTAATTAAGCCTCCGAGAGGGATAAAGGCCAATTGCGGATGGTGGTGCGAGGAGAGAGAGATCTGTTACGGTCTCTTCCATCATGTCCGTCATGTGTGTGTGTTTGTCTTTTGTTTAAGTTGTTCATTAAAATATTATTTATATCGCCAGGCCAGTTCTCGCCTCCTCCTTTCCATTGAAATCGCTTTACAGTTATGTATGGTATTCAAATAGGAAAGCCTCCATTGCCACCATTTACAGCAGGGGTGCTCATACTTTTTCACATTTCATCATGTTATTGCAGCAAGATCTACCATATACAATAAAGGCTATACATTATCACAATACTAAAATCTCAGTAGTCGGTAGTGAAATTTGATGATTCTCAGTACCAGCTTCAAAACTCAAATAATATCAAATAATAACACTAACAAATATGTTAATTATGGAAGAATGGTTTCATGTTCTTAAGTAATTATTCAAGACTAGTAAAGAGTAAGTAATAAAATAACAATGAAAAACAGCAATGAATAGGAATAGATTAAAAATAATAGAACAAAAAAATACAAATTAAGAAAATTCAGTGCTTTTATAACAGCTTTAAAAGTTTTTAACAGCAGTAGGCTATCAAGTATTCAAGTTAATATTCAGAATGAAATGCAACATAAAAACCTACTGGTCTTCATTGTATGATAATAATACATGAATACTACTAAAGCTATTAAGTCAAGAGCATTGAGTATTTTAACATTTTCTTGTTATGGTTGTTTGATTATTATAATGACACACTAGACTGCAGCAGGTCTATTAGCTACATTTATACTTACAAGTCCAACATTTTAATACAAATCTGCCTTTTTCTCAGTTTTTGTTCACCTTAGATATCGCTCTCAATGTTTACATGAATACCTCACCAAGACGGGCATTTTGGCAGAATTTTGAAATGTATTTGACCTTTCAGGTGTGCATTAGCGCAAGCATTTTCGGAACACATGCACTTGTTCAGCACACACACATACGCCGCCTGCCAATCAAATATGGCGCAGCTGTTACTAGATCACTTGCGAATTATAAAATTATGTGCTCTTGATTACGTTCAACAGCAGAATAAGAATATGAACTTTCTAATAAGTGACACACTCCTAGGCTATCACAAATATAACTAGTTATTTTTTGTTCTCTTTCACTTACCTCTTCAAAAATCCAGGCGGACAGGCGTTAATGTGGAGCCCTGTGAGCCATCAAAGAAATGAAGCAAAAGTAGATACCTGTGTTGAACTTGCTCTTCAGATGCTGAAAATAGTTACATTGTCAGAGCCACTGGTAATAACTTTAACGTTAGCTAATTGGTTCTAGTGTGTGTGTGTGAGCATGCGGGATGGGGTGGCTGACTGAGTGAGAGATCAAGCTGAAGAAACAGCGCAAAACACAATGTTAGAGATCTTTTATTTTATTATGAGAAGTGTCAAAATATTTTCAGTCCATTATGAAACTGTGGCAGGACAAATTAGACTGTGGAGGGCCACCACATTCTAGGTAATTAATGGGAAACACTGGGGGTGTCACTACTATGTTTATTGTGTTTACTTAACGTCCAGCAGACACCATAAACCAATGCCTACCTCTAAACCTAACTTGCCATAGTATCACCATGTTATTTTGAAGTAAATTCATAGTAACCACCAAATTAAACATGGTTACTATAATAACACCATATTTCTGTAGTGACACCATGGGTAATTTCATTAAAACTATGGCTTCTGCCAAAAAATATAGGTACTACAATATCACTGTAGTAAAACCATGGTTAATTACCCTGCTCAAACCTTTCTCTCAATAAAAATCAAGCTTTTTATACATTTTTTATTTATTATTGTAAGTAGTATTAAAGGAAATATTAAAATTGGAGACAGGATACCGGATGGGAAAAAGTGCGACAAAAGGCGGTATCAAACGGGATATCTGCACGAAAAAGCACATCCACACCATCATTACGCACCACACCACTGCAGTGACACTAGAGATTGCTGTTTGTATTTAATTTCTGTGTTTCCACCAGACTATTGAACTGCAAATAGCCACGCTGTATGGCTGGTGCTATTTATACCTAGTGCAAATAGTCACTACGAATAATAAATGAGATCAAGTAGATACAGTATCTCCCAAAATATATATATTTTCCTCTATATAGACATTTTTATTTTATGCAATGTGTTGTACATTTCCCTGTTGTAAATAATGCTGTTTATATACCAAGGGTGTTACCAAATATTCAAGACTTAATTACTAAGAAGTCTTTGAATTGGTAATCGAAAAACACATATAGGTGGAATGTCTTTCAGAAACTTTTTTAAATCAAGGTCTGTGGTGGTTCCAGCCCTTGGCTTTACTTGATGTGCTTCTTTTAACTCCATTCTCTTGTGATCTGATCTTCAGACTGTGCGCCAGGGCTTCCCCTATCAGCCCTCTTCTATGGCATTCGACCCCATCCAGAAAATCCTCGCCATTGGGACTCAGAGCGGAGCTTTGCGATTGTATCCTTTTTACGATGGAATGAAAGTGTGTGTGATCTGTTTCAGGTGCACAGCAAACCTGCCAGTGAGTATTTGCCTTTCTTTACCAGCTGTTTTTTTTTTCAGGTGTAGGATGTTACTGCTGGTGTGTTTAAGCATAGTCTTAGCATATGCCTTGCTTATGCATTTCTCAAATGTTATGCATCACAACACAACATGTGTCATCTGCTTTAAGTGATGCCAATTGTTGTATTTAACTGAGTTGATCCACTGTCATGGCTTGTCAGTCAGGGCCATCATAAATCTATTGTAAAAGGGTGTTTATTGTTACTGGATTGGGATTAGGATTAGTACAGTACATCACATTATAGCTCAGTGACACTTTTTTCACCCTTGTGACAGAATCTAAGTACATAAATTCAGTTATTAATTACACAGCACACATCACTGCAGTCTGTTCCCACCCTAAAGAGAGCAAAGAACTTCCTGCCTAATCAAAACCTCAGTTCACACTTTGTATTCAAAAAGACAGCCTTTGATTTTTCTATGAACTTTCATGTTCCCAGATTCATTCATACACACAGAGGCATGACATTACTTTCCACAGTGATTGCTGCTCTAATTGAATATATCTCTTCTCCTGTCAGTATACAAGAAATTGCTGTCAATCAGGTTGAAGTAAAGGCTCACCTGACAACGTCTTTTGTCAGATGTTGAATGGAATTGGTGAAACTTGATGCACGCAACGGCTCTTGAGAGAACACCCTCTTTAGAAATTAATCATCTTTGCTCTCTTTGGAGATCGGTGTTACTTAGCCTCATTGAGTGATTTTGATCAGATAAACGTCCGCTGCTATGAGGGCGATGAGAATCTCCCAAAGAGACTCAATTTTGATTAGTGTGCCACCTTCCCACTTCCTTCTCTCTTACATATCTCTTGTCTCATCCTGAGATATTGACAATGCATAGAAGTAAAAAGGAATTTCAAGATAAATACTGAAAGGGGTGAGTTTGTGTTGGTAAAGTCTTACCTTTGATTTTGTGAATGACATTGGTCTGTGGTCAGTGTCAAACTTGGTTATAAAGCATCTTAGGTCAGAGTAACTAAGTCTGTTGATGCTGTGCTTTTGTGTTGATTGGTTGCTCTGATGTATTAATGTACTGTATAATTCTGCTTTCTTTGAATAACTGCCATCCAAAATTCAGTGAACTAATTAAGTGGCTAATGTTGAATCATACTCTATGGTTAAAGAGTTAATATAATTTTTGTTTAATTAATAAACTTTTCATTCAAGATTATAATTTTAGAAATGTTTTTTGTGTGTGCCAAAAACAGAAGCCAGGAATAATAAAGTTTTGATGGACTTCCCTCACATATTATCATAAATTCTTCTGGTGTTTAGGAATAATTGCATCTCTCTGGCTTTTTCCTTATTAGGGACACATTTCTGATCAACCAATAGTCAAGTCAAGTCAATTTTATTTGTATAGCGCCTTTCACAACACACATCGTTTCAAAGCAGCTTTACAGAATATTAGCATTAACAGACGATAAGAACTGTAATGTCTATAAAGTCGATTAATCATCATTGTGTAATTTAGATAAAATACAAATATTAATAGTGTTTATAAATAATTAAATGATAATTGTATTAATAACCCCAGTGAGCAAGCTGTAGGCGACTGTGGCAAGGAACACAAAACTCCATAAGATGTAGATTAATGGAGAAAAATAACCTTGGGAGAAACCAGACTCACTGTGGGGGCCAGTTCCCCTCTGGCTAACATTATGAATGTAATGTAAATATTAATTATGTATAGGTAAAATCATGGTTTAAAATTATTAAACTAAGTGATAAGGGTCATTGATTAAACATAGATTGTGTTTGAACTGTACGATTAATGACCAAAGTCTTTGAAGTCCATCTTGATTAATTGCAGAAGTTCACATAGATGCAATTGTCCTTGTTAATTGGCTGATGAAGGCTTTTGTTGGCAATTGTTAGTCTAAGCATTTCATTTCAGGATCGTAGTCCATAAATAGACCGAGTGTGATGCAGGTTGGAGTTGGCATAATTTCATCCTCTGAAGTCCGTCATAATAGACTGAAGTGATGTTTGGCTGGCACCGGCTGCATTTAGTCATCATCATTCTGCGACATGTAGCAGTGGAGTCCAACATGAAGCAGGAATGGTGCTGGATCCAGCCGGTTCTGGTGACCTCAGGATAGGAGTCCGAGGTTGAGACAGGGAAACAAATAAAAAGATGTAAGCGTAGATGCCATTGAATTTATTGCAGAGTTAGAGATCATGCTCAATGTTTCTGGTTTCTGGTTCCGGCAGACCCAACTAAAGCAGCCTAATTGTGGGATAAATTAGGTGTATGCCTGGCTAAATAGATGAGTCTTTAGTCTAGACTTAAACTGAGAGAGTGTGTCTGCATCTCGAACAGTGTTTGGGAGACTATTCAATAGGTGTCATTGACATTTATACACAGACGATCATGTATTGATATTGATTTCGATGAAGTGGAAATTTAGAACAAGTTATTTTTGCAGCTTAGTATCAAAAAAATAAGCTTTCTCAAGATATGACACGTTAAATATGCAGATTTGAAAGTTTAACGCAATGAGGAAGATTCAGTCCCTGTGCTAAAGCTATTGGCATGTTAGCGAACATATGACTAATTCCAGATAAGCTGATTTTTCTTATCAGACACATGGAACAAATGACATATTATTCTGTTGCATTTGTAGCACAGTGTAGTGCTCTGCAGAACTGTGTTGCAGTTGTGTACGCTTTTTTCCAGTTGAGAAAGACTGAAAGTGGCAGATCAAGAGACCCGAATGGCAGAATCCCGGCAAACTCATCCTGAAGATTAGAGCAGTAGGAGGGAAGGGAGAATCTTCAGTCTCAGGCCAGCAGGCAAATGCACTGTGATCCCAAAAGCGTTCTGCTTTCCACAGCTCACTTCAGACTTGAGAATGCCACCTCACTTTCCAAAGTGACACGACTTCCAGATGTTAAAAGACAAAGAGAAAAAGAAAGAGATAGAGAGAGAGAGAGAGAGAGAGAGAGAGAGAGAGAGAACCTCAACTTATATTACAAGTTGGACATTGAATAGTTTTTCAAAAGAAATCCTCAAAGAGTGCTCACAATTGGTCAAGCAATATGGGGTTTTCAATGGCAGATGCGAGACCGATACCAGTATTTAGAGAGTAGAGTGGCCGATATAATGTTGAAATATACAAAATACAATTGAATGGGTTAGTTCACCCAAATATGAAAATTCTCATTATTTCTTAGCTTTAAGCCATCCCAGATGTGTATGACTTTCCTTCTTCAGCAGAACCGAAGTGAAGATTTTAAAAGCTGATTTCAGTTCAGTTTTTCCATACAATGCATGTACTATAAATGGGTTCCATCAGGCTGCTGGCTGTTTGATGGTCTAAAAGGCATATTTATGCAGTATAAAAGTAATATACACGACTCAAGAGATAGGTTGGTGTAAGAAACAAATCAATAATTAAAATGTTTTTAACTTTAAATCGTTGCTTCCGGCCAGTGCTGGGATGCTGTTTGAAACTAACTAACTCTTGCATGACGTTCATTCCTCTGTTGTACACAAGGCGCTTCAGACTTCTCGCAGGAACGTGCCATTGCGCTTACGTCACTGATGCGTCAACTGCTGGTAGGAAATAAAGTCTAATTATCGATATCATTTTTACACAAACATATCGATTCGGTTCAGAAGACATTATTTGATCAACTGGAGTCATGTGAATTACTTTTATGCTGCCTAAATATGCCTTTTGGACCATCAAACAGCCAGCAGCCTGATGGAACCCATTTATAGTACATGCATTGTATGGACAAACTGAACTGAAATCGGCTTTTAAAATATTCACTTCGGTTCTTCTGAAGAAGGAAAGTCATACACATCTTGGATGGCTTAAAGGTAAGAAAATCATGAGAGGATTTTCATTTTTGGGTGAATTAACACTTTGATGACAGGAAATGACTTGTAGACAAAATTGCACTTATTTTCAATCTGCAACCATTTTTGGCTATATTTGCTCTAAATTCACAAAATAATTGGAAACAGAAATAGATTATTACCCATTGACATTCATCACTTCTGTTAATCAACCATGCAGTCATCATTATCGTTATTATCATCCAGATAATCAGCTCACTATTGTCCACAATGAGTTTCAGGATGGTAACTGTATAGAAATTTGCATGGCCTTTAGCTATTTAGCTTTAATGCAATAAAAAACAGTTGTTATGCTCAATGTTAGCAGACTCATAATTCAACCAGCCTGTGGGCCCAAATACTGTGGTTCACATGCAGATGTGAACCACAATTTAAGTATTGATCAACCTCTAAGACACACACACACACACACACACACACACACACACAACACTCAGTAATGTGATGACTTCATGGTAAAGTAGACACATTTTAAGTAGTCTAATGAGTATTTTCACATCCTCGGCTGCAATTGACTGTCTGTGAGATTACTGGCTGCTACACACAAATATGTGCTATCTCCAACACCTATTGCTGACAGTCATAATCACTGTAATTTAGAATATAACCCCCTATAAGTCTTATAATTACATTCACGATGCTGCTGTTTCAACCCTTCAAATTTAATCTAAGGTTTTTATTTCTTGAGAAGACGTATGCCACAATGATCACTTCTCTACCCCATTTTAGGTTGCAGATTATTGCATAGTTCATGTTCAGGGCATGTAATGAACTCACTTAAAAGAATTCCCTAAATTCATGCACAATATCAGCCAAGGTATATCATGTTGTTTGGATGTTCTGTTCCTTATTTGGAATGTTGAGGTATTCATTCTTGTTGAATAAATTCTTAACAGTTTACGCAGTGATTATTATTAAATTGATTATTATAATAACGAAAGCAAACCACACTCCCCAATTATACACTTTTGAAATGCTGCAGATTTTTTTACAAGGAGCACAAGCACATACGCATGCTGCGACGTCAGTCTTGTACATTGTGTCACGTGGAAATAATGTTTATATCCTCGACCAATAGGAGTGCATGTAAGCTGTTGCTGAGATGTCCAAAAGCAAGATTCCATTACATGCACATATATGAAATATGCTGGCTATGCCATGGCTATGTGGTTATTTCTCTGTGTTAGTGCTTATGGCTTGTATTTCTATGTGTGTCATGCATGTTCAGCTGAGCCCAACACATACACACGTACATACTCATACACATAGACATTGCCCGAGGATGCCTATGCCATCTCTTACATAATCCAGAGCAGTGACGTGCACAGACCTTAGCAGGGACAGGAGCGGAAGGATAAAAAAGGGCACTGATTAATTTTTTTTTTTTAATGTATTGTATTTATATGTATGAGTAGTAATTATAAATACTTAACTAATTTATTTTCTTTTTGAATATTTATAAATTTTCTTATACAGTATATACTACTGTGCATACATTTTTTTAATTATTCCTTTATCACAAATAATAGCCTATTCTGTTATATTTCTCACAAAAACCATGGTAATACACTTTTTTTTTTTTTTACGTTTATTTATTTATTTTCAGACATTGTCTGTGATAACCTCATGTTTATGACATATATCATAGTAAAACCATGGCATTTTTTAAAGTACCTTGGAGTAACATGACAGTATCATGAAATATGAACATGATCAATCATTCAGTACCATGGCATTACCCTGGTAATGTGGTGCATGGTGTGAAGGTGTGATGATAAAGTACGAGCGCAAGGCGATCGACTGTTTTCTGCGAATGCTACAGGGTCCTTCAATAATGTATAACATGCGAGTAAGGGCAGCCAATGGAGTTTCTGGTGCCCCCTAGGGTATGATGGTGCCCCCCTAGGGAGATGGTGCACTACACAGACTGCGTAATATGCTTATAGGGAGCTGCGGTACTGTGGTAGCCTAATGATATTTTTCTGAAAGTGATTAGTCTAATGGCTTATTAGTTTCAACAAAACCAAACTGGCTTTGGCTGAACCTGACTGATAGTGACGTGACTGCTGCCATTATAATTAATAAATCTGTCTTCACTAGTGGTATGCGATGTTGGAAATGCAATAGCAATTGAGTATTATTCTTTTTTTAACAATATTTTTTTTATTCACATATTAAACACAGAAAAACTAAACATATATATACACAGAATCAACAAATAACCCCATGCTTGACAGCGCTAACTGGCGTCCATCCCTCTAAACTCAAACAGTCCATGTACGCCTACGAGAGCCCCTACGGTTCCTCAAGTCCAGTGATTCTATAAAAATTTTGTGAGACAGAATTGCAAAACAGAGGATAATCTATAAAACAAACTCCAGCCAATAGGAGGCATAAGCACAAAAAGAAACAGAAATGGCGCTCTTCTTCCTCGGACGGTAAAGTGAATGTTCAGTGTGTCAGGCTCACTTGGCTGCAACGTGAGTACCACAAAATAGCTTACGCCGTCCATTGACTTTATGAAGGACATGGCTTGCTGGTGACATGTAAATATTTTGTGGCCATCCTTAGCATCTGTTCTCAATTTGTCTGGGAACATCAGTGCAAAAGCGACCTTCCATTGATGTAAGAGTTTCTTGTGTTCCTTAAATTGGTCACGTTTCTCTCTTGTCTGGGAACAAGAAAATGCTGTGGTTCTTCCAAGAAAGCCTTCATTTACTCCTCGCCTCGTGTAACACAAGTTCTTTATAGGATGATCTCAGAAATTTGGCCAGAGTTGACCAGGGCCTGTCTCCCTCAGCCGGAACCCAGTGAGCTTTCTTGATTTCCAGCTTATGGCCTGTTATGTTGTGCAGACTCTGAAAGAGCCCATCCAGGAATTTCACCATATCCTGTCCCTCTTTGGCTTCTGGAAATCCGACAATTCGGACATTATCTTCCAGCTTCTCCCTGACATGCTCCAAATCCGCCTTGGTCGCTATCAGATTAGCAGCTAATTCCCTCTCCGATGAATCCAGGTAACCGATCCGTTTCTCAACATCCCCCACACTTGTAACCATCTCAGTGAATTTCGTCTCCTTGACAGTGATCAACATATTACAACAAGATTCTCCTAGTCAGCAACGACCTTCGTCAGCGTTGGTCTTAAAGGCTCCTCTGCTTAATTTTCTTTAATACACCCGCAAAGAAATCTCATAATAACACATTATTACTGTTATTGTGAGATTATGATGAGATTTTTATTTTGTTTTATTTAACTATTTTAATTTAATTATTACAATTTCTCCCCTTTTTCTGGACGACCAAAAGTGCACCTTTAGATTTGTGAATGAAAGTAGGTAGGGCTTGCGCCCCTGCTGCCCCCGTTCTGTGCAAGTCAGTGATCCACAGGAATAAGGCTCATCAACTGTAGTACTTTACAGCAGTGTGTTGTGTGCATTTGTTCATATTTAACACTAAAAAGAACTGGAAATAGAATTATAACCCCAAATTTATTTTAAATTACTATTCAAATCATTCACAAATAGTCACCAAACCATGCACAGACCAACCTAATTAATTATTCGAATACAACAGCCAGTGGCTATCCCCCAAGCACAATCAACAACAGCAGTCAGAACTTTACGTAACACATGATTCCAGTGCGCGCTGCAGTCTCAAAATAAAATTTTGCCGGTAGCAGCATGGGTATAAGAAAGAGTCACCTTCAACTTCAACCAACATAAACAGAGTGTGAATCAGAGTGGAGAGTTTAGGCCTTGATATACTTCCATAAAATGTCTTCTTCGTTCAGGGGTAAAAAGAAGTGCTGAGCAATGGTATACTATTTCTGAACATTCAGACACCCACCACACTGATGTTGGTGTCATTTGGAAGTACATTTTATGACACTGATACCATTGCAAAGATGAGTGTATAAAAGTGTTAATGTGCAGATCAAAGATAAAACAATGATGATAGAAGCATTTCATATTTTAGACAGATGTGTGAATGCCTTTTGCTGCAGATGGCTCATAAATGAAGGGGTGCTTGAGAGAATTTGAGAAAATTGTATTCCTTTAGTAGACAAAAAAAAATCACATTTGGTCTTGGAAAATGTCTCTAAGCGAACGATTGTACAGATGTAGGTACATTTGCACCAGCTCACTAATAACTCTGCACATTGATGTGTTCATGTTGACTGATTTTCACTCACTGAAAAAAGGAAAAAAAATTTGCCATCGGCCTCAAGGTAGGTGGAGCTCCAGACCACACCAACCAATGACGTGGACCAGTGGCAGTAAGGTGTTTAGCATCTGATAAGAATTTTTCCTAAAAGTTCGCCCCTGCGAGCTACCGCTGCCAATCCTACGATCCACCTTGCGAGCATGACACATGGCTTTCATAGGAAAGAGCTTCGCTCACAACGCGCCAGTGGTAACGTAGTGTCAGACTGGAAGAACTTGCTAATGCTAGCTGCCTTGCTAATGATTAGACTACGTCGGACACCAGATTGATTCCATCCGCACCGCAAGACTTCATGACAACGGTTGCGCTCTCTCATCGTCTCTAGTGAAGAGCGCGATAGAACAACAGTGATGTGGACAACAGCTCAGATCTTTCTGCGCCGTAATCTTGAATATTGTTCTCTAGCACCAAACATGCATCATATCTGCCCTGTCCCCTCTCGTTGCCTCTTTTCCCTGTGTGTAGACATGCAGCGCCGCATGAGTTAACTTTGTTTCAAAGCACCTTTTAGACCATAAAGTTTTTCCCTTCTAAATGTATCTTTATTAATCAGCATGTTACGAGCCTTTAATAATAAACAAATCGAATAAACAAATACATTTCTGTTCAAATGTTTTGAAAATTAATTAGATGTCTGGAATGGATAAGGAAAGACTAAAATTACTAGTGGTTAGACTAGTCTCTCACTTTAATGAAAATGTACAAATGTTTTTACATTTAAAAAAAAACGTTTTCTAAAATTGTCTCTCCGGACACCACTGAACCCACATTCAGCATCATTTCACAGTCATTAGGCCTTCTATGCCCCATAATTGGGTATCTGAATCTAAAGAAATATGAAAAATATATAATTTTAATGTAAAAATATTCCAACAAATACTGGACTGCTGTCACTATGCTTCTGAACAAACAGATGATCTTTTAACATTCATTTTCAATTGATAAACTATAAAATATTTTAATATTTTGGTAAAAGATCCCACAGATCTTTTGGCACTGCTTTGGCCGCCTCTGGACCCCCTGTGCAGTTTTGTAGAGACTATTTTGACTGTTTAGAATGTATTTTTTCTTCTTTTTTTCTGGCAACTTTGAAATAAAAAAAAAGAAAGAGCAATGTGTAAATCTATGTCGTGATAAATATCGATATCGAACAATATGAAAAAGATAATCGTGATAATAATTTTGGCCATATCGCCCAGCCCTAGCCTAACGTGATACAGGCATTGGCATAGTTATTGACAGAGCAGCAGGTGGGCATGCTGTTGCGAATACTAACAATAGAGGTGTTCTAATTAGTATTGTGTCAATTGGTGTTTTTGGTTGTTTTATTACTGTGTTGTTGGTATTGAAGAGCTTTTGACAATGCATGTTACTAAGTGTATAGGCTTATATGTTACATAAATGCAAATAGGCTGTGGTGTGATTTATTAAATTAGCGCAATTGTTGAAGGCTGGACTATTTTTTTTGTATGGTGTTTTAGTTATGATATGTTTGATTATAAATCATGTATTTCGAGTACTACTTCCTGGGTGGTCTTGAATTGTGGTGTGGACATTGTTTTGGTCTATATCTTTGTGTTAGATCATAAAAGGTTTTCCTCCCTATGACAACAAAACCCATTTTAAGGGTGTGAACAGAGCTAATTGGATTACTGAAAGCAAAATTTGACCAGAATCTCTGACATTCTCATTGGTCAACGGATGCTTTTGTCAGAGTGCGTTGCAGCAAAAGTCTAAATGTTCTAAGACTGTGTGCTGGCTTTGCATTGTTTTAGGACATTGTTTTAAGTAGACTTCTTGAGCCCAGCTCCACCTTATTATACCCTCACTCAGCTCTTATGGTCTTCACTCACATCACTATAATGCTACGCCCGCATTAATCCAGAATTTCTGCATCTAAATGCACACTTTCTGCATTAAGTTCACTTGAGTTCATCCTGTCCAGGCCATAGGATTTCAAGTCTATCAGCTAATTTTTATGCTAACCTCTTCAAATGCTCCCACAATACTTATTCTTTTTATTTTCTACCCAGTAGAAATGGAATCGGTCCATCTGAAATGCTCCTCTTTTATTGCACTGATCTAATAAGCACGGCCTATATTGCCGTCCGTTTTCCCTGCGGCTCCCAAGAGAAAGCCTCTTAACGACAGAGACAAAAAAAAAGGACAAGGGCTTGTGTGTGCCGTTACCTGGTTGTCATAGAAATATGGTCTTTGTGACGATGCAAAGAGGCTATTAAATAATTTACAGTAAATTACCCTCCTGGTACAGTCTAGGAGCGTAGGCCTATCAGACAGGTTGCTAGACAAGAAGCATTGCTGAACCAGAGCGAGGTGACAGCCTCACATAAGGGCACTTGTGAGTCACCACTTTGAAGGGAAGGCTAATGGAAAAGTTGCAGAAGGATTCAATATTGTCTTCAATTTTGGAAAACAATGCCTTTGTTCGTAATGTCTCACAAAGTTCAAGCACATTGCCTTTCCATTAACTAAAAAAAGAAGTAATCACAAATAGCACTGTAACAAATTAGAAAAAATGAAAAGCTATCATAATTTATGGACAGTGAAGATGCTTTATGTAGACCCAAATAGTTGAATTATGTCCATTGCTTCTGACCAGTGGCGCCAGAACGAGTTCTAGAGAAACACGGCAGATCGGCAGGTTGTGACGTCAATACACAGAGAAGAATGAGCTCATGAATATTAATTAGCTGCAGAATGACTTTACAGATGTTCCATACTGATTTAGCATTGAAATACACCCTCACGTCGGATAAGTTTGCTTTATTATTCATTACTAATATTTACTAACGTAGTAGAGCTTTCAGAGATGTCAAACTGAAATGTCAACAATTTAACCTCAAGAAACTAGAGCTAAATATTAGAAATAAAATGTTTAAAATAATTTAACTAATTTAAATTGTCAATGGCACATTGGTTTGCTGTTTCTCCCTGTTCTGGTGCCCCTGCTTAAGATGTTTCTTTGTCTATTTGTACCTTTTTGCTCTCTTTATTGTTTCTCATCCTGTCTCTTTACCTCCCCCCATTCACTGCATTGCATTTTTGTTTCTGTCTGTGCTAAGTGGTTGCTATGCAGTTTAGAAAGCGTGGTGCAGTTTATGGGATGTGGTTGCCAGGCAAGACAGACTCCTATTCTCTCACGGTTAGCTCTGCACTATTGCAAGTACCCAGTGCCTTTGAGGTCACCTACCTGGTCAGTAATTACACACAACAGACTTTACATCATGCTTTATTAGGTCTTTGGCAAACATGAAAATGTATTCCATTTTCGGTGTGAAAGACACATTCACGATTGTGGCGTCTGTCAGTCACAACACACATTTACACACCCGATCATACGCCCCAGCTTATGCTTCATCATGCTAACGAGGCTTTGCCATGCTGTCTGTCAGCTGATCTCTCTTGCCATCAAAGCTTGTCCTTGGCTCGTTGATCTGTTTCATTACTTCAAAGAGGTTTTCAGTCTCAGAGCCCTCCCATCTTCCCGTTAACCCCTCCATCACTCTGTTCTTCTCCAGCCCCTACAGCCAAGCTTATCCCCTGTCACACACACACACACACACACACACACACACACACACACACACACACACACACACACACACACACACACACACAAACACTTTTGCTATGATTAAGTATTTTATGTCTGGATCACAGTAAGCATGTAAGTGGACAGCATTCCTTCCTTATCGGGATCATTATGTCTACATAGCTTCATTGTGCAATGCTTCTGCCTCATTTGAAATTTGTCATTTAGAATTATCCTGATAGATTAGAATTGGCCAGTTGCTGGGTCAGTCCCGCTTTGAGAAAATGAGGGCTAATAGCCCCCAGATTTGTTTAACATCTGTTCAGTGATCCTGGTAACCCTTCAGAGGTCCTGGGATTCATGCTTGCCCATGAGATGACCTTTGATCATTAAGTACTTCCATCCAAGCTCCTGAATGGACCTCATGGCTGGAGTGAGGCTTTCAGCCAAACACACTCTGTTCTGGAGTTTGCAGTAGCAGGTGTGACCTTGACAGGGTGTTAGCGTGGGTGTGCAGGTCAAACAACTCTTTATTTTTCTCTCTTTCTGAATTCATGCTTTCCTGTAGGCAGAGAACCGTTCACATCAAACACTAACTACAGAAATCCTTCTCTTCCTGTTCCTCCTACTCTTTGTTTAATCATCTCTGTTCTTTCTCTCTCTCTTTCTTTCTTTATCTTAGCTTTCCTTTTGGTTTCTCAGCAAAAGGAAGACCACAGTTAACATCACTGAGTTTTGGGAACAGCTCTTATATAAGAAAGCATTGCTAAATATATTTGGTCTTTTATCTCTCCCTTAACCATGTTTGACATACTTTTGCCTCTGGAGTTGTGAGAATATTCATCTACAAGAAGCAAAGAAATAAAAAAGATTTGTAGACTTTTTAGTTTGTTCAGCTGTGAATTCTGAAAATGGCTCAGGAGTTCATGATCTTATTACCTCAAATATGTTTCAGTATTTTGGGAAATCTGGCAATCTGTGCCATCAAAGCAAATTGGAGTCATTTTCAATATGGTCATGGAGTGATCTAGCCTCCTTAACAATCATATTTAGCTTCTTTGGATTTGTTGCTCATATCCTTGTGGTTCTGCTCCAGTTCTCTAATCTGTTTTAGATCTGGATGTCATAATTTTAGTTTAACATTGATTTATAGGCACTGAGGCAAATCTATAAAGACAAATTAGGTGGTGTCAGAGATAGCAATAATGTTTTTATTGATTAATATGTTTTATTCTTTTGGTGTAAGGACACCTGGTGAATATATAATGATTTACTTAATAGAGCCAGCATGTTGGCTTAGGAGATCTTCTTAAATTTTTCCTTTTTGAAACTCAAAAGGCACAAACATTACACCAGTAATTTTTTCCAGTAAAATTTTCACTACTTTTTTGAGCTGAAGATTCCTGTAATGCATATATTTTATGCATTAGCAAAATCAAGGCTTTGGGTTCCAGGGAACAAACAAACTAATAAAAGACATGTATTAAATGCACTTTAAATCACTTTGGATATATGCCACATGTATAAATGTACTGTATATGTATCTGGGCCAGGCGAAAGAGTTCCCTTGCCGTGGGGATATGAAATTATTTGTTAGTTTACTTACCGTACATTTCCACTGGTGTGGAAAATCTCCTCTTAAAGCCGCTGTCAACTTCAGAGAACTGCCACTTTTGGGCGTGGTGCAGCGATTGTGGGCTGTGTTCTCAATGGCTTACTACCCATACTACTTTTACTGCTTCTGCTACAACAGTGACGTCAACTATGGCAGACATAGTAGGAGTAGAATGTAGTATGCCATTTCAAAATCATCCTGTGATTGTTTTCAGTTCACGGTCAATCTAATCCTCATAAATACGTCTGAATATAGTCAGAAAGATGCAAACTTTATTTCCAAATTCCCAGCGTATAAAGACTGTGTTGTTTTTTATCCAGTCACAGTATTCACAATGAATTCATATAGTCTTCATTTGTAACGTCTGTTTGGAGTTTCACTTTGCTCACCCAGCCACAGGATTGTCACAATGTAGGCGTGCAATCATCATTTGAAGTCTGTTTGTGATTAAAGCACTGAATCCAGCAGAAACTTAAGCAATATCTTCATATGGTGCAGCACTTAGGACAGACATCGTTGCTTTCAGCTCACGGTGATTGGCTCATGCCCGGCATTTTTTTGCTTCTCATTTGCATAAAGCTGAGAATTCTCAACTTTTTTAATGCTATCGTCTGCTCCCCACGCTTGATCCTTATTGTTGTCAATCTCACAATCCTCCTCGAGAGTGTGGTGCTCAACTTTCATAGGATTGAATTGAAATAGCTTGCTCACCTTCGCTCACGACGCGCCAGTGGAAACGTATGCATATGAGTCAAGATTTAACTGTAATGCATACTTTAACCATTTCATTCTATGATACTGATATTTATTGGTATACACTGCTCTAGGATGTGGTTTTGATATGTTGTGCTGTTAGTCCATGAAGTACAAAGCACAAACAGTGCAGGCACAGTTCCATATCTCCCCTCCCCCACGTGCACACACACACACACATTGTAAGAATCTGACTGTGATGTTAATTCTTGACCATCATGAAATTATACAGAGACCCTATAGATAGAAAGGCAACGCAAGAGAGAGACACTGAGAGAAAGAGAGAAAAAGAGAGTTACACGTGTAACATGTGGTATGATGAGTCACCATTTTCTTAATGCTCATGAGGCACACGACTGGCATATCTCTCTCAAATGTGCAGTTAAACACACAGATATGCGGAACCTGTGTGATTTGGGACGTTCGTGGCCACAGGGATGTTTGTGTGTTGACGTCTGATTGGTTTGGAATGCCGATTAGGCTGTGATGTCAAATGTTCATGGAAAATAGCGATGGAAGCAGAGAAAGAGAGAATTGAAGCAAGACAGAAGGGCAGTTATTTCAGTATACAGACTTGTCACTTGTGATAGAAAGTGTGATGTGGGTGGCATTTTCTGTGTGTATGTATGTGTGTGTCACTGCTTAAACAGGGTTTCTGGTCCAAGTGTTGGTTATTCTGCAGCCTCCCACATGCTGGTTCTTTGTCCATGTTTGGCGAACAGCGGACTCTATGACAGGGCAAACACCCACACAAATAGACACATATAAACACCAGGACCAGCCCAGCAAGTGAACAATTGTTTTTACATTTTCAAAAGAAAAGGTGAGTGTTGCTTGCCCATGCAAAAGTGGGTTACTAGGGTTTTCTGGGTGGTTGTGATTCCATACTGGCTTAAGTTAAAGAGCCCCCACTATGATATTCTATATATATGATATTCTGGTCCCTCAATTTTTATTGGTCCCTCATTAAATGTAAGTGGAGTGGTGGTGGCGTAGTGGGCTAAAGCACATAACTGTTAATCAGAAGGTTGCTGGTTCGATTCCCACAGCCACCACCTTGAGCAAGACACTTAACTCCAGCTTGCTCCGGGGGGATTGTCTCTGTAATAAATGCACTGTAAGTCGTTTTTGATAAAAAGCTTCTGCCAAATGCATGAATGTAAATGTAAGTCTGTGTGTGTGTTTTTTTCATCTATAAAATGATAAGTCTGATTGCGTAGAAAAGTAATAGCATACCTCCTCAACAAGCCACCTGGTTTGAGGTGAAGTTATGCGCCAAATTTGAATACTTGTTTAATTAAATCTCAATCTCTATTTATGAGCAATAACAAGTGATGCTTGCCTTCAAAAGGTGAACTGGCTTGAAAATATACCTTTCACAAACACATCTGAACACGTATTCTGTTGTATAATATTTTAACTCACTTTCATAGAATTGCTTTGCATGCTCAGATCTCACTGTCACCATCAGACAAACTTTCACCTGTGTACAGACACACCAGGAGAACACGGGAGTCTTCCTGTTAGTCTCTGCTGGCCTTTTACTCTATTACACAGTTGCTGCAGAACCATGCATTTTTAATGTACTTCCCAAAGTTTCACACTGTGCTCATTTAGTGTGTGCGTGTCTGTGTGTGTGTTTGGACAAAAGCTCATCTCACCCTTGTGCTCTCTGTATTAAAGAATTAATGTTGCGGGTGAGTATGAAAGCTTTGCGTATAAATACTGCATTTATAAACATTGTAAAAAACAAATAAAAAACAGTAGGAACACAATTGTGTCTTACTCTGTTTGTGCAGGAATCCGTGTCAGCATCATTTACCTGAGAATGTCCATAATGTTTACTTCTCTAAATTTAAACATATTTCTATGCAAGTCTTGGTGCATGGTTTTACAGGGTTCCCACATTAAAGGAAAACCTGGAAATATCAGGGCATGTGAAAACTGCGATAACAGGCCAAGAAAAGTCATGGAAATTAATAAAATCCTAAAAGTACTGCACATATTTCTAATTTTGTTCATCTCTGAAATATTCAGCCAGCTAGAAATTGCTCTTTGTTAGTGCAATTCCTATGTCTTGGAATACTTATTTAAAGGGATAGTTCACCCAAAAATGTAAATTCTCTCATCATTTACTCACCCTTATGCAGTCCCAGATGTGTATGACTTTCTTTCATCTGCTGAACTCAAGATATTTATAAGAATATTTCAGCTCTGAAGGTCCATAAAATGCAAGTGAATGGGTGCCAAAATTTTCCTCCAGCATAAAAGTTATCCATACAACTCCAGTAGTTAAATCCATGTCTTCAGAAGTGATATGATAGGTGTGGGTGTGAAACAGGTCACTTTCACATTCTTCTTTTGTTTTTGGTGATTCACATTCTTCATGCATACTGTCCCTACTGGGGAGGGAGAAGAATTTCTAACGAAAAAGGACTTAAATATTGATCTGTTTCTCACCCACACCTATCATATTACTTCTGAAGATCTGTATTAAAACACTGGAGTCATATGGATTACTTTTATGATGCCTTTATGTGCTTTTTGGAGGGTCAAAATGTTTGTACCCATTCACTTGCATTGTATGAATCTACAGAGCTGAAATATTTTTCTAAAAGTCTTTGTTTGTGTTCTGCAGAAGAATAAGAGTCATACACATCTGGAATTGCATGAGGAACAGTAAATGATGAGAGAATTGTAATTTTTTATGAAATTTCCCTTTAATCTTATTTGCTTGCTGTAGAGATTGATGCTTGCAATGCCAAGAACTTGGGTTCCCCGTCTGTCGCTCACTTCAACGTTGTGTCGAAGAAGTGACACTAAGCAACACTAGGGATCTCTCTTGAGAGCCTCGTGCATCTTTTCTCCCTTGAGAAAAGGCCAATGAGAAATTGGCAGACAGAATTTGCATGTCCCGCCCCCGGACGTACGGGTATAAAGGGAGGGAAATGCGTCTGTCCATTCAGAATTTTTCTTCGGAGACGACCGGTTGTGTGATCAGCGAGCTGTATTCACAAGACTGTTCACTTCATCTCAAAAAGAGCGTATGCTGTTGGATCTACGGCGCATATCATTCTCCTTCTCTGCACGGCAGTGCAGCTTTGCCCCTGGGTGTGTTTATTTCTCTAAAAGAGTAATACACAGCGGCATTGAAAGTCCTTTTCAAGACGCATCTTTATAAAGATGCCCTTCCACCCCTGTGTAGTTCCTTGATGTGGTAAGTTGTCTCCGCTCCTGACGGTCACAGGCGCTGCCTTGTGTGTCTGGGCCACGATCACACTGAGGCAGCATTTGTGGATGGTTTGTGTTCTCACTTTGAGAACCTTACCATGGCAACTTTGCGGTCCGTCTGCCCTCTGAGGGCGTCCTCCTGTGGCTTCCAGAAAACTTGCAGCTCTGCTTCAACCTGGGCCCAGCTCTTAGCCCCAGCGTCGAGTGCCCCGCAGGAAGCACAAGCCCCCGTCTCACGAACATCCTTCAGGAACCGTAAGGTTCCCAAACATTCCTGAGATGGACGACCCAGAGATCGAGACGTTTGCTCCAGAGCTGGTAAGCAGACCACTCCCCCGGTGGAGTGCCGATAGGAGAATCTGCAGTTCAGTTTATTTTCTTTGCCACACCCCCTTCAGGCTGTGGTACCCACATTCTCAATAAAAGAGCAATTTCGTCTTTCTCTGGGTCACCCGGCCCGCAAATGCCATTCTCACAGCATCCCGGTGCCACACCTCAACAGTCCCGGTACACCGGACACGGACCTCCGGACCCACGACTGCTGCCCCCCGGCCGGCCGTTTCTGATGAGTCCAGAGGACGCCTTCATGGGACCTCCTCCTCAGTCACTTTTGCCTCCCAACGTCAGATTGCCTGCTCCACCCTGTTGCGAAGCCTTTCCGGGTACGTCAAAAACTATCGTCCCCTTAGTGCCCCTAGCACAGAGCTTGGATGCATGGTTTTAACTTCCTAACCCATCACGCTGACTGGCCAGGACCATCCGACTCAGTTATGCGATCAGTTCACCAGGCCCCCACCCCCTTTCGGAGGTGTCCGCTTTACCACGGTGCACGGCGAAGACACCAACACCCTGCGTGCGGAGATCGCGACCCTTTTACTCAAAGACACGATAGAGCCTGTCCCTCCAGCCGAGATGAAGTAGGGTTTCTACAGCCCTTACTTCATCGTACCCAAGAAAGGCGGTGGCTTACGACTGATCTTGGACTTGCGAGTTTTCAACCGGACCTTGCACAAACTCTTTTTCAAAATGCTCACGCTAAGGGAAGCGGGCATTCGCATACTCAACTACCTCGATGACTGGCTCATCCTGGCCCACTCCCGAGAGTTCTTATGCATCCACAGGGACCGGGTGGTGCTCAGGCACCTCAGCCGCCTAGGGCTTCAGGTCAACTGGGAAAAGAGCAAGCTCGCCCCAGTTCAGAGCATCTCTTTTCTTGGCATGGAGTTAAACTCAATGGTAGCGTGCCTCACCAACGAGCGCATGCAGTCAGTGCTGAAATGCCTCACCTTGTTCAAGCCAGGGATGGCGGTTCCTCTAAATTTCCAGAGGCTCCTTGGGCATATGGCGTCCTCCACAGTGGTTGTGGCGCTGTGGTTGAAGCATACGAGACCGCTTCAGCGCTGGCTTCAGACTCGAGTCCCAAGATGGGCATGGTGCCATGGCACACACCATGTGTTCATCACCCCTGTCTGCCGCCAGACTTTCAAACCCTGGACAGACCTCTGTATTATACAGACATGAGTCCCTTTACAGCAGGTGTCCCGACGTGTTCTGATCACCACAGACACCTCCAAACAGGGTTGGGGCACCATGTGCAATGGGCACGCAGCTGCTGGCCTCTGGAAAGGACCCCCATTGCGTTGGCACATCAACTGCCTAGAGTTGCTGGCTGTAAATATGGACCCTTAGTTTTGCTTCTTCAACACAATGCAACACAAGTGAGCAACAGACGAGGAATGTCTAGGTTACTATTGTAACCTCCATTCCCTGATGGAGGGAACAAGACTTTGTGTTCACCCGGCCACGTCGCTGAACCGAGCCACTGTTACAGCCGAACCTCATTCTTGGCTCCTCAGGGCAAAATCCTGAATGGACAGACGCATTTCCCTCCCTTTACCATATGTCCGGGGAGGGGACATGCAAATTCTGTCTGCCAATTTCTCATTGGCCTTTTCTCAAGTTCAGAGATGCGCGAGGCTCTCAAGTGAGACCCCTAGTGTTGCTTAGTGTCGCTTCTTCGACACAACGTCTCATTCCCTCCATCAGGGAATGGAGGTTACAATAGTAACCTAGACGTTTGATTCCTAGGGACTCAAAACTGTTAAAATATATACCTTAAATGCACCATAGGTCGTTTTGGATGAAAGCATCACCAAACATAGAATGTAAGATCTATTCATTGATGTTTAAAAATACACTATCCAATAATCATAAATGCCTGGGAAATTCATGGAAAAGTCGATTCATTGATAAAAAGATGTGGGAACACTGGGTAAAATGTTGGTTGATTTACATCATAAACAATAGTGCCACTGTTGATTGGATGTGGTTGTAGATGCATTCCGGAATCATTAGAAAAGGTTACTGATTCCCTCTTTCTCCTGTGGGTTTAGTAAACAGCTGTGTTTTGTAACGCCATTCAAACTGTCATGCTGAGGCTTATGGACAAAGACTGGAGAGGCTTTTGGGAAGGATGAACTGAAGAAGTGTGGCAGTGCTTTTAGAGCCAACAGACACATTGCTCTGGAGAAAAGAGTGTGTGTTGTGTGTGTGTGTGTGTGTGTGTGTGTGTGTGTGTGTGTGTGTGTGTGTGTGTGTGTGTGTGTGTGTGTGTGTGTGTGCGTGTTTTTGTGATTTACGAGGACAATTTTGTAATTTACAAACTGGTAATTACAAGGTTATTATGCTATAAATGTGATTTATGAGGACATTTCTAGTGTCCCCATAATTCAAATCGCTTAAAAATCATACTAAACAATGTTTTATTGAAAATGTAAAAATGCAGAAGGTTTTCTGTGAGGGTTAGGTTTAGGGGTTGTGTTAGGTTTAGAGGACAGAATCTATAGTTTGTACAGTATAAAAGTCATTATGTCTATGGAAAGTCCTCATAATGATAGGTAGACCAACATGTGTGTTTGTGTGTGTGTGTGTCTGAAATTTAGCTGATATCCTTGGAGGACATGCATTGAGGACAAAGGTCAGAGAATTAACAAGGGACATGCTACACATGTATTCAAGAGTGCAGGATGAATGTACAGCAGGAGGAAATGACATTGAGCAACAAAGAAAGAGAGATAGTAAGAGAAAGAGTGAGAGCAGGGAAGGGGATTATACACAGAGGATGCTGGTGGGGGTTGTGCTCGAATCTCTCTCTTCCTCTCTCATTCTCCAGCCTGTCAGCTTTAGCTCAGGGCTCATGTGACATCACACACAACACAACAGCGTTGACATGATACACACATCCACACAAACTGTGATATTTGAAAGAGAGAATGGAAGGTTTTCATTGATGCCATGCTGGATCCAGTCTGACAGAGGGGACAGAATCCTGCCGCTCTGACTGTTTAAGCCCAAAGCATGCTTTCTTTTTATGATGCAAATGCTAAGCATCCATCTCATTAGTCCTTCACATGGTGTGGATGAGGTGTTAGTGGACCATCAGTGCTGATAGAGATGGTAATGATATTATACACAGCAGTGTCCATATGTTCCACCTGACGAACGCGCCGATGCAGACAGGCCATCTAATGCGATATGGCAGGACAATGAGCACAATAAAGGTCAAGACGATTGGGAGACTGTCACTCAGGATAATTTTCATGGGCTGAAATGGCAAATAAGAGATATTTGAGAGTATCATCATGTGGGTTCGTAAACAAACGAGCCAGTGAATGTGCTTCTGGAGGTGTTCATTGTTAAAATCTCACTGCTTAGCCATGGAAATATTCCTGTCCCATGGGGACACATCTCCTGGAGGGGTACAATTGTGTCCTTGAAAAAACTCACTTAACCCCTGTCTGCTGCAGGCAAGTAGTACTGTAGTACACCGTTTGGCTGTGCCTAGCTGTTTATTTCCAGTGGCTAAAAACTCATTTTGGTCTCTTTTTCTAATTTTGGTTGATAATAATGGGGTGCAGATGAAGAGATCACAGCTGCTGCATAATATTTTGTGCTTAGCGCAACCTACAAGCAGCAGCTTATTTACATATTCATTCTTTACAGCATTACAGCTGGTTTTATTATTTTATTTTGTTTGTCTTTTCACTTTTATAGTTTAATATAAGCAAAAAGAAATAATGGAGCATTAGTACAGTAGTTGGTTGAACAGAATATGATGGATTAGGCCAGTATTCTCCTCCCCTCTCCATTTCCATCCTATCTTCTTCTCTCCAAAAGAACAAAAGGAGAAGTACTGAAAAAGGGAACAGGATAAAAGCTAAAATGGGTTGTGCAGCAAGTTGGCATTTCTTCGTTTGTGTTGAAGGATGTTTCTTGTCCAAGCAGCATGCTGACTCATGGGTAGAAGGAAGAGCTGAGTAGTGCTTCTGGCTTCACACTGAGGCTTTGTCCTTGACAGAATTCTGAAGAATCTGGAGAGAGTGACTGAGGTGTTATGGGTCAATGCTCTGCATCGCTACGGTTCTGGCTTTTGATTCACCCTCAGGCTTGTTTAGAGGGGTCAGCAACAATTTTTAAGCTCTCAGAAGTGACCTGGGTTCTTCTTTTTCTCTCTCTCTCTCTCTCTCTCACTTGCCCTTTAATTATTATACCTAAAAATGCTTGTATTTTTTCTTTTTCATATTTGTGTTCTAATTTTCTCTCTTCATCAACTGATGGAGCTTAAAGGCATCTTTTACTCTGTACAATGTAAGTGAATGGTGACTGCCTAACATCTCCTTCCACGGAAGAAAGTAGTACTGGTTTGGAACAACATGGGGTAAATAAATGATTACAGAGTTTTCCTTTTTTTTTTTTGTGAACTATCCCTTTAATTCTTGGTGATTCCTGATTTTTTTTCCTGCCTGGTTGCACTTGATTTCCTCATTCTCGCCCTCAGCTTCTGTTTGCAGTCAGTCCTGTGCTTCTTCTCATATCTTGCTTTAGTCACCATCAAGGGGACATAAAATGCTTGAGGTCAATGCTGGCCTTCTGCCCACAGATGAATCTGGAAGGAGTGAATTTATTTTGAAATATCAATTTTCTTATTATTTTCAACTTTTGACTCCATTTTCTACTGAGAAAAAAGCATCGTAGTCACTAAATATTTGCTTGGTTGACTCTAAAGCTTAGTTGAATTTGTTTTAAATCCATTAGAGATGACATTACGGTGCCTTGAAATCCAGTCTGAAACCAGTCCTGTCTGTTTCCCTAAAAATTACCTTCATAACACCAAAATCCTCAGCAATGAGAGTACAGTGTTTTCCCTTGCAGCACCTATAAGGACATTCTCTTCTTATACCTGCTCCTTTATGCTATCTTTTATTCATTTATCCCCTTTCCTTTTTCTGTATTTTACTATCCCCACCCTCCATCACTCTTTTCATCTACAGTATCTCTACCATCTTCCCATTTGTCTCTCCCTCTGTCTCCCTTACTCACCTTCCTTACTCTTTCCCCCCTCCCTCTTTCCATCCTTTTAATGGCTGGCTTATCAGCAGCATGCCCTGGGAATTTCTCCAGTGTTGGAATTCTTAACTGTTTGTGTGCACTCTGCAGTGTCCTTGGTCAGATAAAATAGTGACTCACAGTGGAATTGGGATAATGTCTTGATGGAGGTTGACTCTCAATTTGTTAAATTAAAAGCCAAATATTAGCCACCTTCATTGTAAGTGCAATGCACCATGACCTTGTTGAAGTCACAGTAGTCAGTCCTGCCAAAAGAGTATGAGGTTTTGTCTATGAGTGTGTGTACGTGTAGTAGACCTGTGCTAAATACTGAATATCCACAGTAATTAATTTAGTTTCCTATGTTTCCCTATAAGAGTGTGTTATTAGACTAGTTTTGCAATGCTTCTTTGGAACTTATGAGTATGTGAGCATTAAGACTATGATGCTTTAATAGTATCTCTACAACAAAAACAGCACAGACAGTTGCAAAATCAGTGTTGGATTTGGTACAGTAAGCTAAGTTCATTACTGCGAATCAGTTCTGTCTGTTTCAATGTATGGATTCTCGAATCAAACTCTTGGTGCAACGTTTCGTTGGCATCATTACTTAAAATGTTCACAGAAGTTCCGTCTTGCATATTTGATATATTACATGGTACATTTTGCCTAATGTATCCTAAAATAACATAAAGATTTATTTGAATCTTTATCACCTAGTCCTAACTAGTATTCAGGGATTGATAGCAAATAATGTGACCAAGACTTTTTCAAACTTTAACAATCTCTGGTGAATAAAGCTTTGATTATATAGCATGTACACTGGCATTTAGGGTGTGTAAAATATTAACAAAGCTAAATGCATATGCTGCCTCCTAGTTAGCCTCATACATTATTTAGTAAATGGGGTGAAAATGCTTTTCAATTAATTATTTCCCCCTCCCCCTTTCTCTTTCTATCTCAATATTCTCTACTTCCATAAACCTCTTTCCACTCTTCTTTAAATTTAGCTCATAAAACTTGACTCAAGCATACCAAACTAATGCACTGGCGTCACTACTCTTTCCCACTACTGCAATTTAATAGCACCTGGTATTAAAACATTTATTCAACAGCTATAATGACTGCTGTGAATTTGAGACTCCTCTTACAGTATCAGACACAACATCATATGCAGTTCACAGCCTCACAGAGCATTAAAACATTAATTGATTTGGTGTTTAGTGTCTTTTCTTGCTCCCCATGGGTAGCAATATCCTGTTTCATTCACAATATACAGTGTGCTGCTTTCTCTCTCAGAGATCGATTATGTCTTCTTCTTTTATCTTAAACACAAAGTACATTTGATATAAGTGATACTGTCAGGAGACATCTCACAGGCTCATATAAGTGAGATAAAGCACTTGAGAGTATTGTTTCAAAATGAAAGAAAAAATCTTATAGATGTATAAACTAGATTTAGTTTTGATTGAGCTAACTTGTGCTACAGTAACTGTGCAATTGGTGTTTGATGTGATTTGTGAAAATACCAAAAATCCCACTCAAGCAGATTGTATTTGTATTTCTGATTTAGTTCATTTAAAGGTGAAGTGTGTAATTTCTGCACCACTAGCATCACCAAACGAAATTGTAAAAATAATGACTCTTTTCAAACTGATTTCCTGAACACTGCTCGGGTAAAAAGTGCAGGATTTTGCATACTGATACGCACAGGAATTTTTTTTCCAGATGATTCACAATGTATGCACATAAATTTGTTCTTACCCTCGTTCTATTATTAATGCATCCAAATTATTCTAAATATAGGAATGCATGGATAAGATTAGTAATTTACATAAAACACGCCCAAACCATCAATGTATAAGGACACATTCACATTCACTGCACCTGTACAGTTGTAAATGTGTAGAGAAAGATGCAGCTGAAGCGAATATAAACAGCGCAGTACATCATTACAATTTAGAATGATTTTATAATATTTGCCACGTACTGTAGATGCAGGATCAACTGAAGGCATGCTTGGAGCGCTGCTTGTGCAAGAACATTTATCCGTGTCTCATCATTCATAGATACAAACTAAGCAAGCATAAGAGAGTGCTCGAAGTGGAAATAAATACTTTAATTTTCATGCCAGCTGCCTTCCTTGGATGTGGATGTGACTTTCAATCATAAGCATTTGTGGCATAATATTGATTACCACAAAAATTCATTTTGACTTCTTTAAAAAAAGCAAAAATCTGGTTTACGGTGAGGCACTTACAATGCGAGTGAATGGGGGCTAATCAGTAAACATTAAAATATTCACTGTTTCAAAAGTATAAGCACAAGATGTAAACAAAATGCATGACAACATGAATTTAGTGTGATAAAATAATTTACTAACCTTAAAGTTATAGCCAATTTACAACTTCGTTGCCATCATGATGATATAATATCAACAAACCCTAAAACCCTAAATTGACTGTAAAAATGACAATTTAATAACTTTACATCTCAAATAATACATGAGTTTTAATAGAAGAATTAATGCAATGCATTCATAAAATTGTAAATTTGAGATTTCTGCCTTTAAACCTTAAAAAAATTGGCCACAATCCCTTTTATTGGCCACATTCATTTCCATAGTAAGTGCCTCACTGTAACCTTGATTTTTTAGGGACTAGTTAAAATACATTTTTGTGGTAATCAATATTATGCCACAAATGCTGTTGATTGAGCTTAACTTGCATCGAACCCAGGCCCGGATCTAGAAATGTACCATTAGGGGGCAATAGCCTACAACAGAGGGGTGTAGACTGGGGTGGGGAAAGGGTTGTGGTGGGTGGGTAGCGGGGCAATGTTTTGATGGTGTTGAGCGAGTGTTTCAACAACGCACAACATTAGGTTAATGATTATTGACATGCTGCCAAGTGTTTCACTTGCACTTGCACAAGGGATAACCCCAGCACTCCTCTAGATCTGGCCCTGATTGAACCCAGAACCTTCTTTTAAGGGGTTTGTGCACTTTATCACTGAGTGTGCACAGACAGAACCGATCCCTGCTCAAGCTATAATGCAATTTATTTTTATTTGAAATAATATACTGTGTAGTCTGCATAGTTTTATTAATTTCATGTTTATTCCATATTTTGGTATGTGATTTTTGTGTACACGTGGTTTCAGTGGGTCTTATACTTTTTCGTAATTTAGAATAAATGTTTGTAAGATTTTATTGATGTCTTGTTTACACAAACATCCCAGGCGCGTACCGGGCGGAGCCCCGCCCCCACCTCGGCTACTCAGACCACATCTCTGTTATGTTAATTCCAGCATACAGACCGCTCGTCAGACGCACAAAACCGCTTCAGAAGCAGGTGAAAACCTGGCCAGCAGGAGCCATCTCTGCTCTTCAGGACTGTTTTGAGTGTACTGACTGGCACATGTTCAGGGAGGCTGCAACATATGGCGATTCTACCAACTTGGAGGAATACACAGCATCAGTGACCAGCTACATCAGCAAGTGCATTGATGATGTCACTTTCTCCAAGACCATCACCACACGCTCCAACCAGAAGCCGTGGATGACTGCGGAGGTGCGCACGCTGCTGAGGTCCGAGACTCCGCCTTCAGAGCAGGCGATAAGGCAGCCCTAAGAACAGCTAGGGCCAAACTGTCACGGGCAATCAGAGAGGCAAAGCGCGCTGCGCCCAGAGAATCCACAGTCACTTCCAGGACAGCGGTGACACGCGCGCATGTGGCAGGGCATCCAGGCCATCACCAACTACAGGACAACATCAGTTGCCTGTGACAAAGATGCCTCCCTTCCAGATGCGCTGAGCGACTTCTACGCTCGGTTTGAAGTGCAGAACGGCGTGATGGCGAGGAAGTCCACCCCTCCTCCCAACGACCAGGTGCTCTGTCTTACCACGGCAGATGTGAGGAAAACTCTACGTAGAGTCAACCCACGGAAGGCTGCTGGACCAGACAACATTCCTGGCAGAGTGCTCAGAGGATGTGCAGACCAGCTAGCAGATGTTCTTACCGACATCTTCAACATCTCTCTGAGCAGCGCCGTTGTTCCAACGTGCTTCAAGGCCACCACCATCATCCCCATGCCAAAGAAGTCTTCAGTGTCCTGCCTCAACGACTACTGTCCCGTCGCACTTACACCCATCATCATGAAGTGCTTCGAGAGGCTCGTCATGAGGCAGATTAAGACCCAGCTGCCCCCTCACTAGACCCACTGCAGTTTGTGTATCGTTCAAACCGTTCAACGGACGATGCCATCACCACAACCCTCCATCTGGCCCTCACCCACCTAGACAATAAGGACTCATACGTTCGAATGCTGTTCATAGATTTCAGCTCAGCATTCAACACAATCATTCCCCAGCACCTGATTGGAAAGCTGAACCTGCTGGGCCTGGACACCTCCCTCTGCAACTGGATCCTGGACTTCCTGACTGGGAGACCTCAGTCAGTCCGGATCGGGAACAGCATCTCCACCACCACCACACTGAGCACTGGGGCCCCCAGGGCTGTGTGCTCAGTCCACTGCTGTTCACTCTGCTGACTCCACGACTGTGCAGCAATGCACAGCTCGAATCACATCATCAAGTTCAGCCGATGACCACGACCGTGGTGGGTCTCATCAGCAAGAACAACGAGTCAGCATACAGAGAGGAGGTGCAGCGGCTGACGAACTGGTGTAGAGCCAACAACCTGTCCCTGAATGTCGACAAAACAAAAGAGATGGTTGTTGACTTTAGGAGAGCACAAGGTGAACACACTCCGCTGAACATCGACGGCTCCTCTGTGGAGATCGTCAAGAGCACCAAATTCCTTGGTGTTCACCTGGCGGAGAACCTCACCTGGTCCCTCAACACCAGCTCTATCACCAAGAAAGCCCAGCAGCGTCTCTACTTTCTTCGAAGGCTGAGGAAAGCACATCTCCCAACCCCCATCCTCACTACATTCTATAGAGGGACTATTGAGAGCATCCTGAGCAGCTGCATCACTGCCTGGTTTGGGACTTGCACCGTTTCGGACCGCAAAGCCCTGCAGAGGATAGTGAGGACAGCTGAGAAGATCATTGGGGTCTCTCTTCCGCCATCAAAGACATTTACAAAAAACACTGTATCCATAAAGCAACCAGCATTGTGGGCGACCCCACACACCCCTCACACAAACTCTTTACCCTCCTCCCGTCTGGCAAGAGGTACCGAAGCATTCGGGCCCTCACGGCCAGACTGTGTAACAGCTTCTTCCCCAAGCCATCAGACTTCTCAATACTCAGAGACTGGTTTGACACACACGTGTCCTGAGTTGCACTTTAATAACTGTCACTTTATAACTGTCTGCTACCTCAATAACTGCTATGTGCATAGAACATTATCTCATAGTATGTTATGTTTAAATTTTTAGAAACTGTCATCTTTTTGCACTACTGAGTACTGGTGCTGCACTGTCTATTGTCCTGTTCATTGTCAGTAATTTGTTGTACTGTCCTGTACTTTTTGCACATGTTTGCACGTGCACTTTATATAGGTATATATAGGTAGTTTATATAGGTATTTTATTTCGTTGTGTAGTCTCATGTGGTCCTATGTTGGTCCTTTGTTGTTTTTATGTAGCACCATGGTCCTGGAGGAACGTTGTCTCGTTTTGCTGTGTACTGTACTAACTGTATATGGTTGAAACGACAATAAAAACCACTTGACTTGACTTGACTTGACTTGAATCAAGACTGCTGGACCAGACTGCTTGAATCAAAACATTCGTATGCAGAATTCATGCCAAATAAGTGCCTATGCATGGTTATTAATGAGGCCCAATGTTTTGATAGTGCCACATAGTGTTGTCAAAAGTACTGGTACTTCATTACGAAGTCATTACCAAACAAATAACGATACCAGTGTTACTATAGTACCAGTAGTACAAAGGACCAACTCAATTCAGTACCGCAGTGCTGTCTGATATGCAGACGGCTGCTTATGCATGTTCTGTGGCTCCTTTTGCACTGAAATGGACAATTAATCAAATGTAAATTGTGATATGTCCTAGTGTGATTATTAAACCACAAAATAATGCTGTTTAATTAAATAAAATACAGTCTACATGTACTGAGTGCTACAAAGTGAACGTGTGAAGCTGCTCATATGCTGAATAAGTATGAGCATCATGTGATGTGCTTGCTTGTGCTTGCTTATTATAGTCAATGACACAAGAGCACACACACTGTAAAACGAGCAGCGCCTGCAGACAATATATTTATATAATGAAATTGTAGCATTTTGCACTTTAATAATCACACTGGGTCATATAACCAACGTCTTATCCATAAATGTGAAAACAGCAATCACAAACACAGAATCGGGAAAGCCTTCACATCAAAATAAAAGGGTTTTTAATATAAAAGCTCGATGCTTGAAATTTAAGAAATGGTATGTTGAAACGGAATTGTTCTATTTTCATTTGCTTAAGATTTGGATCATTTGAGTAAACACAATTTTGATGATGAAATTGAACTAAACTTTAAAATATGGAATTTAACAAATGTAATAAAAAATAAATAGAATTTAGAAAACATTTCAATGGGCCCTACTTAAAAATACTACAAACATCTTATGTACATATAGTTGACTGTTCAACTGCAATTTTAACATTAAAAAAGATGAATATCTCTTTAAGTTTGTAAGTCAACTTTGATAAGTCACAGACAATCAACTGGCAAGATTTTTTGGTTTTGTTTTCAAATTTTAGAAAGCCCTTGAGAAAGTGTAAAGAAGGAATCTACCAGATATCTTTGTTTCCTCTGTCCGTCTCTTCTGCTCTCTCTATGCTTCTTGGCTCATGTATTTTTTGTGGTTTAGAGGGTGTACATCATCCTCTGTGAGTGGTGAACAGTTAGATCTAAATTTAGCTTGAAGAACAGGGTCATTAATACTCTCTGACCAATCTCCAGAAATCAATCACACCCACCTACTGGGAGAGGGTTTTAATGATGCACAAAGCACTTTCTGTTTCATTTGAGTCCTCCATTGTTTAAACTTTTCTTCATGAGCTGGCACAGAAAATATCTATCTATCTATCTATCTATCTATCTATCTATCTATCTATCTATCTATCTATCTGTCTGTCTGTCTGTCTGTCTGTCTGTCTGTCTGTCTGTCTGTCTGTCTGTCTGTCTGTCTGTCTGTCTGTCTGTCTGTCTGTCGGTCGGTCGGTCGGTCGGTCGGTCGGTCGGTCGGTCGGTCGAGATGGACTCAACATTGAAAGAATGGTTGATTAGGAGTTATGTTTTAAGCAAATAATTTATGCCTCCTGGTCAGTTCATCTTTGCTGCATAGTGTTTATACTATATTTGCCAGCAATGCTGAAATGTCATGAGAAAAGCATGGCTGTAGGGATCGAGCTATCAGGCGTGTTTAAACAAAAACAGCTCCAAATATGAGCTGATATCATTTGGAAGGAAGCCAGGACTGTGAGGGGAAAAAATAATCCTGTCCATGTATGCAAAATCCCAAGGCAGGCCAGCTCTGAAAAACAGCAAAACATTAGTAAGTGTATTAAAATGAATCATTTCAGGTTGCATATTAGCTGATTACGTTGTTGCTGCTGAGTATCGGATGGTTTAATAGAGCACACCACGTGTCAAGTGTATCTGCAGAGTGGCTTGTTTGAGAGTGTATGTGCACTGAAGCATGCTCATGGTGAAGGCAGTTTGTTTCAGCGATAGCCACAGTACTTGCAACTTTAATTGTTTGGGTCCCCAATAAATCAAATGTGCCTGGTGTTTATTTATTTAGAAAGCATATTAGATAAGTTAATCATCCCTAGGAGCATGAGAAAGAAAGAGAGAGAGCTTGTATTTAATACTCGCTGAAAAATAAGATAGCATCATTGGAACTCACTTGCCGTGTCTTTTTCGAAGGCTGCATGCTAGCTGTGATGCGACCTTTGAAGGCTGCAGTGTACAGAGCGTCCTCCTTTAAACAAGCCTCGTTTAAATGAGACTGCCTTCGTAGGACAAACAGAAGCGCAAGCGCAAGCACTTTGAGTGAAAAGGGAACAAAGTCCCTTTGGAAGGGAATATATAAGGTACATTTTAGGAGAGTTATAATGATATAGAAAGAAAAGAAAATAGATTTTACAGGTGTACTTTTAGTCTATAATACTTTATTTTAATTATATATTACTATAATTATACATATTATATACTTTGCATCCGTCTACTGAGGTACTTCAACTTGGGAATTAACATTAATTGCATTTGAGCATCATATTTTCTGACATGTTTACACAAATGATGTTCACTTCCATTGAAGCAAAGAATTTTGGGATGTGAGTGGCCACGAAGGATACACCTCATGCATCCTCTGAATTCCTTTGAAAGTTCGCATTCGAAGGCTGCATTCAGAGTGTCCTACTCGCTTTTCTGAAACGAGACAGCCTTGATGATATATGCGGCCGACAAATGCAACCTCCGGAGGATGCAGCCTTCAAAACGAGACACAGCTACTGTAGCTTGTTAGCTTTGTGTATGTGTGTGCATATTTATGTATTTGTGTGTTTGTTGTGTTGTCTTGCCTTTATTAGGTTTAAGTATGACTGGACAGTTCTGACGTCATAGCAGCATAAACGTCACTGTTGACCCCCCTAGGCTGCAATCATCCTTTCTCTTCCAACATTTATCATTGTCCCTCGTTAGCCTGCTTCTGTCTAGAACTTACTGTCTTTGTTGCAGACTGGGGTTGTAGAAACCACACACATGTTGGTGCGGCTATCCTTATGATGACTCTCCATAGACATAATGATTTTTATACTGTACAAACTATAGATTCTATCCTTTTACCCTTACCCTCCCAGAAAACTTTCTGCATTTTTACATTCTCCAAAAAACACAATTTAGCATGTTTAAGCAATTTGAATAATGGGACACTTGAAATGTCCTCATAAACCACATTTATAGCATAATACCCTTGTAATTACCAATTTGTAACCAAAAAAATATCCTCATAAACCACCCAAACCCATACACACACACACACACACACACACACACACACATCCCACAAATTATTTATACATGAAATAATCTTACTCTTAAGTTAGTGCTCAACAGCAAGGCTTTTTTTTATTTTTGCTTTTTCTGCTGATCCAGTCGGGCCAGTAGTTCAGTTTCCCACAGGATTTTGTGAAACTATATTTGGTGTACCTCCAAATATAGTCCCCCCCAGAGGGTCCAGGGGCAACTCCTCCATAAGAAAATATTGTACATTTTAAAGTTAAATGCATCAACCTGGTTTGAGAGCAAAATTAAGAGGCTGGATCTATGAAGAACTTTGTGCTCTTGTAAACAATTTTGTGCTCTAGTAGTAATTTAATCATTAACACATTAGTTGTACAGATATGAATGGTCATGATTACCAGGGCCACTGGCAGTAATATTAATGTTACATAATTAGCTAATGCTAGCTGGCTAGATATAATGTTATATACTTTATACATTGTTTTTTTCTATTCTTCGGCTGCTTTTTCAAAGCAACGGCGCAAAACACAATGTTAGAGAACTTTTATGTTATTATGAGAAGTGTAAAAATATTTTCGGTTCATTATGAAACTGAGGCGAGACAAATTAGGCCACAGTCTAGGTAATTAATGAGAAACACTGCAGACTTGTACTTCCCCTGCCAATATTAACACTGGCCCCACCCCAAAAAAAATTCACAACAACAATGCTCAATGCATCACAGAAAACCAAATGTGTAAGTTTGTATTGCATAAAAACACATGTACATCATCAAGAAATGTAAGATGTAGTAACAATGCAGCACTAGCCTTATAGGCAAGAGACAGTCCTGTCTACTGGTCTGAAACTCTCTTACACTTGGCCGTTCTTATTGTTTAGTCTTGGAATTAATGCATGACAACATTTTAGGGTGCTCCTTCCTGTTTGAGAAAAGATTTAGTAGGTGTTTGCTTTATGGCCATTAACTGTCCAAAAGGCTTTTATTGTGTGTTGTGTTTTTTTGGTGTACTGACAGTAGAGTTTATAGTGTCCTTGTCTTCCCAGCCTTTCTTGCAAAATCTTCTCTTTTAACTCTCTCTTCTGTCTGGTCAATGTGATCATAATAGAAGAGAGTTTTGGGCATTTTATTTGATTTATTTTTTTCAGATGGGACCAGTTCTGTCATTGGTGCAATGATAGAACCCTTCTCTGGGCCTCTGTGTCTTCTTTGTGCTTTAGCACGGGACATATCAGAAAATCAAGAAAGTCATGAAAAGGTCAAGGAATTTATATAATACATTTTTTTGTGAGTGAATTGTTTTTTGGAGTCTGTTCTGTTTACTGAATCGTCATAGCGGATCACAAATTGGTCTGAATGATGCATTAACGAACCAGCCTGAATTTGATTGATTTTTAAAAACATATGTAAAAATCACGAACGACTGGAAAGGTAATGGAAAAGTCATGGAAATTCATTGGTCAAAAAGTGTGGGAACATTGTATTTCCCCACTCTCTCTCTTTTATTTTTCATTACTTTTTTTGACACACAACGATTACCCCTGACTTCACCTTACACTATCTGTCGACTGCTGCATGTGCAGTTCCTCATTACATAATGGGGCACTTGTGTCCACAGCAGGTGGCTATAGTTGAATTGGTGAATTTATGAGGATTCGAGACTGTTCCTTATCGGCATGCACAATTTCCTGCGGTATCTTCCATCCCTGTCACTTCAAAGTGTCTGTGATGGATAGACGAGATGAGCCACTGAATGTGTGTACAGGCTTCCTTCAGGTGACAGATGAAGGCTGCTCTGTCTGCACTCCAGTACAGTCCTGCTGCAGCTTTAGAGTGCTAGCATAATTTCGGAAGACTAAGTCAGTCATTGTGTTTCTTCGGCAATGAGTTAGATGCATGCATGCACTGTAATTATAAACTGTTTTTATTGGTTGTGTATTGACATGAATAAAATGAATAATGGACAGAACATGCAGATGATTTCAGCACTGAGAGCTTATGGTTTCTGAGTAATTAATTTAATTATTAATAATTACAGTAGGGCTGAAACGATTAGTCGACATTATCGACAACGTCGACAATAAAAAATTGTCTACAACATTTTTCGTATAATACATATACATGTATTAGGTTTATGTAATTTCTTTGTTTAAAATTCCTATATAGAATAAAGTCTGAATTATAATAAAATGAAACTGACTGTTGTAGCTGAGTTGGGTTCCTCACTCTTTTCCACCTATATTTAGACAGTCATGAATATCTGTATTGTTTCTCTCTTGGTCATGTCCTTTTCGCTCTATTCTCCAACTCTCTGTGTCCTTGCTGTAAAGCTATAAACAAACACTGTTCCTCTCCTAATACTCTCACACAAACCTCAGACAGGTTTATTTTTTCGTAACACTCCTTAGTGATAAACTTCAGTACCCATCTTTATGCATGCTAGTATACTCCTGTTTGCATCCTTGTCTCTTTGTCAACAGTTTGATCTCCAGCAATCAACCGTTTGTTTTATTTGTACTTCCCTCCCTCTCTCCATCACTCTAATTTAATACGCACATACGTTTTGCAACTCTTCCCCCTTTCTAATTCTCTGTTTCTCTCCTTGATGTGGAAATATGAGTGTGCAGTTCCCAAATTCTTGGTGGAAGTTATCATCAAATTATATCTCTACAGCACAAACACAGACTCACAGTCACACACCGTGTGCCTGGTCTGGATAGTTCACCCAACAGGTCTGCTAGCAACATAGGGGCTGTTCACACTGATTTGTTTTTATGTGCGTCTGTGCTGTTTTTCAATGGATTTTCTTTGTAAGCATGCACAAGCTGAGCAGCGTCTCATTCTGCCTGAGCGGCAACTTGCACAGTGCCGTGCAATTACAAAACAGAACATTTGAAGCATTTAATATGAATAACTTTTTTAATGTTAAAAATATTTTTTCACAACTTCACTTATGTACGGTTTGAGTCTATTGTGGAAATAGAGTGATATCTACAAAGTATACATGATGAACAAAATGTATTTTTCTGTGGTAAAGGGTTCCGTTAAATACAGTATCTGTAAATGACTACTTTTTGTATAAAGAACTGAAATTGGCCCCTCTCATTGTCTCATTGTGTGTTTTTGGAATAAAGATATCTCTTGCATGTCAAATTTTTGTTGATGAACAGTGATTAAAAGCAGTTAGAGTTTTTGAGACTTCAGTTTTAGATGAAAGGAGAGCCAGCGTTGTGACATTGGATAATGCTGTTCAAACAATAATATTCATAAAGTGAGCTCTTATCCTGTGTTGCCTGATTTTGGATAGTCATTTTGACAGTGACTGACCAGACTTTCTTTCCAGCAGTCATGTTAGAGATTAACTGTGGTAATTAACTTGTATATTGTCCACAGAGAATGAACAATGACTGACATATATTTTGCCAGAACAGTGGCTTATTTCAGTTCCTCCTCACACAAATGTATCATATTGCTTGGTAGTGCCAAGTTGCTTCAGTGCTCATGTCATATGGTCCACTTTTTTTGATAATTATATGGTGCTCTTTGACATTTTGGAGTTTGACAGCCCCAGTCCTTATTCGCATTCATTATATGGAAAAGAGTGGCAAGGGCCAGGATATTCTCAAAAAATGCACATTTTGTGTAACAAAGAAAGTCATACAGGTTGGGAACAACATGATGGTGAGTAAATAATAACAGAAATGTCATTTTATTGTGAACATTTCCTTTTAGTGGCATGTTTTTTTGGTTGGACAGTGTAAAATCAGACTGTGACACAATTTTGATAGTCTCACTGTCATTAAATTGGTTTCCTTGACTCAGAACCCTTTCAGATTTGGCCGGCCCGGTGTGGAGTGTTACTGCCAGCACGAGAGTGGATCGGCAGTAATCCAGCTACAGTTTCTCATAAACGAGGTGAGCCTTTCCCTTTTTTTGTACCTCTTTCTGTGTCCCGCTCAACCTCATGCTAAGAGCCAATTCCCCTGGAGCTCCGGGAGGCCGTTTAAATAATCCAAGATGAAGCCTCAAGAGTCTTAGGTGATCCCTTAACTCAGAGCCTTTGCTGTCACAAACCCTCTTGTCCTCCAGAGTGGCCCTGGAGGGACCCTACAGAGGAGGCTGATATTACTATTTCCTCCCTAGAGTGTTGCCAACAGCCAAGACCACAGGGATCTCTTACACTAAGCTGTCTTGTAGATCGCACTCCTTAGTGTCAAGATGATTAGTACAATCTGCATGCAGAGAAAAAAAAATGCCTATTTAGAGAAGAATTTCTTCCTGAATTAATTTAAAGTGCTTCTTAATATGTTTTGAATGTTTTAACTCTTTGGTTTGGGTGGAGTAGCACATTAGAACACTTAAAAAATACAAAAGAAATTGTTGTGCATTGCAAAAATGGTTCTTATAAAATAATAACTAAAATAAGCTTAGTGTGGTTTTGACTTAAAATAAGTTGGAAAAAAATGCCAATGGAATGAGGCTAAATATGCTTCAAAATATTATACAAATTTCCAGATTTTTTTTAAATAATAGACATCTTGAGATTAGTAGGGAAAAATTTAGCAGTTCACCATGGCAATGGCATGCAATATATTTTAGCATATATATAGCTTCAGAGCTGTTTTTATAATATGTTGTTTTATGAGGCATTGCATCGCTACACTGAATTTGCCTGCTCAGATCAGCCTAACTCAGCTGTGTACAGTAAAGCCGCTGGGCTGGCTGGCTGGAAAAGCCGCATTAATATAATGAGCAAGAATAGGATTCTGTTCAATATGATAATATGCTGCATTGCAATAATATAAATTGTAATGGTGCGTTTTTTAGCTTTTCATGAAAGCTGAGACGTTATTTTAGTTCTCCCACACGTTGATTAGTGCATGTTTATGTGTCTGATTTACTGTCAGTACAGATAAATGTGGATATTTTGTGTGTAACTCAGCACATCAAGCAGAGCCTGTACACACCTGGGAGAAAGCACAGATATTATAGTCAGACTCTATAACCATGAAAGGCAATGTGTTTTGGCTGAATATGCTACTGTAGTTCTTGGATGGAGAGTATATATTTTGTGCTAGCATCCCTTCTCCTTCCCTGTGTGTGTCCCACCCACACTGTATCTCTTTCAATTTATTTTCCACACAGTTCTGTCTCTCTCTCTCTCACACACACACACACACACACACACACACACACACACACACACACACACACACACACACACACACACACACACACACTGTATATATCTACCACCTACCAATGTAACTATAATCTTCCCACCCTCCAGAAATACTGCAGAATCTATCGGTTATCTGTGCTGGAGTATTTTATGTGTGTGTGAGTGTATCTGTGCTCTGCTCTTGCTCTGGACCTGTTTACACCTGGCATTAAGATCTGTTTCAAATTATATTACACACAAATACCGTAACGCCGGGTTAATGCATGTTGATAGAGCTTTTAAAAAATCATGTACCCTTTCTTCCAAATACACTGTAGTTTATTCACTGCATGTTTATGTCAGGCATTCTTAAAGGTATAGTTCACCCTCTAAATTCTCAATTTTTGTTCTTTTACTCACCCTCATGCCATCCCAGATGTGTATGACTTCTGAACAAAAAGATTTTTAGAAGAATATCTCAGCTCTGTTGATCCTTTCAATGCAAATGAATATTGACCAGAACTTTGAAGCTCCAAAAAGTACATATAGGCAGCATAAATGTAATCCAAATGACTCCAGTTGTTAAATCAATTTCTTTTGAAGTGATATGATAAGTGTGGGTGAGAAACGGATCAATATTTAACAATTTTTCTTTCACCAGCCCTCGTTAGCACTCTCTTCTCTCCTAAGAGTTCTTCTATGTTTGTTTTTGGCGATTCACATTCTTTGGGCATATTACCACCCATTGGACAGGGAGGAGAATGTATAGTAAAAAGTACTTAAGGATTTATCTGTTTCTCACCCATACCTATCAAATCACTTCGGAAGACATGGATTTACCCACTGGAATCTAATGAATTGCTTTTATGCTGCCTCTATGTGCATTTTGGAACCTACAAATGTTGGTATGCATTCACTTAATTGTGAGGGCCTAAAGAGCTTAGATATTATTCTAACGTCTTTGTTTATGATGGGGTCACATGTGATTGAATACATTCATGTGTGATTTGAGTGATCGGATCACAAAATGTTTTGGACCCTGTTTACACCTGTATTTAGTGCTGTCTAATTATGATCAGATCACATAAAATTGTCTTAATACCATGTTTAAATTGGGTTTCTTTTGCTTATCTTGCTTTCTCTGTTGTAGGGGGCACTGGTTAGTGCTTTGGCTGATGACAGCATTCACCTATGGAACCTGCGACAGAAAAGACCAGCTGTACTGCATTCACTCAAGTTCAACAAGGAGAGGTCAGCCACGGTCACTTAATCTACTCTTGTTCTAAGCGTGTGCGTGCATGTAGGCTACTGATCAGTGTATGCGATACATCACCACGTGTGGTAGATCAGGGTTGCTCTTCTTGAGTCTGTAGCCCCACAGTCACACCTGATACAACTGTTTTCTTCCACTCTCACTATTGGTACCCAGGTGCTGCCCAGAACATACCAGTCATTTCACTGTTGGCCTCAAAGGGATACAGTCAACATGTTGAGTCACAATGTTTGCAAACTGGAGTACAATTGGAAAAGTGGTGTAAAATAGTCTCATTTGGGGCTTAACAATGAGGATTGGCCCTGTCAGGCCAGCTGTTATGATTTTTACTTGTCCTGGTGACATTTTCACTTGCCCTGAGGCAGATGCAATGTTCTGTGTATTGGTTTATTTAATATTAAGACATATTTTTTTTTTTTTACATTTAAAATAATGTTAAGAGTTCATAATTTCAAATAAATCTGTATATTACACAGCAAATTTTTTTATAAAAACTCATACAGGCCACTTTAGCAAGAGATAACAAGATTGCAAAGTTTTGGGGGTAGTATACACAAGCTCCTAGTTCCTGTGCTATTTTGTAACTGCTACATCATGTCCTGCTGTTTTGTGTCTTGCACCACAAGCGTTTCACTTTTAAGTCTGTGTGTCAAGTAAACACATTTCTCTCAGGACTACTGTGTTCTTTTTGGCTCAGTCTAGCTGTTTCAATTCAAAAACATGTCCTGTGTGTACGCCTCCTCAGTCTTTTGCACATGCCAAGTAAAACAAAAGTTCTAATTTTCCTGCGTTCGTTTGGGCACAGTCTAGCTATTTGAACTCAAGAAATTGTTCGTAGTGTACACCCCCACATTCTTTTGCATCTGCTTGCTCAGCTGTTGTGTGCTCTGCAAACTGAATTGATGGAAAAATGCAGTACTGATCCGAATGGGCAAATGATGGTTGAATTGGGCCATCCTCATTGTCGAGCCCTGACTAAATATGTCAAAAGATCTTCGGTGCCATGTCGATACTAAAACAAATACATTACAAATAGAAGTTGCGATACGAATGTTTCTGCAATACCAGTAGTACAGAGTACTGACTCAATTCGGTCCCAGTGTTATATATTTACAGTCAGGTCCATAAATATTGGGACATCGACACAATTCTAATCTTTTTGGCTCTATACACCACCACAATGAATTTGAAATGAAACAAACAATATGTGCTTTAACTGCAGACTTTCAGCTTTAATTTGAGGGTATTTACATACAAATCAGGTGAACGGTGTAGGAATTACAACAGTTTGTATATGTGCCTCCCACTTTTTAAGGGACCAAAAGTAATGGGACAGATTAACAATCATAAATCAAACTTTCAATTTTTAATACTTGGCATCTGGGACCGGTTGCATAAAACTGTTTTAGACCAGTCTTACTAGTTAGTCGTCTAAAATGTTGGTCTTAATTTTTTCAGTCAGTTGCATAAAAACTTAGATCAGTCTAATTAAAGACCAAAATGTAAGACAGCACACCTCAGGCTAACTTTTGTTTACATTCCATTTTGCCATTGAAAATAACTGTCAGCTGAGCCAGTGGGGGCTGAAAGGGGCTTGAGTTGAGACTTGGTTGAAGACTTTGACTTCAAAAATGGTAACAAAATGTTGTGTTTTTAATTATTTGGGTTAAATCACTAAATGTGTTCATTAAAATACATTTTGAAGCACTGTAGTCCTCTAATAAGCAAATATTCTCAGCGAATAAAAAATGTATTGAGCGTCCACTGTCGGCCATTTTTTTAAGCTGTTCAGTGTCTTATTTCCCCCACAATGCAATGCAAATTAGACTGTCTTACTAAAAACAACTGTGAGCTTGTTTTATGCAACAGGCTTTCTATGGCGTCTTTAGCTAGTCAAACTAATTGTTAGATTCAGTCTTAAGTTAATGGCTATGTTTATGCAACCGGCCCCTGTTGCAGGGCTCACTGGTCTTCTATTCTAATCTTTTCTATTTCAAAAGTAATTTTGGGGATTCTAACATTTATATTTCCTATTGACACACTAAAGCTGAAGATATAAATAACCATCTTAAGACACATGCTTTTGTGAAATATCGTATGTTCCTAAGACTTTTGCACAGTACTTTGTTTGTGTGTGTTTGTGTGTGTGTATATATATATATATATATATATATATATATAGTTTAAGTCAGAAGTTAACATACACTTGAAGTCATTAAATCAAATTTTTTTTAACAACTCCACAGATTTGATATTAGCAAACTATACTTTTGGAAAGTAATTTAGGACATCTACTTTGTGCATGTGAGTAATTTTTCCAACAATTGTTCACAGACAATTATTGAAAAATTATTGTCGACTTTCACAATTCTAGTTCATCCTTGGGAGCAATTTACAAACACCTAAAGGTAACACGTTCATCTGTAAATCAATAGTACGCAAGTATAAACACCATTGGACAACACAGCCATCATACCACTCAGGATGGAGACACATTCTGTCTCCTAGAGATTCATGTAGTTTTGTGCATAAAATGCAAATCAATCCAAGAACAACAACAAAGGTCCTTGTGAAGATGCTGGGGGAAATAGGTTGACAAGTATCTATATCCACAGTAAAATGAATCCTATATCGACATAACCTGAAAGGCTACTTGGCAAGGAAGAAGCCACTGTTCCAGAACTGCCATAAAAAAGCCAGACTACAGTTTGCAAGTGCACATACGGACAAAGATCTTCTCTGGGCTAATGAAACAAAACTTTAACTGTTTGGCCATAATGACCATTGTTATATTTGGAGGAAAAAGGGTGAGGCTTGCAAGCTGAAGAAAACCATCCCAACAGTGAAGCATGGGGGTGGCAGCATCATGTTGTGGGGGTGCTTTGCTGCAGGAGGGACTATTGCACATAACAAAATAGATGGCATCATGAGGAAGGAAAATTATGTGGATATATTGAGTCAACATCTCAAGACATCAGCCAGGAAGTTAAAACTCAATCACAAATGGGTCTTCCAAATGGACATTGACCACAAGCATTCCTCCAAAGTTGTGGTAAAATGGCTTAAGGACAACAAAGTCAATATATTGGAGTGTCCACCACAAAGCTCTGACCTCAGTTTGATGTGCAGAACTGAAAAAGCATGTGAGAAAGGAGGCCTACAAACCTGACACAGTAACACCAGTTCTGTCTGGAGGAATGGGCCAAAATTCCAGCAACTTATTGTGAGAAGCTTGTGGAAGGCTACCCAAGGGCTACCCAAAATGTTTGACCCAAATTAAACAATTCAAAGGCAAATGTTACCAAATACAAACAAAATGTATGTGAACTTCTGACCCACTGGGAATGTGATGAAAGAAATAAAAGCTGAAAGAAATAATTCTCTACTATAATTCTGACATTTAAAATCCTTAAAATAAAGTATTGATCATAACTGACATAAGACAGGGAATGTTGTCTATGATTAAATGCCAGGATTTGTGAAAAATGTATTTAAATGTATTGTGTTTAAATGTATTTGGCTAAGGTGTATGTAAACTTTGCTATCTCAGAAGTCCAGCAAGATTTCTTGCACCAAGAGCCATGGCTGTTTACTACCTTGTAAATGTATCCCATATGTTAATGGCCATATGATATCAGTATCCTCAAAAGAGATGTGTTCAGACTAAGAACACTTCAATCAGCATTGTAACACTGTGTAAAGAATTGTAGAGCATTTGAGATCTTCAATCACACTCATAGCTATAGATCAGTGCAGGAAGGCTGTAACCTTATGATTTGTTTTGGACAGCTGTTGACTCTGATAAGAGATGAGCCAACCCTTCACTTATAATCTGCACTGGTTCTGTTGATGAGAGTGACATCTCGCCAACAGCAGCTTTCATGGTCAAACAAGTTCTTGTTAGTGTGTGTGCTTCAGAAGCAAAAGGCAGAGGTCATTGGTATAGTCAACGATGTGTCTGACATTTACAAAGTGTCTCCCTCTATGTTGTGTCTTGATCCCAAGAAAACAATGTGACATCTAAAGCCAGCACAACACTACATTTTTCCAATGATTTTCAGGTGTGTGCTTTATTTATATAATGGCCACCTAGGAGGAGGGAGACAGTGAACTCATTAACATCAGTCAGCGGGAGGTTGTTAATCACTTGTTTATGGTTCTAGCAACGGGAAAGCACATCGAAACTGTTAGAAAAAATCATTCTGGGGTCTCATATTCTCGTCAAGTGACTAATGAGTTGTTCTTTTACTGAAGAACTGACAACATTGTCAAGCTGATCTGAAAGTTTTCATCGCACTCAGTTGCACATCATCACACGCTGATTGTAATCCATAGTGATTCCATCATCAAGCGTTTTTTCTGCCTTTGTTTTCCTACACTAAAATTACATCAGAAAGCAGAGCCACAACAGTCTGTTTTTATTGAACTTCTTCAATCACTGAAAGCTGCATATGGACAGAAACACGCGTTCTATGATATGCCTCAAGGGGATAAATATACACAATCATGCCATTTCACATTACTCCATGAATCATGCACCTGGCTCATTTGGAACATTTGTTTTAGAACCTGGTGCATTTTTGCCCTGGGTTCGGTTTGTATAGGCATATATGAACATGGCAATCATACTCTGATCTGCACCAAAGCAATCTGTCCAATTACAAATTAACTCTGGAGGGGTTCGCTTGTGGTGAGAGAAACAATGTCACTATAAAAACCATGAACATACAGAACCTTATGGATCTGCTTAGAAGAACTCAGTAGAATATTTGTACCGTTTGGCACATTTTTACAGGTATATCATTTTAACCTGTATATCGATGTGTGGGCTAAATCTTATATATGAAGAAAATGCAGCATTGTAACTATTTTATCCACAGTTATGGAACAGATCAAGCAAGCTACAGGTCAGAAAAAGCCCTAAATCACTCTTGTGTATTGTTTATGTTTACGCAGTACTCCTGTTGTTATTTTGGCGAGCTCCACGTGATAGGGAATCAGATAGAGAGAGAGTTGCGGTGAGTTGTTATGTTTGTCTCCCCTCCATCATTTTGTATCAGCAAGTGTGTCATACTTCTGACTGAAGAGAGAGAGACATTAGCAAAACAGTCTGCATGTGTGGCACCCTTGGCCAAAATCGAGTTTTTGTTTGTTATGAGCTATTAAATTAAGCTATTGTTTTCCCCCTTGCATTGTGTTTTTGCTTGTATTATTCTCATTTATAAAGCATTTAGTTCCAGTTTGTGTATTTTATTGGCAGGGGGATTCCAAGAGTGCTGATATTTAGTATAACAGTACTGGAAGCTTTTACTGTTTGTATCACTCAACATTAATTTGCTTTAAGTTGCTTTTTTTTAAAAGCATCTGCTACAGGAATAAATGTAAAAGCTAGAATGCTCCATACAACCATTTCTAATCTACAAAATGATCACCCTTTTAAGATCAAGCATCAAACCACATAACAATTTTGTTGTTGTGAAAGGATACTTTTTTGAGGTAGGTTATTTTTGGAAGGAACACAGTTGAACCTACTGTCAAGATGGCACGGCCATCACATAGGCTGACATTCTGACAGGAAGCTGTCGGAAGATGTTACAACAACCAGAGAGGGATGAGAGAGAAGCCTGTTAAAAAACGCCATAGCTTGCCTGTTTCCAAGAGTAAAGTACCCCCTAAAAATGCTCTCTACGATTAAATTTGAAGGACAAAGCTTAAAGATGCTATTACTGCATGTTGACTAAAGACATGAACCCTGTTTTAAACAGTCATACTAATAAATAAAAATCCACTGATTTTAACTGCACATTTGCCCCTGTAAGTGTTTACAGAATGAAATGAATTGGAGCTAAATTAAAGCTGTTTTCTATTGTTGTGTGCAGCTGGTCAATTGTTTGTGTTATATGGCTGCAGCAACATTTTGTCAATTGATTTTGAAGCTTCTTGTTTTTGTTCAGTGAACCCAGTGCCATAAGTCTTCAGAGCTGTAAAAATGTGCACATTGAATTATACCATATGAAAAAGGTTTCAATTTTTTTTAGAGATGAAACGACTTGGCAACACCTTCTTTACACTCTACCGATACTGTAACATGATAAATGATCAGGGAGGTTGGCAGTTTTAAGGATATTCCTGAATAGATTTGCTCTTTGTTTGTGTGTGTGCGGGTTTGGGTGGTTTATGAGGACATTTCTTTAGGTTACAAATGGGTAATTACAATATGCTATAAATGTGGTTTATGAGGACATTTCTTGTGTCCCCATAATTCAAATCACTTAAACATACAATGTTTTTTTTTTGAAAATGTAAAAATGTAGAAAGTTTATGTGAGGGTTAGGGGATAGAATATATAGTCCATACTGTATAAAAATAATTATGTCTATAGAGAGTCCTCATAAGGATAGGTGTGTGTTTGTGTGTGTGTGTGTGTGTGTGTGTGTGTGTGTGTGTGCGTGTGTGTGTGTGTGTGTGTGTGTGTGTGTGTGTGTGTGTGTGTGTGTGTGTGTGTGAGTGTAGGTTCCAAATGTTCCCACAAGGATAACAAAACCTGAAATCACATAAATTGTGAGGACCAGCCAATGGGTTAGGTTTAGGGATAGCAGGGTGTAGGGTTATGGGATAGAAAATATCATTAGCTCAGCATAACAACAATAAATGTCAATGGAAAGTCCCCACCGTAATGGAAAAACAAACGTGTGTGTGTGTGTGTGTGTGCATGTGTGTGTGTACCTGTGTGTGTGTCTGTGTGTTTGTGTGTGTTTGTTTGTGTGTTATGACATGGCAGATAAATCTTGCCTAGTCATCCTTGAAATAATGTGCTGATGTAAACTTGCAGATATCATGTTAAATTAGTTTTAAATAATCTAGATATTCACAAATGCACACACACACACACACGCACACACACACAGTATAGGATGTGATTTCATTTTGCCTGTGTAAATAAATGAATGCAGGATAATAAATCTAATTATGCAAGGAACCATAAAAGTCTTCTTTCTGTATGTGTGTATGTGTATAAATGTAACTTTCATTCAGTACTTTCATTGAGGATACATACAGTATATGTATAAAATATTGTACACTCACCATGAGATGAAGAATCCAGTGATTATTCAAGGCCATAAATGTGGTTTATAAAAAGAAAGAAAGTCTAAAATACCTGGTGAGAACTGTCTGTTAGCTTTCCTGTTAATCTCAAAGGCAGTTTCCCTTTTGACACACACAGCCTGAATGCTACCATCTTTGATTGTTGTGCTCTTAGTTCATTGTCGCCACCATACTGGGACCACCAGTCATGTCTTGCAGTTTAGCCATTTTAATAAACAAATTTAGACAAATTTTTAGACCTCACAGTCTGACGTTTAAGAGAGAATGTGATGTTTGTTGTGCATCAGTCAACCTCCAGAGCTGGTGGGGCAGCAAACGTCTAATGCTGTCGTATCATGTAATTACTTTTTGTTTAATAATGTATTTACTCTTTTATTTGAATACGTCCATATACTGTAGATACAGCAAAAATAGTAAGAGTAGTATAGCAGTATGCTATTCCGAACACTTTTTGAGAGCTGTTTGTTTTTTCTTGGTCCTGAAGAATGTATTTTTTGCATTAGTGCATCATAGAAAGAGAAAACACGTTTGGGTTTCCACTGAATAACTAATTTTTCCTCAACCCCCTCCCCCTTTCAAGGAGAAATATAGACTAGTCAGCAGTCCAACTTGTGTCATCTTTCAGTGTTTCTTCCAACTGATGTGTTTGTGTGTGTGTGTGTGTGTGTGTGTGTGTGTGTGTGTGTGTGTGTGTGTGTGTGTGTGCATCTGTCTGACAGAGAAAAGAATTGAGTTATGTGTGATACATGGTATTTCAACACTCTTTCACTCATGAATATATTTATGATGCTGCAAGGTGCTGGCATGAAGTGTTGGGCACAGGGGCGTGTGGATATGTGTGCATTGCTGAGAGAAAGGAGTGTAAAAGAGGTGAGAGTCAAGCTGTATACTCATCACCAAAACGAACAAGGCTTTTGTTCATTAAAAGTATAACATTTGCACCAATGTTTTCAAAAAAATAGTTTAACAAGAAGCATGTGAGCTCTGACAGACAAATTCTTTGATAAACCCAAGACTGAGTAATATATCTGTTTTAGTGGTGATTAAACAGAAACCTAGCCTTTGACTCCAGTAACTGAAAGCTTCCTGCGCTCTCGTTCCTTTGGGACGTACTGCAATGTACATTTGAATTGAGCATGCAGAATTCTAGCAGCTCAGCTAAACTAAGCATTTTTTTTTTTTTTGGTGCTCTGGAATAACATTTACATTCAAACATGTTTGGCTGGAAGATCAGTGCATGGTTCATTGATAGAGCATGTGATTGTCAATATCCTGACTTTGTATTTACAAAATTTGGCAAGTGCTATCTTTTAATGAAGCAATTGCTAGGTTTTAATGAAGCTTATCTGAGGAAAATGGTATTGCTCAGAGATTACCCTTTCTTAGCTCTGTAGACTTTATTGAGTTATATTTACAAGCGAAGTGCATAATTTTCTAGATGTTACTTTCTCCTATCCCAGCTTAATGAGGATAAACAACAACTATATTAGCAAAGCCATTAGTAGATTGAATTCCGCGAAATGTATACACATTGCTCTGTATGTTTGCTCATCCCATCCAGCTTGACATAGATGGTGTTTACATGCACATTCTTAAACAGGTCATAAGCAGACATATTACGCTCAAGCGCATAAAGTCATTTAAATGCTTAAAAAGTTTTTCCTTTATGCAACCTGGTCTCATAGTGAAAACGTGTCTCTATAAACATTTTTGCAAAACTTGTTAAACGTGTCTCCAGGTACAATTCCCTGAAGTTACCAGGACAAATGAACACTAGAGGCGCTATAACAACTGTGTGTTTTATTCACTCTCACTCAGATCATGACATTAATGGCTGATTATGACTTTATAAATACTTATTTTTCTCTTTATTACTCAGACCCTGCTGTTTTACGATATCGACACACTTTCACAGTAATGATTCTTTTGAAAAATTATACATTTTAATGCTTGTATTACAGACCCACCTACATATATACACTTATTCCAACATGATTAACTTGCATGGCAGCTCACCTGATATGGCGTTGGACTTGGATGCCATGACCTCAAGCTGACACGTGACATTACAGAGTCATAGAAGTGGCACGAAATAATTTTGTTTCTACATTTTAAAACACTATTGGTTAGATTTAGGCATTGGGGAGGTAAGGGTGTCTTTTTTAAATGTCTCATTTATATTTTAAAACACTATTGGTTTGTTTCAGGCAAAAGTTTATATACATATATAAAATTCACCTTAAAACCTCGTTTGTATATGACACAATTTCACTCACTTTGTGCATCCCCATTTGGACATTTCACTGGAAACCTGCAGCCAAACGTGTTATACAGCACACAAATTTTGAATTGCAAAAATTGTCATGTTCATGCAAATTTCATGAGATCAGGCCGCATTTCATCAGGTTTAAGCAACCCCTTTACATTGTTTATGCAAAAAATAAACGACTTGCACAGATTTCGACCAATTACCCTGATTTTGCTTTGCATGTAAACTAGGGGTGTATATCACAATTTTTAATCACAATACAATCTTACATTTTTTTTTTTTTTTTTAAGGTCTTTGGCATATTAGGATGCTTCTCAAAGTGATCTGCTCTGACTTCATGAGAGAAAATGAAAGTTTACTGAGGTTTAATGATAGTGCCATATTAATCTACTATATATAATGCTGAATATGCATGATGATGCTATGCTATGTCAAGTGTCATGCCTGATTTTATTTCATCAGTACATTTCAGTTTTAACTAGGGACATTATTTAACTAGATAAGCATGCACTTCCATTAAATATGTATTTTTGAAAATAATATTTATATGTAATCATATTTTAAATGTATATAATCAGTGACTGTGTGTAAGAAGCATATGTATCTAACATTATTCCATATTTTTAGCAAAGCTTTTTGATGCATCAATTTGATGTCACCATTGCCCTGTTCTAGGCTGATTTTTAATCCCAGTGCATCTCTGATTGATCATATAGCACTTTTAATAACAGTGATCAATTTTAAATGCTTTGCAAATGTCTTTAAATACGGTTCACTCATCGTGAGATGAGTGAACCGTTGCACCCCTATACATAAGATCATCAATCATTTGATGACAGCTCATTTTCCTTTTGGAATGAGGTAAACACTACAGTGACAATTTGTCATCTCTACAACAGTCAAGCAAGTTTTTTTATTCCAAAATACTTGCATACCCATGACTTTTATCCAATAGGAGTGTGTAGATGAAATATACAGTATGTACATAGGTTATTTTTGAACTACTGACAAAACAAGTTTTTAACTTGATTCAGTATGCCTGTATGATTATGTTCAACATATGACAGGTTGATGAATAGCAACACATCCTCACATGTTTAACACACTTCTAATGCCTGACAAATGTGTCTAAAAAATGAAAATCACCATGAGGCATGCAATATGCATCTTTACTGCTTAAATGATTGCTCACATATTCAGTAAATAATAATATTGATCTAAAAAAAATCCTTAATGAAATTTTGAAAGAAGTCTTGATCTCAAATATTTTTTCAGAAACACGCTGTTTCAACCGCACAACCACCGGGAGGATTCACACTTTGACATTACTGAACTTGGTAATGTTTATGCGGGTTTCTAATGTTCACGGCTTATTTGAATAAGCTGATTTTTTTTTACATTGTCAGCATGCATCTGTGCATGTAAATGCGCTCATAGAAAAATTGCCTCAACCAATGCCATGAATTTGGGATGGGACTACTTGTTTGTATGACCAATGGAGGATGGGAGAGGTGTTTGGGAAACTTATTTAAAAATTATTATTATTTTGAAATTCTGTTTGGTGACAATAGTAATAAACTCTACCAAATATCATCTTTGTCTCAGAATTACTAATTAGAAATTAAAAATAGAAACAAATTAGATAATTGTTCACATATAGGGCTAAAAAGTGGTAACATGTGAATTGCCCAGCGTAAATTATTTTGTTTGGAAGAAATTAGGAAAAGTTTTATTGAAATCTCATTATGATTACTGCAATCTGAGAACAATTTGTGAATTTCTGAAACTCTAGAGGAGATTACTGTTTTTGACATCTCAGACAAGCTTAAGTCTCCATTTGTTATCCATTTAATCTCATTGCTGGGTCGGAGAAACAACTGAGATATTACAGATCTAATTTGTGTGTATGTTTTTTTCTTCTTTATTATAGGATTATTAATTGTTTTTAAGAATGAGAACTGTCCTATTCATTTATTAATTAGATTAATAAACAAGTAAAAACTCTTATTTATTTCTCTTTCTTAGGATAACGTTCTGTCATCTGCCCTTCCAAAGCAAATGGTTGTACATTGGCTCGGAACGAGGAAACATCCACATTGTAAATGTGGAGTCCTTTACCCTCTCAGGATATACCATCATGTGGAACAAAGCCATTGAACTGTGAGTGCTGCACACACACACACACACACACACACACACACACACACACACACACATGCACGCACACACACTTTTGTAATTTATCACACACATCAAAACTGTAAATGTTCCTGTTGCTTTGCTGTGTGTTATTTGTAACTGAGCAATCATTTAAATCAAATACCATTTTAAATAGTCACTGATCACAGATTATCTCTCTCTCTTTCTCTCTCGCCTCACTTCACCTTCTCTTCTTCTGTCTTTTCCTGAGTTCTGTAGGTGCCCTGAGTTCTTCAATTATTCAAACATTTTGTCAGCAGTTTTGTTTTCTTTCTTGACCCCTTCAAAAGGCTGCAGTGCCTTTGAGACCTAGACAGTGTAGACACTCATACACACATGCGTTTATGGGTGTCACATCATATCAAGGTTAGGAATGACAGATGTCCTGTCTTGCCTGCTGCTTTTGGTACTCTCTCTCTCTCTCTCTCTCTCTCTCTCTCTCTCTCTCTCTCTCTCTCTCTCTCTCTCTCTCACACACACACACATGCACACACACACATGTTGGTGCAGCTGTCATTATGAGGACTCTCCGTAGACATAATGGTTTTTATACTGTATGAAGATTTTATAGAACCCTCACCTTAGGTTTGTAACCTAAAAAAAAGTCCTCCTAAACCACTTAAACCTGCCCACACACACACACACACACACACACACACACACACACACACACACACACACACACACACACACACACACACACACACACACACACTATGTCCCTCGTGACAGAAAGGGCAATTGTTTAAAGAATCAATCCGCCCTTTGTTGTTGTACCTGTACTGACAGACTAAAGGGGCAAGTCAACGTGGCTTTACTCTCACGTCATTGAGCAGAACATTTTCCACTCTTCCTCTCACATACTGTTTAAGGCTTTTAAGAGCTGTGTTCTTACATTTTTTTCTTAAAGAAATTAAGAAAGAGAGTTGCTCAATCTACAGCACCTGTTAAAACAAGCATACATTGTATTAACATTGATGGAATTACAATGGAAGTCTTTGTAGTGTTGCATTGCACCAGAGTTAATATTCAAATTAAGGCTATCAATTACATAAAAATGTTTATTGAATTAATTACATGATATGTTGATATTTAGTATACAACTATCCTTTTTGCAATCAAGTTTGTACATCTGTCTCATGTAGACTTAGGTGCCACAAGAGATATTGTTGTATTCTTTCTGCACATTTTTTTTAATTGATTGTCTATTATGCTTGCATCAGCTGGGCATCTTTGGAGATTGTGTTGCATCTACTGCTTAATAAATAAAAACACACGTTTTGAGACCTTTGCATTTTTTTATTCTGTTGTGCTCATCCAGCTTCTTTTTTGTTTTGTTTGACAAGCTATATTGCCTGTCATGTCAGTTGCGACTTGACTGTTTTGCTCTGACTATACGAACAACAATTGTGTACATTTTTGTTATAGTTAATTGAAATGTATTTATGCATTAAATCTGCAGTATGCAATAAATCAACATGTGTTAAATGTTACAATACACACATGAACTTAGTTTGATTGATTCACTTACTAACCTTGTCTGTGCAAAGTTATATGAAATATTTCAACTCCATGATTTATTATCAGTAAACCTTGTAACTTCCATGGAACATGCTCTACCCAAAGGAATTATGTTGGAAATACATAACCAGAGATCCATTCGCCAAAAGCAGTAGCTTATATGAGCTTCACATTTTGGCTTTCAATCCTTCCTGCTTGCCTTGCCCCATAGACTTCCATTGTAAGTGTATATCTGTACATCGGAGTTATTCTTTTTATGTTACAGATGCCGTAACCTGCCACATTCCATTTAAAGGAATAGTTCACCCAAAAATTTAAATTCTCTTATTATTTACTCACCCTCATGATATTCCAGGTGTGTATAACTTTCTTTCTTGACCAGAACACATAAAAAAAAGAGAAAAATGTCTTAGCTCAGCAGGTCCTTAAAATGCCGTCAGCAGGTCCGTCATCAATATGGCTCCAGCGGTTAAATGTATGTCTTTTAAAGAGACACAATTGCTTTTGGTGCAAAAAATCCAATGCTTCATGAGAGGGCGGAGTCCAAGAGGTCTCTTGTGTGACATATTCGCATTGCCATGGATACAGATGTAATCTCGTATTCTCCACTGGGTTGAGACAACCAGGATGAGCACACAAATGCATGATTGGAGTAAAGAAACAGATCAATACAGATCTAAACTGAAACCAAACAAGATACTGTACAGCATTCCTACTTCTCACTTGTAAACAGCGCTGCTGTGACGCACTCAAGTGTGCCTTTGTGTATGTAAACCTCCATCTCTGTAAACACTCCCTTTCATGTACTTCGCAGTAGTATCTACACAACAGCTGCTAACCAAGATGGTGTGTGTGTTTGTGATTGGAAGGGAGAAATCTGTTGTGTCACTCTGCTGTAAGGGTGATGACATGGTGGTGGGGGATGTTGGCGTGATACCGGGCATTGAGAGTAGTGGTTTGTTGCTGCAGGTGTCATAAGCTCTGTGTCGTTTGGTGTAAGGGGGCATGTTGGTTGGCATTTGACTGTGTAGGCTGCCAGAGGATTAAGGGTTAGCATGATGGGATGGCATGATGCCACATTGTCAAGTGAATATTACAGCATGTTACAGGAGTTGCGATAGCAGGTGGTAGCAATTTTTAAATTGTGCCCAGATGCAAGGCACTCTGGTACAGGTCAATCTCTGCATTTAAAAAGAGGCAAGAGGGCTCAGCACCATGTCCTCCGGAAAGGCAGACTGTCTCTGTGGTTCGGCTAGACTGTCTCTATGCATGTCTGTTTGTGTGACAGGGCTCTGTCATAAATCTAGGTCTCTGACAACAAAGAGAGTTTAGCAGACAGTGGTAGGTTGTGAGGCATGCTGTGATTTTATATGTCAGATTAATATATAGAGGATGCCTTTATGATGTTTATAGAGAGAGTTTGTTAACTGCCTGACGTCCATTTCAGAGACTCAATTTGCACAACAGGTGTTGCTCCTTAAAGCAAATGGATGCACTCCCTTAAAATGTGAGCAAATTGCATCCTGGATTATGCACGTATACATGCACACTCACACAAACACAGAGTTGGTAAGTTTGAAAGCTTCTTAATGACTGGAAATTGAACTTGAAGTCAACATGATTTCCACACAATCAGAAAAGATAGAAATAGATAGAGATTGTGTCCGAAACTTAAGGCAGCTGCTATGCTGCCACTCTTCTCAGTTTGTCCAACCCTGTCTCATAGATAGTTACTACATTTTTGTACATATTGGTGTTTTATTAACACATTTTGGGGGGAGCAAGTTTATTTAATCTGACTAATCACACAGCCAGAGGAAGAGAATATAAACAGTTGCTTACCTCTACGTAATATTGAGAGTACAAGCGACTGTTCACATGCCACAACCTCGGCACGTCTTTCAGACCATGCGTTTCAGCCCCCATATCTCCGTAACCCATACTATGCCACTCATACTAAACCAACCATCACCACCTAGTGATTGACAATCAGGCCGCTTTAGGTCTTCCCTACAGTCCGCCACAAGCCGGCATCTCTGCATCAATCAATTTCATTTATAGATCGCCTACTATGCGCAATCATGTTGAACTCCACGCTTGACGACTCAACCCATTCGTATTACAGAGTGAGTTCTTGCTTATATGCAGCGTGAACTTTCCACACAAAAACACAGGCTCTTCCTGTTAACAATGTGTGATCCAGTGCTCGATGATTCAGCCCGTTTCGCATAGGGAGTTTCCTAAAGGCAACATATATCACTTCCACAAGAATCTAGTGTCCTACCATCGTATGCCATGTCGGCAGACGCCTACAGATTCAGCCACTCGTAGATCAGAGCAAGCTCAATATAATACAGCTAAAATATTCTCACACTAATCACATGCTGTCCCATTGAACGCTGTGGGGGGAGGGAAGTTATTGTCGTTAAAATCAGTCGGTTCCTCTTATTGCTTCCAACACATAACTTCCGTGCCATTCCAAGATGGCTTCTTTTGGGGGCATTCTAGTTCAGGTCAAGTCTCAAGCCACGGGCCCTCCGCCAGGGACAGCAAGCCACATATGTTTACGCTATCCTCACAGCAGGATTACATTATCTTGTAAACTAATGAATATTTTTGCGTAGCTCATTGTATATATTGCGTCAATGGGAATAGGTAAAAACATCATACAGATCGAGTTGTCATGAGTGATAACGTTAGAAATTTCTCAACATGTTAAGTACAACAAGCACATTAATTTCACACAAACTGTGTTTTAGCCACCTCACAGTGCTCTGTGAGGATTATTTCAAGATCTTTGCACCCTTTTACATTGTGTTTGGTCTTGCTTTAATCACAAACCTTTGCCGTATGTAACAATATACAATTTTCCATATTCTGTTTATGTTTAATGAAGTAATAAGCAACAATGTTTGATACAAAGTATTATACAGTACATACATGTTGCATTTTCGTTTATTGCTTCATGACACAAAAACAGAATATGGGCAATGGCATGTAGTTACTAACAACAGATGATCCTGATTGAAACCAGCCCCAAAACAAGGTTCAGAGATCTTGAAATAATCCTCACAGAGTGACATGAGCTTATCTTGCATCCTGGCTCTGTTGCTTGAAGCTGGCCGAGTCCCTGCCTGAAAGACAGAAGCAGTCAGAGAGTCTCAGCCGCAAGCAAATAAACCATAACAAATTATTGGTAAAAATATCTAAATTCTTGAACTCAAATGGATACTTTGACAATTTTCAATCTGGTTTCCGATCGCATCACAGCACAGAGACAGCGCTCATAAAGATAATAAATGATATTCGCTTAAATACTGATACAGGCAAATTATCAGTACTGGTACTACTCGACCTCAGTGCTGCATTTGACACTGTTGATCACAACATACTTCTTGACAGGCTGGAAAACTGGGTGGGGCTTTCTGGGATGGTCCTAAAATGGTTCAGGTCATACTTAGAAGGGAGAGGTTATTATGTGAGTATAGGAGACCGTAAGTCTGAGTGGACGTCCATGACATGCGGAGTCCCTCAAGGCTCAATTCTTGTGCCACTCCTGTTCAACCTGTATATGCTCCCAATGAGCCAAATAATGAGAAAGAACCAAATTGCTTACCACAGCTATGCAGACGACACACAGATCTACTTAGCCCTATCACCTAACGATTACAGCCCCATTGACTCCCTGTGCCAATGCATTGATGAAGTTAACAGTTGGATGTGCCAAAACTTTCTTCAGTTAAACAAAGACAAAACTGAAGTCATTGTGTTTGGAAACAAAGATGACGGTCTCAAGGTGAATGCATACCTTGACGCTAGGGGTCAAACAACTAAAAATCAAGTCAGGAATCTTGGTGTGTCTCTACAGTCAGACCTTAGTTTCAGTAGTCATGTCAAAGCAATAACTAAATCAGCATACTATCATCTGAAAAATATTGCAAGAATTAGATGCTTTGTTTCCAGTCAAGACCTAGAGAAACTTGTGCATGCTTTCATCACCAGCAGGGTGGATTATTGTAATGGACTCCTCACTGGCCTTCCCAAAAAGACCATAAGACAGTTGCAGCTCATACAGAACGCTGCTGCCAGGATTCTGAGCAGAACCAGAAAATATGAACATATCACACCAGTCCTCCGGTCTTTACACTGGCTCCCAGTTACATTTAGGATTGATTTTAAAGTATTATTACTGGTATATAAATCACTCAATGGGCTAGGACCTCAATATATTGCAGATATGCTCACTGAATATAAACCCAACAGATCACTCAGATCATTAGGATCACATCAGCTAGAAATACCAAGGGTTCACTCTAAGCAAGGAGAGTCTGCTTTTAGCTATTATGCCAGCCGCAGCTGGAACCAGCTTCCAGAAGAGATCAGATGTGCTCCTACAGTAGTCACATTCAAATCCAGACTCAAAACACATCTGTTTAGCTGTGCATTTACTGAATGAGCACTGTGCCACTGTGTGTCCGACTGTTTGTACTGTATTTTATTTTATTCTAAACTGTTTCAATTATTCTTATTTTTTTTATTCTTATTTTAATCTCTTCTATGTAAAGCACTTTGAATTACCATTGTGTATGAAATGTGCTATATAAATAAACTTGCCTTGCCTTGCCTTGCCTATCGGCGCGATAATAATATTTAGTTTTTCCCGGGTATCGGCCAATAATATATCGGCCACTGATATATCATGCATCCCTAATTACAATAGTGTATGACTTGTAAGGTGATACACTTCAACACACTCTCACAGAGAAATTGCAAGGAGTCATATGACGTTTCTAAATTTGGCTAATTCATATGATATGTCAGACAATGACATCGTGGGACAACGTTTCCATCTAATACACGGCAATTACTTCTATCAAACACAACAGCTTCCTATCATGTTTACACACTCTACTGATCGGTTAGGTTTAGATAAGGGGTTTAGGTAAGGGCATACTATTAATAAGCATGTCCTTAACGCCTCGGAACTCGAGCTTACTTCTGCATTGGACACCTGGGCATTTGCTCATGATGAAAACGTATAAATTTATACAAACAAAATTGTTCCAATTTTCATGAGATTGAGTTGTAAATTTGTACGTTTGCACTACATAACCAACTACATTTACAAGCTTGTTCGGGTGACTTTCGGGTGGTAGCTCAACTGAATTATTATTACACTTGCGATGCAAAGGATTGCAGTACAAGTCCTAAAGAGCATGCAAGTTGACACATGAGCTGAAAGTGTCATAAAAGCATCACAAAATGACATAGTTGATGCAGTTATTTTGCTTTTCCTCTCACATTTGCTTTTTATGTCACTGCCGGTTAGGTTTAGGTTTAAGGATTAGGGTTGAGAGCTAGGTTTTGTTTGTTTCAAACTCGATAGAGCATTATCCTTAAAAACATTGTTTGTTTAGGAGAACATTTAACTCACCTTTATCACCCCTGGTTCACCTTGGAACTTCCACAATATGTGTAAGGAACCACGGAATATAATTTTGCAAAAAGGTCGGCACAGTCAAATTTGAATGAGATCAGGATGAATTTGTCAGTGACACCACAGGCAGCATTATTGCATGAAAGATCATTTTAAAGGAAACAAGAGAGCTTTATTTTATAATCATGCAAATATTTAGTGACAGCAAATATTTTTTCCCCTGATTTTTTCCCTGAATTCTCATTAGAAATTGAGTTATGTTTTGAAACAAACAAACAAACAAACAAAAAAGGACATTTATTAATTCATTTTCTACTTTGAACCACTCAATCTGATGCCATTTTTCGACCAACCATCAAACTGCACACAGGATTGTGTGATATCATAGGAATTGAAGGATACAAGGGTCTATGCTGCCTTCAAAAACCCACCAGATGATGGCATCTTAGTAGGCAGGATGTTACACAAGTATTGAATTTGGATGTGCCTTGTTGCTTTCCTGTGTTCGAATACTGCCTGCGAAGGTGGCATTTTGAAGCTTTTGGACACCACGAGAGAAATAAGAAGACAAGAATTGAGAGGAATCGGTACATACTGTAATACAGTATAATAATTATTTGGATCAATGGTGAAAAGGATAAAATTATGTAATTATAAGGTGTCTTGAATGAATGATAAACTGAGGGTGGCAGTCACAGAATGAAATTTTGCCCATCCTATTCTTGTTGCCATGGTGATCAGATCTCTTAACCCAGCCTCTTAAAGTAAGGGCTGAGAGATAAGAGGGAATTAGGGGACATAAATTAAGCATTTTGAGGTCTAAGGAAGCAAGTGTTGTTCCATCACTCTCTCAACAAAATTGCATCTTCACCTCTGTGTAATACCCCCCCACACACACACACACACACATACACTTTCTAAGACAAACACAAACATATGCTAACAGAGTTCTGTCACTCTATTTGTGACAATGCTTTTATTGAACTTGTGACCTGAGTTACTGTGCCAGGTGAGGGTAGCTTCATTTCCCAGTGGACTATAAATTGATAAAAAGAGTAACCTTCATAAACTGCAGCTGAAAATCTTAATTCATCTAGATTACCAAGCACACATTATCACATCACAAATAATTAATAAATACAATTACTTACAAATGGATGCTTTACAAAGGGGTTGAAAATATATATATATATATATATATATATAAATATATATATATATATATATATTTATTTATTTATTTATTTATTAATTTATTTTTTTTTTTTTTTGGGGGGCACTGAACCTTAACATCCAAATCCCCTTGTAGCTCTAGACTGGTTACCCACTGAAGCTAAGCAGGGTTGAGCTTGGCCAGTACCTGGATGAGAGACCTCCTGGGGAAAACTAAGGTTGCTGGAAGAGGTGTTTGTGAGGCCAGCAGGGTAGTGCTCACACTGTGGTCTAGTCTATGTGGGTCCTAATGCCCCAGTATAGTGATGAGGTCACTATACTGTAAAAGGGCACTGTCTTTTGGATGAGACATTAAACTGAGGTCCTGACTCTCAGTGGTCAATAAAAATCCCAGGGCACTTCTCGTAAAGAGTAGGGGTGTAACTCCGGTATCTTGGCCAAATTCCCCCCATTGAATCTTGTCCTCCTAATAATCCTCATCCATTAATTGGCTCTATCACTCCACTCTCTTCTATCCACCAACAGCTGGTGTGTGATGAGCGTACTGGTGCCCTATGGCTGCTGTCTTATCACCCAGGTTGATGCTGCACACTGGTGGTGGTTGAGGAGAGTCCCCTGTTCACTGTTTAAAGCACTGTGTAGTATCATAAAAGCACAATATAAATGCAACATTCATTCATTCATTCATTGATGCATTCATTAATGTACAGAGTCATGGTGCAGTGCTATACTAGCATAGATAGTGCCTGGCAAGCCACAATTATGGATTGTGGGTGGTTAGTGAATATTTGCCATGTTTTTGGTTTGAAAAACTGCATGCTAAAGTGCCACTTGCCTTTCAGTTCTATAATCTTTTTTAGATAATTAATACATGTTTTATTTGCGCATTGTTTGTTTCGATCATATCTTTAAGAATGTTGTTCTAACCTAAAGATTTGAATGAGATGAGACCCAGAGAACAAGCAATGTGAGAAATTCTTTGAAAACATCCTTAAGACATATCTTATTGTTTCTGATGTAATTCTGTAAAGGTTAGTGGTCCTGTGTTATACATTTTCATTGCTCTTGTAACTGTCAGTCACATCGTAGACATTCAGCAAACACTGGAGGAGAAAGAGACGGATCAGGACCCCTGTCTGTCGAACCTTCATCATCGTAACAGACGTATATGGTTCTGCCACTCCTCATCAGACTGTAGCGCAACAGAATGTAGCTGGAGAGGAGAGAAGGACCCCTGTTTATGCCACGGCTGTCACCACTATAGGCGTCTATGACTGTGCCCGAGAGCCGTCAACAGCACAGTTGGCTTGCTGCATAGTCAAAGGGATCAGACTCCTGCCAATGCAATCAATGTGGACTTATGGGCAGCCACAGTATTACATTGCTATATTTGTACCTATTGATCGGGTCAGCTTGTTTTGTAACATAGAGAGAAAAGAAGTAAGGAAAACAGAAGGTGAGGATAGCAGAGGATATTGCAGATGATCATATTTACATTTGAATCCCATAAAACAGCCGTTTGTCCATGTACAAATGCTTCATTTCAGTAGGTCTGTGCTGTATTTATAAATTTAGGATGCTCTTTCCAGTCCATTGGGCTGTTTCTTAACTAAATGAATGAGGTTGTATTATTCATTGACTGTAAATGAGTGTGCAGTGCTGATCTTCTAAAATTCCTTATGTATACCATCCAAAGGTTCTTTAAATCGTTTAACAAAACTTTAGCAATGGAAAACTGTGAGTTCAAACTGACTGTCTGTATATGCTGTGAATACTTTTATAGTGCATATTTCAAAAGCCTAATGGAGTCCTGCAAGTATCTGAATGGGGATATAATCAGATTAGACTGGTTTTAGTTGGACAATATCAAATATAGGATGGCTTTACTGGAGTCTTTCATATAATGGATAAAAAAACAAACAAACAAACAAAAAACATTCCATTTATTGTTATGTAAAACCATATAGTTTCAAACAGCTTTGCATGGCAAGAACCCCCCTCTTGGGATTTTGTAATGTATTGTTGTAACTTATAGTCCACATCATGTGGCTGATAAAACTCTATGATCCAATTCCATACTGGTCTTCTTTTCTAAACTCCAGACCAGATTAATTAGGCTATATCATGTATAAGTCGCTCTTACAAATGTTTTGTTCTTTCATAAATGTAATGTCTTGATACTTTATTCCAGTATTATTCCAACCTATTCCAATAAAGTTTTTCCTCCATCCTGTCTCTTTTATCAATCCATTGTCTCCAATAACTCATTTACAACACCCAACATCAATCTCAGACCTGTGTCTCTCTCTCTGTCTCCCACAGGTCCTCCAAGGCCCACCCTGGCCCAGTCGTTCACATTAGTGACAATCCAATGGATGAGGGCAAGGTAAGGGGAGGTCTATCAAAACTGCTTCAGAAGGAATAAATTCTCAATGACATGAATAATTTATTTCCCTTTCATTGCACAAAGCTCTTGTTTCTTTCCATTTTGAACTCATAAAACATTGCCTTCCTACGGATTGCACAATTCAGTAATTGGTCTAATCTCACACAGCTTGTTAGCAAATTATGTTGTTTTTGAAAACAAATGATGGTGGAGATAAGAAGAAGATGAACAAATATTCCAGATACTTCCAAATGCATCTTTTTATACATTCATTTTACCTTCACTAATTGCCAATGCACAATAGAGCAGAGGGACTGGCAAACACCTGCTGGGCTTTTGCCTTCATATGGATGACAAACTGTCTGTCTCTTTCTCTGGCAGCTGGGAGATCCTCACAGGCACCTTTACAGTGATGAACCACTCACTCTGTCCCTCTCTCCCTCTTTCTGTCTCTCTCTCCATTTCACTTCTGCCCCTGAACAGGCCATTGATCCATAACAGGCCTGCTCAGTTCTTAATGGGTCTTAAAGTCCTTAGACACATTGTCCCCTCCCTCTTGGCTGGCAGAACACTGACACTTTATCAATTCATTTCCAGTATTTGAATCTCTGAGAATAGAGAGGTTTAAAGCTTAGATGACAGGAGTTATATAGTTGTAATATATTAATACATTAAAAGATTCTGATTTATGGACATTAAAACTTGCTTTACACTTTTATTCTATTCCTGCTCAAAAAAATCCAGTTAGTAGCTGTGTTTTGGAGCATGATAGTTGGTTTGAAGCTGGTCTAAGTTGGTTATAAGCTGGTCCAATTAGGCAATGACTCCAATAACCAGCTTGACCACCTTAAGTTGGTTTGTTGCTCGGTCAAGCTGGTTTTTAGCTGGTCTTCTTGCCATCATGTTTCCAAAAACCAGCTGACCACCTTAAAGGAATAGTTCACCCAAAAATGAAAATTCTTTCATCATTTACTCACCTTCATGCCATTCCAGATGTGTATGACTTTCTTTCTTCCGCAGAACACAAACAAAGGTTTTTAGAAGAATATCTCAGCTCTGTAAGTTCTTACAATGCAAGTGAATGGTGACCAGACCTTTGGAGCTCCAAAAATTAATAAAGCTAGCAAACAAGTTATCCATACAACTCCAGCAGTTAAATCTATTTCTTCAGAAGCGATGTGATAGGTATAGGTGGAAAAAAGATCAATATTTAAGTCCTTTTTAGAATATATCTTCAGTTTCACTTTCATAATGTGAACGAATGTCCTACACATCTGGGATGGCATGAGAGTAAATGAGAGAATATACATTTTTGGGTGAACTATCACTTTCATTTTTTTTTGTTCTTAGTCAAGCTGGTTATTGATCATTTTAAGCTGACGTGTTGCTGGTTCAAGCTCATTGGATGGTTAGCCAGCCAATGTTCCTTAAAGCCATAGTGGCCACCTTAAGCTTGTTTTTTTTTTTTTTTTTGCTATTGCAAGATGGTCTACCAGCTTGTACCAGCAAATGACCATTTTGGGCCAGTTAATAACAAGCTTTGAACCAGCTATGTTTCAAAACACAGCAACAAGCTTATACTGTTTTTTTTTTTTCAGAAGTGAGTTTTGAGTGGGATGTTTGTTTGCATCATAATGTTTATTAAAATGACTGAACATTTGTTTTGGACTAACAATCTGATTAAGGACACCCTAATAGCTGTTTAAAGTCTGCATTTATCTGCAAAACAATGTATTTTCATATTGAAGTCACCACCTGCATGAACTCTCAGCAGTTTACAGGTCTGGTTCAACATACTGACTGTGTATTTTCTTTCCTTGAACCCCCCCACACACACACACTCACACACAAACATCTTTCTTCTCGTTTCAGCTCATAATAGGATTTGAGTCTGGAATCGTAGTGCTGTGGGATTTGAAATCAAAGAGAGCTGAATACCGGTACACTTACGATGAGGTATGTATTGTCACACTGAAGGTTGTATTTCAGGCTTCTGTCGCCTGCAGTGGCAGAAACGCTAAGAATATGGAAAAGTATAAATCAAATATTCATGAAGTTTTGATTTGAATAAAGAAGGCAAATTAGATCTCTTTAAGTTGGAACATAGTTTTTGTTCGGCTTGGTGCTATATCATCAAAGGAGCATCAGTATTATCAGGTTGTAGGACATAAGTAGAAGAGGTAGACTGTGTAAAGTGATTTCTCTCTCTGTCTCTCTCTCTCTCTCTCTCTCTCTCTCCCTCTCTCACACAGTGGCCACCCAATGGCTTAGAAATTTCTCCAATAGCAATAATGGTTGCTACACCCTCACATGTCTCTCTTTTGTTGTGAACATTTTATTTCAGCTCTATATATTTTCACTTAAATAATCCATATGTCTGCAAGTTCATTTTATGTCTGCATGTCCTGGGAATTGTTAGCTTGCATCTGAAAATCCAGTTGAACATAAAGTTAATCTGCCTCTCCACTTTAAGATGGTTCGATGGCTTTTGTTAACAGTGGCAGTCAGTGTATGTTAGTCATTATGATGAGCATGATGTGCCCAAAGCAAACGTGCAAATTAATTAAATCAGACACACACTCAATGTACACACACACGTCAAATCCATCTCTTACTTTGTCTCTTTTTTGTGTGTTTGTGTTTAAGTGAGAGTTAATTTCTCAGAGAACAACTCATCTGTACCCTGATGAATGGCTGTGCTTGGGTGGAAGTCTGATTTATTCCTGCTTTCATTTTCCTTGATTGATTAGTACAGCAGAGATAAATGTCCTACAATCTACTGCTCCATACGGGTAGCAAGTTGGGTTGAGAATCAGCAGGGGTCTGGGAAAATGATATTATATCGGTATCTGGGTCGCAATACAACAATATTGTGAAACTTTAGTGTTTAGTGAATCCCGATTCAAAGCTATGATATATTGCTATCTTTTACTCACTTGTTTCTCATTCATCATGATTGGACTTGCTTTACTTCAACAATAGAGCCTAAAAAGTAGCGTAGAGCAGTGGTTCCTAAACTTTTTTAAACTGCGGCACCCCTTTATGGTGTATTTTCCCCCATGGCACACCAACCACTGAATAATAAACAAACATGTGATTGAAAACACTCCTTTATTTAAAAATTACATATATATTAACAAATTAATTTAAAATAATGTAGCCATCAAGAGAGTCTCCTAAACATTGCTTCATGTTTTAAAAGTAATTATTCAAAACCTAGTAATAAAATAAACTAATAAAATAGAGAACAGAGTCAACAGTGCTTTGCTTTTTTATTTGTTAGGAACAGCAGCAATTAATAATCTAAAAATTGTGATATAAAAACATTAAAAAAGTAATTAAATGAAAAACAGAACAACTTAAATTGACTGTGTGATTATAACAGCTGCAGCACGTCTATCAGTCTGCATTTACACTGGCATGGAGCATAGACATGTCAGTGCCAGTAAAAAAACAATGTGAGGAAATAGTGTACCTTGCTTCCAGATTGTGTAATGTTTATCATTACAAAACAATCTATTTCACCATGTTTTTTCTCAAAAATATTACTGTGAAAAATGGATCGTAAATATCGAATGTTGCTGTTAGACTGAAAAAAAAAGTATTGTGAGGTAAAACATCCCCACCTATAGCGAGGTCAAAGTCGCTCCATGAGACACCGCTACTTGTACGTCAGACCACACATGGAGCTTTACAGTTTACAGTTATGAAGGACAGAGCGGGAAAACGCTCGGACAGATTGATGAGACGTGTTTTGTTATGCAGAGATTGTCTGGGAACCTTTTATCTCTGAAGGGGTCACCAAAGTGCAATAGACACTGACAGCAGAATTAAAATCATATCATATCATTAGAAGCTTTTAGCGCTAAAGGGTGCAATGAGCAGCAGAATTAGCATGGAGGTGGTGAGGAGCTGTGCTGCTATAAATGGATGGATGCCCTGAAATAAGGAAAAGAAAAGCAGCAGTGCCAATGCAAATAGTATAAAATATGTACGGACACATTATGCCTCTTTCTTTCGGTATACTCCACATTGACTGTGATTAATGTATGGTAGGGAGAGAGATAGATTCTAATAATTTTGCTTTTGGCAATTTTCCCTCCCTTTTATCTTTTGTATCTTTATGTTTGTGCTAACATGTGGGCATGTTTTGTGTGTGTGTGTTGCTAAACATTTGCTAATGTGCTTTGGGTTGTTAAGAAGTTATTGCTTTCTAAAAGAGCCCCTACTAGGTATTTGTCATGGTATTATATGAAAACAATCCCTTGATTAATTTACTTTTGTTTAAAGTGATGACACAGTGTTACGTTTGTCAGAACCTGGTGAACATCTTTGCAGGTCTCTCTATATGAATCCTCAGGTGTATATACACACAGATTTTTGGATTTGTTATAATGGGAAACCGGGCCAGCTGATCCTTTTCTGGATGTCTTGTGTTGTGTTTTGTGTGTATGAGGGCAGTGGCAGCAATATTTTTGGACTGAGGAGGAGGATTGTGGTTGCCTACAGCAAAGCTATCAGACCTCTCAAGCTCTATTTGTGTGCGTGTGTGTGTCAGATGTATGACAATGTCACAGTTCACTGTCTCTGAGGTCTCTGTAGTTATCTCAAAGAGGAGGTAGAGAGAGAGAGAGAGAGAGAGAGAGAGAGAGAGAGAGAGAGAGAGAGAGAGAGAGAGAGAGAGAGAGAGAGAGAGAGAGAGAGACATATAGGAAAGAATAGAGGAGAGGTAGAGGTCTTGGTGTCTTTAAGGTGTCATTAATAAGGCAGACCTCTCTTATCCTTCAACCTTTTTTTAAAAAAGTTTGCATGCACACACAAACTTGGATACACTCTTTTCACAAATCCTTGTTACTGTATGGATTAAAATACAATAAGAATCAGAGGCTATGTTCAGAATGGAATGCTAGCATACTGTGTATGATACACTGAATATGGCTTGCTTTATGAGAAACAGGACACATACAATGCTAAATATTTTAAAGATTAGTATGCTACATTTTTGAAACATTAACATATTCATTTTGATACATTATTATTCTGTTTTTATTTCAGAAATAAAATCATTTTATTTAGCATTTTCATGCAATTTTGACAGTCCAATCAAATAATTAAGAAAAAGATTTAAAAAATCACGGCGATGAAGATATTTATTCATCATTCTGGAAATGGAATTTCAAACCGAGTGCATTGCATTGTGCAGTATTCCATGCAGGTTGCTCTGTTGCATTCTGCACATTTTGGCAAACCCTAAAATGACTGTACAAAATTATGATTTAAACAACATTACAGCTCAAATAATGCTTCAGTTTTAACAGAAGTTAGTTAAGTTTGTGCCTCACTGTAACCTTTTTTAAATAAAAGGATGTACGAATCTAAATATATTTTTGTGATAATCAACATGATGACAAATGCTGTCAATATAGCTTAACTGGAACATTCCTTTAATTAACTATTAAAGATTAACAAATTCTGTAAAAGTATTGTTCATTGCTATTCATGTTAACAAATGTAGTTAACTAATGTTAATTAATGGAACCATATTGCAAAGTGTTACTGATTCAGAGAGAACAAAGAGCACAGAAACCACACAAAACCAATGTTGAAGCCATTTTTTCTCAGCTTCAGTGTTGGCAAAGTTTGTCACGACTGAAGCAGAGAATCAGAGGCAGGACCCAAACGCAGGGTAAAAAAAAACAAAAAAGATTTGTTTTAGTGTAACAGGCAGGTGTAGCTAATAAACTAATAATAAGCAAACAAAGAGGCGTGGTATGACGCAAGACTGAGATACACGCGGCAGAACAGAAACATAACAAAACCACGTGCTCTCACAAGACACAAACACCTGAATGGCACATACGAATATTGCCAAGACAAAGAGGCAATATGCGCTCATGCCAACCACGCCAAACAAAGCAATGCCTTGCATTCTCATACTAAAAGCCTGAGCGTACATCGCTATGGCAAACACCACTCAATGCACGCCACAGGCGTCAAAACGAGACAGGACACCTGTACGAGAGTTCGGACACAAATAAACCCGACATCTCAGACCTCAGAAATGACCGAACCTCAGGTCATCATGAAGACATCTCGCGACCGGGGCATGCAGGGCAACGCGAAGGTTGTCCGTGGAGACAGACAATAACGATTGACTTGAGTGCATTCAGCCAAGATGACATAAACACAATGCACTCATGCCAATAACAGACGGAACATGGCGCATGAGTGTCTGGATCCCAACACCGAATCCGAAACCGAACCAGACAGGGAAGTCAGGATCCAGTCACCATGCTCCGGACATGAAACAAGACCGTCCGACGAGCGCACAGCAGGGAAACCACAACCGAAGCTGTGCACTCACACAAAGACAGAAACCGAAACCAGACAGACGTAGAACAATGATGTCACGGTCCTGTCACACAAAAACACAGAGTGACAGGATCATGACAAAGTTATTGTGCTTTACCTTTGTAGGGCAGTACTATACATTATATGGCAGACATAGTGAAAGTAGAATGGTAATATTATATTCCTAACAGTTTCCTTCCTCTCTAAAGCCATTTTCTGAACTCTTAGATCTCAGTTATTTAGCAAACGCATATTACTGTTAAATGACTCAGTTTTTCGGTTTGCCAGCCCTCTTGCTCTTTACTTTGACAGTATATATTATGCAAGCAACATAATCCCTCATAATTATAGTTGCCGGGTGTTGTGAAAGCAGCTTTGCATAAGCATATTTTTTTGTGTGTTCAACTCTAAGTTCCTGTGTGTGTGAACAGGCGTGCTTACGTATACATGTATTAGTGTTTGTGTGTCTGTCTGGCCCCTCCTCTCTGGATGTTCCTGTAATAATGTTGCATTCGGTTCATTGATTAGTTAGGTCTGCTGAGGCTCGTCCACACTGTCTGCCAGAGACAGAGATAGAGCCGCCATCATTATGCTAAACAAGAGGAGACTGAGCTTAATTAGAAAATAATGAGAACTCTCTTTCAGCCTTCTTTGTGCTTCCATTTGCTCTGCGTTCTCTTGATACATCAGCCTCATGCTGCGCATTCTCTCTCTCTCTCAATTCAATTTCGTTCCATTCACTGTGCTTTAATGGCATGACTTTTTCCACATAGTAATGCCATAGCATTCAGTCAATACAATAACAGTGCAAAACAAAGCTATAAAAAGTAATACATTTATTGATGCACATCAAAGGAATTATGGAAAGAACAAAGACAGAAGTTCTTATAGGTTATATCTCTTTGAAGCGCACAATCAATTACAAATTTGGATTTGGATGTTTCCCTCTGTGGGATAGTTGTAGATCAGTTTGGTTGGTTGCTTAGCTTGAGGCGGTAGCGCACCAACACTGTATTTTAAACAGGAAATTTCCATACACTGAAAGTGAAAATGCGGCAATGTGACACAATTACAGCCAATCAGAACATATTTGATGTTTAATGTACATTTATGAGGAGCAGAAGCATCTTGGACCAATTTGATTTCACATTAGGCGGGGCTACCAAGTAATAGATTGTTGCATATCACGTTTGCGGCTGGTTAGGGCAAATCCCAAATTATGTGGTAGAAGCTTTTATTGCTTGTTGCTTTATCACATTGTGTTTGGTTAGGATATGCTGTAATATGAATTCTGCTACATTGGTTGAATAACTGACCTCACCCCTCACTTAGTAAATATTACAACTGTTCTTTTTCTGATAATTGAGGAAAATGAGAGATACAGGTGAATCTATTACCATAAGGCCATTTCTGTGAATGAGAGAAAGAGAGAAATACAGTCTGTCTTTATAGCACTTGTCCCAGCATGGTTTTGGTCAAGGTCATTGATCTTGTTTCAACTTGGGGGAGGACAACATACAGGATTTTGTTTTACTATATTGATTGTAAATTTGAAAATGAAATGTTTTCCCAAAAATTGGGGGACCCCTTGAACCTTTTGATCTATGCTCCTGGCTCTATCACCTTAATTTAATGCCTGTTTGTGCTTTCGAAGCCTGAATCTATTCTAAGATGTGTTTCGAATCTAATATGGAAAATGTTTATACACAGAAGAAGGACAATTAGGCTAGATTTGAACTAATTTTTTTTATAGTTTAAATAAAAACATTAATTAATGCTGTGTTCACGTCGTGTCGAAATTACTGTAATTACGATTTATAGAGATTATCATTGTAACGCAGAGATTCTACTCGGAGCTGTTCACTTCCTCTGACCTTGGAAGTATTTGTTTTTATAGCAACACTCATAAAGCCAAAACTGCTTTGTTTTGATAATAGTAAAATATTAATTTATACATTCATTTATTAATTCACCTCTATATGTTTGTGCAAAATGTTTAAGAACAAAGAAAGTGCTCCAAGTAAAAGTGGCATAATAAAATGGCATATCAACTAGAAATGTGTTCACTGTTACTTTAAACGGTTGGGGACGCTGCCATATTGGTTCTTTTGACTTGACATCACGACTGTCAAGTTGGTGCTTTCATAGAATTCCAAGTTTACAACTTTGTAATTACAAGTTCTACAAAATGAAAGTACCAAAATTCCAGTTAAGATCTTACAAGTTCAATATTCTTAAGGAGATCCTAGCTGAAATTGCCATGGTTAATAGACAGTTAAGATACACAGCATTCTAAAGTATGGATGTTTCTGTAATACAGCCCATGGTGGTAGCCTGTGTTTTGGTACTGACCCACAGTTGACATCTTCGACATTTACAGTAGGTGTGAGTCCCTATCAGGAAATCTGGCATTGAGTTGTGTTCCCCATACATGAATTTCTGTACAACCGACTTTTTCTTCACTCTTTCTCTCACTCATGAATTGTCGTTCTCACTCACAGGCAATCCATTCTGTGGCCTGGCATCACGAGGGGAAGCAGTTTATCTGTAGTCACTCAGACGGCACACTGACCATATGGAATATTAAGTCCCCAGCCAAGCCCGTACAGACAATCACGCCACACGGTTAGTGATCTTTCTTTCTTTTATTTATCTTAATTCAATTCTCTCGCTCTCTCTCTCTCTCTCTCTCTCACACACACACACACACACACACACACACAGAGGAATCTCCATAGATATAATGATTTTTATACTGTACAACTATAGATTCTATCCCCTAACACTACCCCTAAACCTAACCTTCACAGAAAACAAAAAAAACAACAAACTTTATTTATTATGTTTAAGCGATTTTAATTATGGGGACACTAGAAATGCCCTCATAAACCACATTTTTAGCATAATACCCTTGAAATTTCATCGTAAACAACCCAAACCCGCCCACACACACACAAACACACACAAAAACACACACACACACACACACACACACACACACATTTTATTCAAATCCATTTTCTTCAGGATAATGATTATAAAATCAACTGCTCTTACATCTGTTTCTCAAGGTTGTATCACACCTCTCTTAAAGACTTGTCAATTCAGGATTGTAATTAGATTTTTTTTCTCCCTTCACAAAGCAGCTTAAAACAATCACCTCCTCTTCCTTATTTCCATTTCAAGTGAATCTTTAATTTCCATTCTCATTTTGTTCATCCATGGAGACTGCCTGCGTTGTAGTCTGTGATAGTGAGGCGAGCTTTTTAGATCCTGGTGAACCTTGTGCTCTTCCCTTTGGTGAACATCCGTGCCTGCTCTATTGAAGATACTCCACGGCAGTGTTCTCTTTATACAACAACACCCTCAGCCTCACCCATGCCTCCATAAGAGGAACACAACAGAGAGACAGATGGAGAAAGAAAGAATTCTAAGCTGAAAAATTTAAGTATAAACCCATAAATGTTTTCAGAAGGCTGCTGAGATAGTAATATATGATATGTGCAATGAGCGATTTTGGGGGCATTTAACAGTTTCAGGATTAGCGTTTAACAACTGCTTCAGAGTGTTACTTGCTCAGGAGGAGAGGAAATTACATAATGATGTTTCTTAGTGAACACTTTCTTTTGTTGAGAAAATAAAACTGACAAGAGGGGACTGATATGAATCTAGAGACTTTAATGTAATGAGTTCAGTTGAGAGACACTGAATATTGAAAACAGCTGTCAGCAATTAGTCACTAACTAGCTGAAGTGTTTTGCTATTAACCATTAATTTTTCATTAATCATCTCATCTCTTATTTTGCCTAATGGCGAATTACTTTGGTTTATTTTGAACTTATACTATGTTTTCCCATATTTCCTACTGAAACAGGATGTTTGGATGGGACATATTAAAATGCCCATCCTTCTTTTAAAAATAGCTAATGGCATTGGTTACATTACAGCCATGAAAAATTATTTGCATTTTGCTAGTCTTTTGCAGGTGGTTTTATGGGAGGAACATTTTTATTCTAGAGAGCATTTGATTGGACAAAAATCTGTGTCATAGTCATAAATATTTTTTGTCAGTTTTCCCAGTAGAGAAAGACTGTAACTTTTAAATGCATAAATTAGCTAAATGTTCATTTAGTCAACTTTTAGGAGTACATAAGCATGTAGCTTCAAAGCTAATAGACATAATTCCAATTTAACATTCAATCCACCTGTTGAGGTATGTTTGTGAGGTTTTTCTGTAATCAGTCTGGTTTTGACTGGTGTACCTTACATAGTTCTTCTATGACACACTTCCTGTGTGTTTGTTTGTGGGAGAGAGAGGCGACGTCCCAAGTGTTGCCTTCAGAACTTGCTATCTTCCTCCAAGTCCACATTACTGTTGACGTACAGTAATGCTGTTCGGTAGTAGTTTACTTTGAAGTCACGCAAAAATTGAGTAGGGGGTATTTGTGAGCATGCTTCTAAATCATAAAATGACAAATGGCACATCCTACAGTCCCATGGATTTAACAAGCAATCAAGCCTACGTCAAGTGCAACATTTGGGACAGGGCCAAAGACGGTGGTGAAGGAACTTTCTAAATAAGTCTGATACTGTTTCAGGAAAGCAGCCTAAAGATGGAAAAAAGCCAGAGCCTTGCAAACCCATTCTTAAAGTAGAATACAAGACCACAAGAGCAGGGTAAGTGCACACCTGTTGCTATTCATTTGTCCTTGACCTATTAATTTGTAATTTCCAGAATACCGGCCCATACTGATTTATGCTGGTTAGTGCTGGATAATCTGGTGGACTAGCATAGCAATGCTGTTCATGAGTTCACAGCAACTTTGCTAGTAGTGAGGATGGTTGATCAGGGAAGTGTTCACTGCACATTTTCTTAATCTGTGTTTTTGTTAAGCTTTCCCATAAAAATTTCTTAACATCCATAAAACTAATTGATAAGCTTGAGAAACAAATTTGTATAAGATATTAGACTTTCTGTCTTCTGTGTAACACAAACAAAGATATTTCATAGATGTACAGTACAATGTGTTTATATCAATACAATGCTAGTCAATGGTGTCTAAATTTTTCAAGCTCCAAAAAGGACTAGGTGAACTAGTTAATAAGCCTAGCTAAATTAGTTTATAACCCTGCCAGTACACTAGCATTCTAGATTTTGGGAACCAACATTTCAAAGTACTACATACAGTATGCTGGTCTTTTCACCAGTGTTGGCTGAGGCAGTGATACAATTTCAGCACCAATAACTTTTGTATGTTTTTAAATGAATGCATGTGTGCCTTTATGTTTGTGTCTTGAACAGGGATCCATTTATGATCTTCTCTGGTGGTTTGTCGTATGACACCGTTGGTCGACGGCCATGTTTGACTGTAATGCACGGGAAGAGCACGGCAGTATTGGAGATGGACTATCCCATTGTAGACTTCCTCACTTTGTGTGAAATGCCATATCCTAATGGCACGTAGATGAATTTACTCAATAACAACACCTGCTTTGTACAGCACAATTGAAATAAGCACTCAGTCTCCTCTTTCTCAGTCACAATCCCTCTCTCTGTATATTTCTCTCTCTCATTTGCCTCTCCCCTTTTCCATGTTCTTTTTTTTTTTTTTTTTTGCTGACATTTGAATCTTTGTTTTGTTGGGTTGTTCTGTTCTTTTATGTTCTTTGTAGATGAGCTTGAGCTCTCCCAAGGGAACCGCTGCCTAGTAATTACATTTTTCATCTCTTTTTTTTTAAAGCTTCCTCTATTCATAGCATCAAGGTCTCTGACTGCTTTCGTTTATTATTGCCGTCTCATTTAAATAATTAATCGCTTTGGTGGCTATTTTTGAATAATAAGTAATTTATTTTCTCTGAGGGCAGCCATAGCAAAAGCTGATATAACTTCAGTTTGCTGTCAATCTACAGAATGCCACTGTTGAGTTAATATTCTGTCAATAGCATGCCTGTGTGAAGAAGAGAATTATTTTTTTAAATGCATTTTAAATGTATTTTATCATAACATCCTGAACATGTCACATGGAACCCGCCAGTGCATGGTGCTGGTTTAGAAACAATAACTGAATCATCTAGATTATTTAGCTTGGCCTTAATTAATAAACACATAAATTAAGATCATCATGCTTCTGCGCAAAATACAGCATCCCTGTTAAATGATCTGTGTGAAAGGCTTAAGCTTTTTGTTTTGGGTTTGCGTTAAGCCGAAGCGATGATGAACACACAAGGAAGGGGAGCAGTGTTTGCAGTGTTGCTTATGTAACTGTGCCTGGCTCTGTACATTGATTAAGCTATATTTGTAGTGGGATGTCTTTGGTTCTGATTCATTATTGAGATGTTTAGGAGGTTCAAACTCGCACAGTGTTTTTTCTGCTGTGACGTCGCTGGTCTGAACTTCTACAGCTAAGCAGAGATCAGGCCAAGTACTAAAATATATTGGCTGCAAAAAGCATTTGGACAATTAAGCTTAACTTAAAAATGTATGAATGTTTTTGCATTATGTAACAAAATATTAAAGCATGTGGTTTTGCTTGAAAAGTGTGTTTGTGCTACATATCTACATATCAGATGCCTTTCACAAAAAGATGTTTGTTCGTTTTCAAATTATAAAACAATATTTATGTCTATACTGTAAAGATACAGTTTGTAATTCAAAATTAAGACTAAACATGTCAATAGTTAATGTGATGAATTACACCTGAGGTTACTCAGTTAGGAAACCTGTGTTAACTAGGATCTGAATTTTACATCCACTAAAATAACCTCAAAACTAGTTCATTAAAAGTAATTGAAAGTTTACAGAAAAGTAAAGTTGGTTTTGTGAAAAGCTTTAGCATCATTTATTGGCAGGTGCCACTTAGTTTGATATTCTGTTATCTAATGCAATTAAATTAATCCATTTAAGTGTGACTTAGGTGTCCAAAACTGTACAAATACTTTCTGGGGTCATTGTATGAGATGTATTGTTGGCATTAAGTCCCTTTAGATAAAATTACCGGTAAATGTAAATGTAAATGTAAGTTTATAACAGGTCGGTTGTTAATGTGAGGATATTGTTGTCAGCTATGTTTAAACAAATAATGGCTTGTAAAATAATATTGTAAAACACTAGGATATAGTGTCTAACAGCTTTATGATTTTTCCCATCACGTTTCTTTTTCTCTGCAGATTTTCAGGAACCATACGCTGTAGTGGTTCTTCTCGAAAAGGATTTAGTTGTTATTGACCTTGCACAAAATGGGTATGTATTAGCCAATCACAGCACTCACTATTTGCATCACAGTTGGTTATTTGTGCCTTACTTGTTTGACGCATCACACCTTTCTCTGTATGCCACTGCAGTGTCAGGCTGATGGTTTTGTCCTGTGATGTTTCCATAGTTACCCAATCTTTGAAAATCCATATCCCATGACGATTCATGAGTCTCCCGTGACGTGTTGTGAATACTTAGCCGATTGTCCTGCGGACCTCATACCTGCACTTTATTCTGTCGGGTCTCGCCAGAAACGACAGGGCTACAGCAAAAAGGTGAAACCACATGCAAGCAAAATCACATTCATGCCACACACACACACACACACACACACACACACACACACACACACACGTTGGTGCGGCTATTCTTAGACTCTCCATAGACATAATGATTTTAATACTGTTCGTACTACACACCAAACCATACCCCTAAACCTAATCCTCACAAAAAATGTTCAGCATTTTACATTTTCAGAAAAACATTGTTTAGCATGTTTAAGCGATTTTAATTATGGGGACACTAGAAATGTCCTCACAAACCAAGTTTATAGCATTATAGCCTACCCTTGTAATTACTAATTATTAGTTTGTAACCTAAAACTATTTACTCTTAAACCACCCAAACCCTTTACACAGACACACACACAGACACACACACACACACACATGCACAAAGCTACTAAACTGTTGGATAATGATTCAATATTGTATCAAAGCTGTTTTCTTTGTATATTTACTGTAGATATAGACCAATATTTTTTTATCTGCCTCTAAAGATTAGCATCCAACCAAACTTTTGCAATGATTATACAACTTTTTACGGTACAGCCATTCATTTTCAAGAGAAAAGTGCATAGCATTTTTAAGCTTAAAGAGATCACAAAATAAAGATACATTTAGATCACAAAGCAACTTTGCATAAATAGAATGACATGAATAAAAGTAATAGTAATAAAACATTCCTAATGCATAGCATGTTTTATTGTTGGAGTATAATGTTTACTTATTTTTGTGTCAAAACAGAAATAAAAATTTTAAAAATCAGTTCTGCATGACGGTTAGTGTAGGACACTAAGTAATCGTATAAATCTCCCCCTCAAAAAAATATGAATCTGTCAAACTCTTATTTACTTTTACATACATAGACACATGCACATACATATACACATACCTTGTTGTTTGAGTGACTTTTATTGTGGCTCCTGTTGAACAGCTCTGTTGCCTCTTGGCTCTATGACTTCAGTCTTCTGTTGTGCAGTGCATCATGTATGGTTCAGAGGTTTAGACAGGGGTATTTATGGGCATAAAAGAAACAATGACCTCTTAACCAAGACTGGAGTTTGGTGTGTAAGTTAGGTCAGTTTCTCACAGGGAAGCCGATTATCCAACAGCCCACTTAGGATTTCAGCAGTACTGAGTTTTCTCTGAATACACTGCTTTAGCTTCCACACCTCATGAGGAAATGCGTTCCTATAGAGCCTCGCCAGCCGTTTAATAAAGGTTCCACCCACATTACAAAAATGTTTTGTGGCTGCCAGCACAATCATTTCATTATAAGAAAAAGCTTTGCTTTAAAACTTATAAATTGGCTGCTTTTTATTAAAAAAATTAAGGAATGTTCACTTGCTTTAGGGCAATAACAACCACATCTCCTCAATTCTTATACATTGGGACATTTAGATTAATGTGTTAAGGTTTTGTGGTTGCTGTTTTAAGTGCTTTTGTGTGATTCTGTTGTTTATCATAGGAATGGCCTATCAGTGGTGGAAACTGGGGCCTGGGCACACAAAGCTACCCTGAAATAATAATAACTGGGTAAGAACAGTGTGTATATGTTTGTGAGTGAGGGCACGTGTGTGTGTGTGTGTGTGTGTGTGTGTGTGTGTGTGTGTGTGTGTGTGTGTGTGTGTGTGTGTGTGTGTAACTGTTGCTGTGTTCATTCTTTTCTATCACAATTCATGGCTCTGCTGAAATTGCAAAAAAAAATTATTACAAAAAATAGACCTAAGTGGAGAATGAGAAGGCGGCAGAACGCAAAAGAGAGGGTAATGACTGGGTTAAAAGGAACGAATGTAACAATTCTGCTTCCAATTCCACTTTAAGTAGAAGTGTAATTATTCTTTCCATTTTAAAATACTTATCCCTGCTTAATATGTAAAACCACTATAAATAAGCTGTGCGCAGGTTGATTTCAACAGAAGAGTAATAGCAAATGAGCCATTTTTACCCAATTCTGAAAAAAAGAAAGAACAAAGAAATGTTGACAAAAAAGTAAGCATTTTCGGCTGTATCACTCAAGGGATGACAGAAGCTTTTTTGTTCAGTATTTTCATGTATTTGACAGTAGTGGGAGAAGCACTTCCTCTCATCTATTTACTAGCTTTTATCTGACACAGCAACTTAGCTTACCACTGTGGTTTGTTTGGATAAATGGCAGTGTGAAATTGACTGTGAGTTTATGTGGGTAAGTGTATGAAAGTGTAAGAGACAGAGTTAAAAAAATAAAAATGCTCTGCTGCTCTTCTCTTAGGCATGCAGATGGTTCAGTGAAGTTCTGGGATGCTTCAGCAAGTGAGTACTGAGCCTTTCTGACTTCATAATTACCTCATTTACCACTTACTAAAATGCACATGCATCATAAGCCAACTATTTACAAATGTGTGCAGTGCAATCATTTTTCAAAGCTTGCGATATAAAGCCTGCTTCAAGCACATTTACCCTACTTTATTTGCATTTAGCCTGACGAATTTACCAAAAGAAACAATTGTGCAAACAACGAATAAATATTTTCATTTTTTTGTGTCCCCTGGGAATTAAACCCCATGACTTTGGCATCGCCAGTGTCATGCTCTAGTTGAGCAACAAGAATAAGCACATTTGACTAGGACATCGGAACAACACAAGTCCTCAGTCAGTCTAAATTGTCTGGCAAATATCCACTTTAAATTCTGATTTGGCTGACCGAGATGCTTCGTTTTTCTGTTGGAGTATAACACATGACATCACACATCAGTTACATTAACAAGTAGCTAATTCTCCATGATTTATGACCCAACTGGGGACCGACTTTATAATGGTGCACAGCTCACAGTCCCACACACACACAAAAAGCAACAACTAATTCCCCAAATACCCACAGGCTTTATCAAACCTTGCACATTGCTCAGGGAGATCAGTATTGTAAGAGGGTTACCTGTAAATAGCATTTGACCTTGTTTAAACTATGAGAATGACAAATTATGGCTGTCTCTTTTAGCTGCTAAAGAACATATTTTCATATTACAAATACAACAAAGGTTTCCAACCTGCAAGTGCTTGTTTTACATTCAAATAGGTTTTCCTTAATGGCAAAAGCTAATTTAAAAACAAATGTGCCCTCATTTTGTCCACCACAGAAATATAAAGCTAATTAGTCAGGAAGTATTAATCCGGCAAACAGAGTTGCTAATCTTATGCCATTTAATATTTTTGTGCTTTGACTGAACAATTGGAGTCAGTGGATTAGAGGGCACAAAAAAATTGGCCAAAACACATTTATGCTTTTGAGGGGCATTACAAATTTCTCATCATATTTGTAATCCTCCAAGGCATACAATGTCCAAATCTGGAGAATTTAAAACTTTTATTACATGGCTCTCTGGAATATTTGATTCTGGTTGATCAGTTTTGGCACTCTGTGGCCAAACATTTTTGTTTAATGACCACAAAACTGTATATTTGAATGTTGTCCTAGGCAACCGATTTCCTGCTTAACTGTGCTAGTTTAATTTCTTTCATCTCCATTTGTGGTCTCTTAATTAATTATTAAACATAATTAAATTAATTCCATTTAAGTTTATTTTTTGTATCCATGTATTTATTCAGTTGGTAAGTAGTTGTGTAACAAGTGGAATAATGTACAGTTGAACAGACATGATGAAAATAAACCCAATTAGTCACAATCTCAATAAAATTGTGACATGAGCATGTGCAATTTCTAAATTTCATTTTTTTTATAATCAGAATTCTGTTATGTTTTATTCGCCATTCTGGTTGGTACACATCTTTTGAACACTGATGAGATCTGGCCAGTCAGAATGCCGTGCACAAAACGGACAGAACAGAAATCAGGAATGTGAATGCAGAATAAAGAAATACAAAAAGGCACAAAGAAAAAACAAACAAACGCTATCATCTATTATTTATGCAGAGACAATTTTGTTCCCTACTGAAATGTGCTTTTGAACACTAAAATGCATTTTTTAATGTAAGGAAAAACATGTAAAGCCAAAATCGCAGAAAAATCACAATATCTACATATTGTACAGCCCTAATCGACAACTGGGTTCATTTTCCGAAAATGACTAGCTGACTGTACATATATCCCTTACTTACATTCTGTACTGAGATCAGAGGTAACTCTTGGGAATGTTTAATTTTTAAGTCCCATGTTGCTCAGTAATGCTCCAGGTACTGTACAAGCTGAAGACAGCAAAGGTATTTGAGAAGGTACGATGTAAGGAGGAGAAACCCAGCACAGATGTTGTGGACGAGGACCCGTTTGCCATTCAGCTGATGTCTTGGTGTCCTGAGAGCCGTATGCTGTGCGTGGCTGGCGTCTCTGCCCACATCATCGTATACAGGTTCAGCAAACAGGAAATCACAACAGAGGTGGTGCAGGTAAAAATGCATGCTTTATTGTATTATTGTGTAACTGTATTTGTTCTTATAAAAGTGTGTTTATTAGCTTAAAGCAAGGTTCTACTCTTGACTTTAAACTTTGTTAATGTTTCTGGAGTGGAATGAGTAATTGTGCCCTTATAGACGTTCTCTCTCTCTCTCTAACTCACTTTCTCTTCATTCTCCCCTCAATATCTTTATTATATTTCCTTGAAAACTGCCATGACTCATACGGATAATATTATAAAATCTGTTCATTAAATAGATGTTGTTCAGTGACTTGAATGCGCGTGTGTGTGTTCAAGTGTATGTGCAGTCTACATAGCCAACTATGGAAATCAGAGGAACATTTGTAACTAAATCCTCAAGCCTTCCAAAGCTGTTCTAATTAATGTTCACCACATCTAGCTGTATATTGAGCTTGAATAATTAATACTGCATTCATTTTGCCTTACCATTTTTTATAAGCTCTATATTTGCATATCGATGGTTCTGTGACTCATAAATAAATGAGCGCTTATGAGAATACTATTAAAAACTATATCTGTGAACATTTTTAATTTACATATGGGTTTATTACAAGAAATTACAAATAATGGGATGCTAAGACTGAAGCAATTAAGTTTAATTAAGTTTATTAATGCTCAAATATACAGTAGCTTGATCAACACAACTTATTTACATATTAATACATGATTCATAGAACAAGGATAGTAATGAATCAAGTAGTGGATGCATCTTGTCTAACAAGCATAGTCATTTAGGGACACATGTGAGATTCAGTGCATGCATTGCAGTGGGGCTCACAGGACTGCATTGGATTGGTTAGCGCAGTCCATCCACAACAGCACACGTGGGAAAATATCAGAGTTAATATCGTGCTGCTGACAGAATGTTCACACTTGTGCATAATGAGGGTAAATTAAACCTATTAGCACCTTGAGTCCCGAGACTCTCACACACGTAGAAACACTTACTCGTACACACACACACACACACACACACACACACACACACACACACACACACACACCAATTAGCATGCCTCAAATTAAGAACAGTGACACTGATGGGGATCAATTAACTCAATGCGTTTAGCTTATTTATATACATCTGTGCTCAAGTGCACTTGCATCAATTACATGTGTACATATGTGTGTGTGTTTCATAGTTACTGGAGGTCAGGTTACAGTATGAGTTGAATGATCTGGAATCCCCAGAAGGAGGTGGAGATCAGACACCAGCTCCTCCCACTCCAATCACCTCCCCCAGTCCACAAACCACCGCCCCTCAAACACATCCCTCCGTTAGCAGCAACTCGTCAGATGGGATGAGAGACAACATACCCTGTCTAAAGTAATGCTGCTTTTCCTTTATATGTACACATATATAGTTGTATGTAATTGGGATGTGAATTGTGGTCATTTTGTCTTCTTAAAGGGATAACTCACCCAAAAGTTTTGTTTTTTGTTACCATTTACTCACTCTCACATTGCTCCAAACCATTATGAATTTCTTTCTTCTGTGGAACACAAGAGGAGACATTAGACAGTATGTTAGTCACCGTTCTCATTCATTACATATTTTGTCCACACATTGCAAGTTTATTGTGACTGAGACTCATTCTCTCTCTGTTCCAGAGAAGAAAGGAAGTCATACAGGTTTGCATGAGGGTGAAATAATGATGGCGTTTTTGGGATTACTATCCCTTCATTGTGCTGTAAACATCTGCACAATTTTTAGCTAAACCCGTTTATTAGAAGTAGGTGTCAACATTCTTTTTTTTGCCCAACCTGGTTTTCATTATGAGAGATGGTGATTAGGGCTGTGCAATATGTAGATATCGTGATATTTCTGCGATTTTGGCTTTACATGTTTTTCCTTACATTAAAAAATGCATTTTGCAAAAAGCACATTTCAGTAGGGAACAAAATTGTCTCTGCATAAATAATAGATGTTTGTTTTTTCTTTGTGCCTTTTTGTTTTTCTTTATTCTGCATTCACATTCCTGATTTCTGTTCTGTTTACATTTTTGCAAAACTTGTTATACGTGTCTCCAATTACAATTCCCTGCGGTTCGTGGACAAATTAACACTAGATGCGCTATAACAACTGTGTGTTTTATTCACTTTCACACAAATCATGACTGCAATGGCTGATTATGATTTTATAAATACTTATTTTTTTCTCCATTACTCAGACCCTGCTATTTTATGATATTGACATACTTTTACTAAAAAAATGTCTTTTGAAAAATTATACATTTTAATGATCATATTACATACCCACCTACATATATAAACTTATTCCAACATGATTAGCTTGCACGGTAGCTCACTTGATAGGGCATTGGACTTACAGTTGGAAGACCACGTTTCAAGGCCAGCCATGAACTCAAGCTGATACTTGACATTAAAGAGTCATTGATGTGGCACGAAATGATGTGAAGAGAAAGAATGTGTGGGAGTGGGATGGAAAAACAGTCCTGTGCAGACCTCTAGTTGTTACTGAATTTTTATCAGTGCATCATTTAAAAAAAAAAAAAAGTTAAAAAACAAAACAAAAAAAAGTGTATTCACTTTTGAAGATGCATAAACTTCTGCCCATACCTTGTATGTTATATAAAAGTAACATACACTGGTGGCCAAAAGTTTTGAATAATGTACAGATTTTGCTGTTTCAGAAGGAAATTTTCACTTTAATTCACGAAAGTGGCATTCAACTGATCACAAAGTATAGTCAGCAGGGGTGGAACGGTAAGACACATCGGGGTTGGGTTGGGGGGTGGGTTGAGCATGTCTTAAGGTCAATATTAGGTCAAAAGTGGCAAAAAAGAGACAGCTTTCTCATCAGTCAATCATTGTTTTAAGGAATGAAGGCTGTACAATGCTTGAAATTGCCAAAAAACAGAACATTTCATACAAATGCGAATACTACAGTCTTCAAAAACAAAGGGCAACTGGCTCTAACAAGGACAGAAAGAGATGTGGAAGGCCAGATGTACAACTAAACAAGAGGATAAGTACATCAGAGTCTCTAGTTTGAGAAATAGACACCTCACATGTCCTCAGCTGACAGCTTCATTGAATTCTACCCACTCAACAGTTTCATGGACAACAGTAAAGAGAAGACTCGGGTGCAGGCCTTACTGGAAGAATTGCAAAGAAAATTGTTGGTGAACACATTACAAAACATTTGACTATTGACGAATCCCCGACGACTCTGTCTGGACTCCAATTTACGTTTCACAACAGAGTACACATGAGAAGTGATACAAGATATGAAAACAAATGCATGAGAATATGATGTGAATGTTTTTAATCACCTAAAGTCATCATAGATTTTATTGGTTACAATATGAAAAAGTACCTCCTACTGAAAAATCGACCTATTTGCTTACCTGACTGTCCAAGAGAATTGCCAATTTCTCTCCAACTTTTCTCTTTCTCCACCCGGTTGTGGTACAGTTCAGATGAAACATCAACGTTCCACTAATTGTTCCTCCATTTCTTCGGTCCAATGAGACTTTCTTGATTCCGCAGCCATGCTAGTTAATGTTCTGTTGCAGGTACATCAGGACTCCTCCCACTGAAACTTCCCTTGAACCGTTTCTTGCTCTCTCATTGGCTGTATGTCAACGCTGCAGTTGTATTCAGTCAAAACACATTTCACATTCCACGGTTTGGAATAGTAGACAAGACCAGATATTTAACATTCTAGAAATCTCACTGACATCAGCGACGCGTCGGTGCTTCTCTCAGATTGCGTCTTTGATAATTCATACATTGCGTTCGTCCCTCATGGGAGCGAGCTCCGATTTGCCAATGATTTCGGGCTTTTGTCGGCAATCTCCACAAAACTGTCAGCGAGTGAATATAGGGCTTAAAATCATGTAAACTCGGCATAAGGTGTATGAGAAATTCCCAACAAGACAGCCACATCTATGGCAATTGCTGCAGGATGCGTGGGAGGAAATGTCACCTGTGTATCTGGACAAACTGACAGCTAGAATGCCAAGGATCTGCAAAGCTGTCATTGCTGCATGTGGAGGATTTTTTTTTTATGAGAACTCTTTGAAGTAGTTTAAGAAGTTCTGAATTTTTTTTTTTCAAATTGTAATTGTAATAATTCATGTTATTATTGTCCTTACTATACATAGAGATACATAGATTATACTATACTGAATAAAAGTAACAGTTTCTTTCCATAAGAGCAAAATCTGCACATTATTCAAAACTTTTGGGCGCCAGTGTATATATACACAGTATATTACATAATACACCTAATAGTGTACGTTTTTGACAGGGACAGATATCCTCAAATTTGCCTCTATATTGTATATATCCCAGTGTCTCATTTCATGCCTGTCCTCTCTCTCTGTCTCTCTCCCTCAGGGTGCGCAGCAGTCCTCTGAAGCAGCCTCCAGGGTATCAGGTGGAGCTAGTGGTACAGCTGGTGTGGGTCAGTGGAGAGCCGCCCCAGCAGATCAGCAGCCTGGCCATCAACTCCTGCTATGGCTTGTAAGTCACATGAAGGATGGAGAAGTCCCTTCAAGATTTTAAGTCCAAGATTTTTAATCTGTGGTTATAAAGTTTGTAAAGGCTCTAGATTATGGTTAAGCACTTTAAACATTAATATAGTAAATGCTGCAGTTTATTTTATTTATTTTTTTTTTTTTTTTAGATGAGACTTTAATCTAACACTTGAGACATTGACCTTGTTAAATGCTTCATACAAAAAGTCTAATTTCCTTGGTTTCATGGAAGCACAGTGATATGGATCATCAGGTTTTGCATAAACTTGTACAGTCCATGCCATCTCAAGTGCATGCTGTAATTTAAGCAAAAGCAGTAGTAAACATATTAACTAGTAAGAAAGTCTGAAGTTCATGTAAATTGTTCAGTGATGGTAATAATTTTTTGTAATGACAAAATGATGTAGTAAATTACAAAAGTAATGCAAAATAGAAACATTATCATTGTGGTATCAGACTTTTGTAACCCACTGTGTTTATAGTCAACAATCAAGTCTATACTTAATTTGTATGTATAGTAGCAAACTGCCCTTGCTTGTGTATGCACTGACGTACATGGTAGGATGGATTGTAGAATTACAGTGTATTAAATGGAGATTCATATGTGTATATGTCAAATGAGCTCATTGTCATCTATGCTTTGAATATGTCTCTTTTCCCTGTGCGTCATAGGGTGGTGTTTGGCAATAGTAACGGTCTAGCAGTAGTGGATTACTTACAGAAGACTGTTCTGTTAAATATGGGAACTGTGGATTTGTATGGCTCTAATGACCCCTACCAGAGACAACTGCGATCTCCCCGTAAGAGCCGACAACCTTCCGGAGGTGTGCTACAAATTTACTCAAGCACAAATGCACACACAGACATGCTTTCCCTCCATAAAAGACAGAGCACATTCACTATATGGCCGAAAATATGTGGACACCTCGTTCTAATTAACCTATTTTGCAATTTTAGCTACTCCCATTACATTATGAACACAGTAAGCCTTTTTAAAACACATCTTCATCGGCACTTGTGCCGTGTACACTCATACAGAGGTATACAGTAGTGTGACCCCTGCTGGTGGAACACATTATTGCATCTTTATACATAATGCTCAGTAAGAAAGAGTTGATTGCTGTGACTTGGCACCAAACAGTTTGTTAGATTACCCGTTGTGTGTGCGTGTGTGTGTTTGTGTCAGAGGTAATGAGTGATATTTAGCAGGAGGGCTGGGATCTGTCGGATATGCACACAGGGACACTGCTGATCAGAGCAGCTGGGTTCAGCTACTGTTTGCCCATCTGCATCTTAACTCACAGTTCAGAGCAACAATTCAACAAAACTATATAACAATTCTGACCAATAAACCATTAATTATTTTCATGTTATGGCTGATAACCGATAAATGGCAGTTATTATAAATATATTTTGTTAGAAATACAAAATGAAAGGACACTCTAATGCCATCACAGCAATGCTCTCCAAATACTCTGTGTTCGAATTGAGTTAGAGTTCTTGGAGGGGGAGTCCCTTAACTGTTATGGGGGTTAATTCGAACAATGACTGTTCTACTGAAATATAGCATGGAATACCTTTTCATATAAATGATACTTGCACACATTCCAAATATACAATGACATACTCCAAGCTTAAAGTTTGCTACTCAAAAATGGCATCTCTCTTTTTCTACAGGGCTGTGTGACATTAACGAGGGCTCAGCCACCTCAGAGGACCGCTGCAAATCCCCCACCTCAGGTAAAACTTCGCTCAGAGCATGACACAATCCATACCGCCTCCTACGAAGAATATACTGATCAGTCCTGACACTTGAGCCTGCTGATAGCCACATGCTCTTTGCTTCACAGGGGGAGCATTTTAGATTTACAATCAAAGTTTCTGTTCATCTGTTAATTTAAGATTAATTCTGGTTAAATTGGCAGTTTAAGCTTTATTACTACTTAAAGCTGGAATGTGTAATGTTTTTCCATGTAAAATGCTCCCTCCTATCCCAGCTTAATATGCAGAGACAACTACAGTATATACTGTGTATACAGTATATACAGTATATTGTAAAAACTGTGGCACTGTGGTATTATCAAAACATTGCTCTGTTTGTGCATTCCAACCTCGAAACGTGTGGCTTGTTGAGGTGAGGTGTGCTCTTCCTTTTCTAAAGGATCATGCTTGAATTTTTATCTGGTGGACAGTAATATATATATATATATATATATATATATATATATATATATATATATATATATATATATATATATATATATAATGTACATTTTCTCATCATTTACTCACCCTCATGTCATCCCAGATGTGTATGAATGTCTTTCTTCAGCAGAACACAAACAAAGATTTTTAGAAAAATATCTCAGCTCTGTAGGTCCATACAATGCACGTGAATGGTGATCAGAACTTTGTAGCTCCAAAAATCACTTAAAGGAAACATAAAATAAATCCATAAAATTGTTCACATGCAATGTATGGACTTACAGAGATTAGGTATTTTTGTGAAAATATTTGTTTGTGTTCTGCTAAAGGAAAAAAGTCATGCATATCTGGGATGGCAAGAGGGTGAGTAAATGATAAGAGAATTTTCATTTCTGCTACAGAAAAAAATCAAGTATATACAACATAAGTGTGCATTTATATGCATTTAATATATTACTATCTTAACATTAAAATAGCCTCTGCTGATAATTATTACTAGTGTAAGTCTGGCAGACCTTGCAAAACATCCTATAAATGTCAATGTTATTTCGTACCTGTGTCTGTGGAGGAGAACAAAAGTTCACACAGGTCATGTGATGACTGATAGTAACTGACATTCTGATAAATGCTGATGAATGACATCGTGACAAGGTGCCAAGTAGGAGCATAGTGATTAAACGTCTGGGATAGAAAAAGGTTCTAGGTTCAAACCCTGATGGGGTGTTCTATGGAGAGCAGTTCAGATCACCTTTGTGCCCTTGATTGAGACACTTACAGTGGACGGTCTCTGTAATAAGTTTATCAAAGCAAAGATCAAAACAAAATTTTTTAAATCCATAGCAATCATACAAATTGGTGCTGACCACACTGGTCTGGGTGAATTGTTATAAAGCGGTATTGCTTCCGAAATTAAACATGCAAAAGTGTTGAAAATGGAGCCATTGCTTACATGTATCTCAGCAGGCTCAGAGCAAAACACAGCTTTTATTTGTGGGCAGGAAAAACACAGTAAATCTAAATTTACTAGCCAACCACAGCTTGTAAATGCACTGCAACACAGAGCTCTTAGTTGAGAGTACTTTTCATTGCTGTTTAATGAGGTATTGATTGCTTTAATACTGTCACTGAATTGTGTAACCAAATATGTAATCGAAAATTAAATGAAGCAGAATTTGTATTGTGAACTTTGAGTCAAATTTCAGATTCATGTTATGCAAATAACTTTGAATAGCACCTTTTCAGGAGATTGTTATTCCAGTTTCTGGAAAACAGTTTAAAAACAGTTCCCTGTAACATTTAACTGTCTTATCTAATGATAAAAATGCAAATATCAATAAAAAATTATATCATATACGTCTGCAAATTTGCGCATATCTCGTTTAAATAGATAACTAGGTCTGTCGATTTAATGCATTAATTCAGTGCAATTAATTTTATAAAAAATTATTACGAAATTTCTTTAATAAGAAATGAAAGCTTGTAGTACCACCTGTTTACTCCAGAGGGCAGTAAGTGAAACTTCAGCTGTATGAGCAACACGCAGTTTATACAGTGAACAAAACAAACCTTCAGCAGACAGCACAACACAAACATACGTTATGTTCTTGCGTTCAAAACACTTGATGGAGCGCAAATGTGAACTAAGGGATCTCAAGATGTGTTCTATATATATATATCATTTTAAAATATTTAAAGATAACTATGTGTAATTATTTCATCATTTCATCATTATATATTAAATTATTGTTAAATGAGGGGCTTTCTTAGCTAATATTTGTATATGCGATTAAATGCGATTAATCGCGATTAATTAATCAGGACACCATGTAATTAATTAGATTTAAAAAAATTATGGATTGACAGCCCTAATAATAACCCAACTTCACACAACTTCAGCAGATACAGCATCCTGTGGAGCGCTCATAAATCTTCCTCTGAAGCACATATTCTAACAGTCTCTCCTCAATAGTTCCTTGTCACCTTTAACTTTCTTTTCTAATGATAAAAGGCAAGTATCAATAAAACTTCTATTGTATACCATTTACAAATATTCAGATATCTCGTTTAAACAGATGTAATTCACAAACCTCACGAAAATCCAGTGTTTTCTTCCCGTCGAAGGCTCATCTAATATCTTCCTCTGAAGCCTGTATTCCATCAACCAGAATCAAAAACTTCAGGATCAGGATCAAAAGTTCCTCTGATTCACAAATTATGACGGTCACTCCGTGTCAATCCAAACAGGCGATCCAGGCCGTTTAAACTGTCAGGAGATTGCTGCTCGTGCTGGATCCGCACAGGCGCGTGAGTGAAACGTCAAGGCTGCATCCGAAACTAGGACAATGCTGCCTTCGGAGGCTGTATAAGGAGGTACAATGAAAATAAAGTGCTTTTCAAACTTTTTGGAGACCAGTTTTCTTTAAGAGTTCCATTCATTCAAAACAGCTGTAAGTTAAGCCATTAACTGATCAGGCAAGTTAGCTGCTTATGTATTCGGATGCAACCCAAGTTAAAAGTGCTTCACGTGTGCTAAAAGTAAATGTCATATTCACTGCGCACTGTATGTACAATTGGTTTAATTCAATATTTTTGAGTAAATGTGATTGCTGATGTGGACAGGCCAACCGTGGTTGCTGGACTACTGTGTGTACTGTTATTTCCTTGTTCCTAATATATTAACAATTTCTTCATATGCAAATAAATTTAAAAAATTTGATGACTAAACAGAAATTTGTTGAATAAACTGATTTCTACCATTTAAAATACAATATTATTTCTTTAGTTTTGTGTGAAATTGTGTAAATATAGTGCTAAATAAGCGTATATATATAGCTCTTTTACGTTTGTTATTTACTATATTAAATTGTGTGATATATCGGCATTTATCATCCTATCGGCCACCCTGCTCTCTGGATATCGGCATCGGCCATTAAAAAAACCATATCAGTCGAGCACTAGTTAAGATGCAAATAAAAAAATGCAAAAATTTTCAAGGTTAAGACACGTGGTTGTGAAAAGGTAATCTAAACCATTTCCATTTTCTGCATTTAGTTCATTTAGTAAAGCTGAAGGTGCTGTGATATGATGAAGACAACCTAAAAACCTCCTTCTAAAAAGAGCATGACACTCACACACAGGGACTGGGGCAGATCTCAAAATAGAGATAAGATTTGCTCCAAAGGTCAAACAGAATGAGAATGTATTGCAAAAATTACTTTTTCAGTTAGAGTAAGTACATCTGCAGCTGTTGTCTCAGCAAGTGGTTTGATCATCAAATATAAAAAGAAGGCCCATGTAGTCATTGTGAAAATAACACATTTAACATGGACAGATACAGAACAAATGATCGTGACTCCCACATACGGGTTTAGGGTAAGGATTGGGCTAGGGTTAGGTTTAGGGTTGGGGTAAGGTTAACAGTGTAACTACAGATGTAATTAAATGCAGGTACTTTAAATGCAAGTACAATGCAACAACACATATGTACATAATAAGTACATTGTTTCCAATGCTTAAGTTCATAATAGTTAAAGACACCTAATAAAAAGTGGGTCTGCCAAAAACAAAGCATAACCAACGACAAAACAAAAATCCAGATCGACACATTTCACATTATGACATTCCTTCATTCCTACCCTCTATGTTAATTCCAGCAAGAGTAAAATGTCTCTAATTACTGATATGCTTTACTTCCTCCCTAAAAGTCTTGATCTCAAACCATCAACAATTCTACAATGGAGCAGGGAGAGGAGGTAAGGTTGGATAACAGTGTAGAAGAGGTTCCACTAGTTTTGTTCAACAACGTTGTCTCTGTCTCTATGTATGAACAAAACAGAGGAAATGGAAGCTACTGAATTAGCAGCTTCTGAACAACCTTATGGAACTTTCCACTGCATGCTACATTTATGTAGCACGCATGTGACATGGTGAAATGTGCTTGTAGTTAGTTTTGTAATTTGCTTGAGAAATTTATTTTGTGCCACATCGGTGGCTGCATCTTTTAATTGTCTGTAATTGTTAGGAATGAAGGTTTAATTTGTTGTCTTACTGCACTTGTCTCTTTATGTCCATACATCTTAGCATGGGATAGCGAGTATGGAATTTAGAAAATGAAAACAAAAAAAATTATTTAAATTCACTACAACCAGCTTTGATATTTGGTATCAGCTTTTATTGTATATTGATGCTTTGTGAAGTACCATTCAGGGTTCCCACAGTCATGGAAAACCTGGAAATGTCAGAATAGCAATGATAGTAATAATAATAATAATAATAATAATAAAATAATAGTACAATTTTAAAACATTTTAAAAGCCTTTATGGAAAATTTGTAAAGTGAATACACATTTTAAGCAGAGCTTAAGCAGATACAGAGTTAAGCAGAGCTCAAAAATATTTCATCACTCAACAAGCTACATGATAAGATTGACGTCTCAGACGCGGAGGCAACTGAGATTCGTCCTCGGCCACCCAGATTGAGGCAAGTCACTATGGCACCATGAGGACTTAGAGTACATTGGGAATTGGGCATTCCAAATTGAGGAGAAAGGGGGAGAAAAAAAACATACTACGCTGTTTTTAATAGTTTTTTCTTAGTAAAAATGCACTAGATGGATGTTTTAGATCACTGAGCCTTGTCATGCTGCTTTTCAGCATTTCTCATCGTATCGCACATTTTTAGACCTGGTGATTCATTCAAAACAAATTTTTAAAACAGTTCTTGTGACAACTACATTCTGCTCCATTCGTTGCATCTATTTTTTTTTTTCAATGCAATGATGCGTTCAGTGTGAATAGCCCCTTATTCAGTAATCATGAATGACTGAAAAAAAAAATAATGGAATTTATTTTTTTAAAAGATGTGGAACCCAGACTGTTATTATTAAACACACTTATCATTCTCTTTTCTTTTCTTTTCTTTTCTTTTTTTCATTTAATCTAACATAGACGAGCTATGGAACTGTTTTTTTGTTTTGTTGCTTTCATGAGGATTATTTTGATGGCTGCTGAGCTCATTATAAACAGCTGAGGATATAGTTCTGTATCTGTCAAGTATAGCAAGTGTCTGTCACATGCTCATTTGGGATGATGGCATTGAGTTTTCCTCCTGAACTTAACTGCTTGATACAATAAAAGAATAAAATACTTATGGTGCAAGGGCATTCAGAGTATACAAAATCATACACATACGCAATCACTTCCAGTTCATGTTATTCTGTTTGGTGCATGCTTGTGGCATGGGAGGCTGTCAATGATTGTTTTGTCTTTTTGGATGTCAATTATTTTCCTTTCAGGGATTTATGTGGCCAAATGATACCCATTTATATGCCAGTACTGTTTGTCCAGCATGCAGCAGTATGCAGTTTGTCTTTGACTTGCTGAAAAATATAGCTGTGTCTCCTTTGTCTTGTTTGAAGCGTCTGTGTCCCACAGGATGAAAAAACCCTTCAGCTATGTTGTCTGGTGTTTACTTGAGCACAACTAGTTCTAGCATTGCATGGCTTGTACTAAGGCTTCAACGTGTTTGTAAAGAGGGGTGTTTTCTTTTTTCCAGCAAAGATGTCACGGAAATTAAGCTTGCCTACTGAGCTAAAGCCAGACTTGGGTAAGCCTTGACTTTGTGTTCGTGCTACATAGCTTTTGTTTGTGGAGTCCATCAGCACATTTGTCAGAATCTGGAGAGTCCACATGCTCACTCTCTTGGAAAATCTCATGTCAATTAGCTAAAGACTTATTCTGCACCCCACAAAAACATGATCTGTAAAGTTTAGTCCACCAAAAATCTTATACGTTTTATGGTTTATTGGAACTTTACTCTGTTGTCAATAGAGCTTTTTGCAATACATAGTTTCAGCTTTAATGAAAATCATAACTTAAAGGGTTAGTTCACACAAAAATGAAAATTATGTCATAATTTTGTCACCCTCCTGTTGTTCCAAACGGTATGACTTGCTCTCTTTTGTGGAATAAAAAAGAGATGTTAGGTTGAATGTAAGTCTCAGGCAATAGTCACTTTCATTGCATCTTTTTTCCATACATGGTGAGTGAATGGTGACAGATTTCTTAATGTCATAAAGCCCCCAGTGATATATAGATTTTGGGACTGACACAGACAAATACACAGGGTGCGAATTACATAATACACTTCAAGGGGGTCTGACCTTAATTTTTTATATTAAAGGGTATTATTGTATGTAGAAATTGACATACCATGATTAAACATTTTGTTAAAATATTGTTCATATTTCATGTTAATTAATTGATTAATGTATGCACATGACACAAACTTATTGTAATGAGTTACTGATATGTTTAATAAAAATGAATCAAACAATACTTCCATGGATTGACTACCTAAATATAAATATTATCATGCACTTTCTCAAGTACCCCTAAAATAAATTTTCTTCACTAAATAGTAAAAAACTTCCATGTTTTTTCTCTTTCTCTGACTCTTTTGTATTCACTTGTGACTGAAATCTCAGTACAAAAAGAATATTATCCATTATTTGTTGCAAATATCACTCCACTATCATTAAAGGGCTTATTACTTTTTCTTGGTTCAAACAGTCCATTTGTGAGTAGGGTTGTTTCTTACAACACTACCATCAGGATACTAAAACAGAGAAATGAGTTGATTTTATTCATTATTCTTAATAATGTTATTCTGTATGACATGAGTATATTTACCTTATTTTCAATTCAAAGAGTGCTACAGTTTAGTTTTTTTCTTTTTCTTTCTACCGGCCAATGATGATTCTAAGAAAACTCACCCACAGCCTATTATTGTTGCTTTAGTAACGAACGCAATTTCCAAGCATGTCTGATTGAGGTTAAACGCAAGCTTTTATTTCAGCTTCGTTAGATTTGTGTTTATTTTTTGTTAATTCAACAGACAACTTGCTTTATTAATTGGAATCATCAGCATTAAGTTAAAGAGGATTAACTTTATCATTCATTTACATTTATGCATTTGGCAGACGCTTTTATCCAAAGCGACTTACAGTGCACTTATTACAGGGACAATCCCCCCCGGAGCAACCTGGAGTTAAGTGCCTTGCTCAAGGACACAATGGTGGTGGCTGTGGGGATTGAACCAGCAACTTTCTGATTACCAGTTTACCAGTTATGTGCATTAGACCACTACACCACCACCACCACTCACCTATGAATGAATGAGCATCAGTGAATTATGCTCAGGCAATGTCAATGTCATTTTAGGGGTGGCCCAGATTACAATTTAAAATCAAGCATAGCGTCTAAATCAAAGGGGTTCAAGCCTTGATAAGGGGGGTCTAATCCCAGTAATTCGCACCCTGCAAATACCTCTGAGAAACTTTGGTTTATGAAAAGGTCATGAGTTTTTCGATAAATGATGTGGATATGCATGACCAAACCTATTGCTTTTCTCTCATACAGTCAGCCATTCTGAAGAATGGTTCTCCGTCAGTCTTCCTAACGCTTAACCTGAAATGTGCAAGTCAGCATTTGCCAATTCAGCATTTGCTGGTATTTAATTCAGTATCAATTTCAGTTCTGTCATCAGTTTCCAGCAAGGGTGTTTTTTTATGGAATTCCTTAAGGATTACTGTCTAGAATCGGCTGGTTTGAAATGAAAATCAAATGTGAAGCTTAATTTAAAGATCTTTTACAGCTACATGTTTTGTTCTTTTAGTAGAATTTTTTTTAACCCTTACAGAATCTCAGAAATTTGTTTTAAATAGGGAAGATATATATTTATAGTCATAGAAGCAAAACAATCTTGGATGGGATGACCAGAAGTCAGTTTTTCTTCACCAACGTGAATTTATTTTAATAGATATTTAAAAATAGGGATAGTTTTCAAGAAATAAGGATGTGTAAAACGGTCTACAATTTGTAAGTGTTCCAGAAAAAAAGTGGGCATCTGGGCATCCCAATCCTGGGAACATCATTATTTATCTCATTCATTCAAATTTCAGCATGGTCAAGGTCATTCTTTCACCATAGAAAAATATTGCATGTTATATCTTAAATTCTACAATATGCAAACATAAGGGACAACATTTATTTAGATCGTTATTCTGCTCAAGAGGCTGTTTGATACACCCGTATGGAAAAAAGTAATGACATTGATGTGCTATCTGTTGGTTGCCATCTTGGAGTGGGGGCTTTACCTTTTTGTGTTTTCTCTCTACTGTCCTACTCTCTGTATGTCCCCCGCGGGCTGCCGCACCCCTAGATAACAGGGACAACTGCTTCAGCCGTTCCCGGAGCTCCAGCGTTGCCAGTATTGACAAGGAATCACGAGAGGCCATCACATCTTTCCATTTCTGTGAGACATACATTCGGAAAGCAGATGTTGGCCTTACACCTTGTGTATGGGTTGGCACCTCATTGGGCACAGTGCTGGCCATCTCCCTCAGCATGCCCTCTGCTGGAGAACAGAGGCTTCTACAACCTGTCATTGTCTCCCCTAGTGGTAAGTCAGCATACAATGTATATCAGGTTTCAAAAGTTAGGAGTTTTTTCTGCTAGCCAGTTTGAGCCAATAGTTCAGATTTTACTTGCCCTGCCAACATTTGCACTGGCCCCACCAGTAAATGATTATTAAATGATACTTTTTATTTTTAAATATTACATTCATAGTCATATCTGGAAATAATACAACTTATTTTACATTATATAACTCAGTGAATCTCTTAATTAAATGTACAAATATATTTGTGCTGGAAACTGAGAAAATCACATCTATGCTAGCTAGCTGGATAACATTACCTTGGTGACATTTTGTAAATAAATAGAATATGTAACAACAATGTTCAATACGTTACAGAAAACCAAATATTTAAAATTATTATTTATACCCCCAAAAATTATAATTCTCTCATCAGTCATTCACCCTTTGCTGTCTAAAACATATATGATATTCTTTCTACTGCAGAACACAAATGTAGATATTTTCATAGATATATAATGTGTTTATATCCATTCAATGCTTATCAAAAGTTAATTTGCGACCAACACTTCCAAGATCCAAAAATGGCATAAAGGCAGCATAAAGGTATACAACTCGAGTGATTTAATCCATGACATCTGAAGTGATACGATCGGTATGGGGAGAGAAAAATGGATTACCTTTAAGGCAGTTTTACAAGGGATGCGGTGGGCAGCAGGGTTTGCTTGCGATCTTGCCACTTCTCATTTGTACAGCCATTTTTCATTCACACAAGAAGCAGTGCAAAACACGCCAGTAGAAGTGCAATAATGCCACCCACTGCTTCAGCTCATATACTGCATCTATGAGGCAATTACTGTGAATTTTGTATTAGTCTTCATGTAAGTGAATGCACTTAAATAAAATGTCACTTATTTTTTCATGAAATGTTTTATAACTATAAATATTGTAACAAGCTATTTTTATATTAATGTATAAATATAATATCAAGGCTTAACAATGTAATTGTAAATACTGATGGAGTCTTGCCACATGTCTCCACATTTGATGGATTCTGCATTTTTTTAAAGACTAAAGAAACAGACTGCATGTTAAATAATATTTTTATTGACAAATTGCTATAGTATAGATAACATCACATCAATAATTAAAATGAGAGGGCTACAAATGAACATTAAAAATCCACATAACACTCTACCAATAACCTGCCTGGGCAATTGTATTTTCTGTTTATCTAAAGTTGATGTTTCAGGCACCTGTTGCAGAAGAGAAAAATAAAGTATACGGCCCATGGCCCATTTGCATACATTGCACAGGCTTCTGTTATCCAAACATAAGCTATATGTGTTTCTGTAGTCTATATTCACCTGGTACACTGGCTCGTCCACTCACAGCTTCCCATGAGGCTGTTTTCCTATTATGTCTCTGTGAAGACTCAAAGAAACATTATATGCCAGGAGGAAATTCAGGAACAGCGAGTATATTCGTCTCCATGTTGTTTTTGACTTTTTTTAAAGCTGAATGTCGTTTGATTGGTTGTGAATTATTTCAGCTATGATTGGTCAGTGAGAAGCGGCAGGCACGGAAAGATAAAATATTTTTATCTAGCACGGTGTGCACCGCAAGCAGTCATGCACAAAAATGCATTGAAAATTAATAGGGAAAGCATGGTGCCATGTCCCGTGTACCACCTTTATGCTGCCTTTTTGTCCTTTTTGGAGCTTGAAAGTTTTGGACCCAATTGACCTGCATTGTATGGATAAAAACACATCATACTGTATATATTTGAAAATATTTTTGTTTAAAAAGAAATCATAGGATGGAGTGGTGGTGGCGTAGTGGCTAAAGCACAGGGCTGTTAATCAGAAGGTTGCTGGTTCGAACCCCATGGCTACCATTGTGCCCTTGAGCAAGACACTTAACTCCAGGTTGATCCGGGGGGATTATCCCTGTAATAATTGCACTGTAAGTCGCTAAGGATAATAGTGTCTGCCAAATGAATAAATAAATACGAGTTTGCGATGGCATAAGGGTGAGTAAAATAAAAGAATGACCATTTTTGGGTTAAGTATTTCTTTAAGTTTGCTAGGCATAACATCACATGTACAAGATCAACAAATATAAGATTTAGTGACACAGCAGTGAGCGATAAAGGTATGTGAAGGTTTCATCAACTGGCCCTGAGCCATCCTTGTTGTTAAGCCCTTCACATACACATCTGAAGTTCTGCAGATCTTTAAGTTGATGGGTAAGATTGACACTGACATCTTAATCACCTCCATGCAGGCACTCTTATCAGGTTGAAGGGTAGCATCCTACGGATGGCTTTCCTAGATTCTACAGGGTCTCTCCTCCCTCCTGCTTACGAGCCATGGTATGAACCCAATGCCCCAGCAAATGGAGAGGAGCGGGACAAGGTCCGTAAGAGACGGCCAGTGTCGGTCTCCCCATCCACGTCCCAGGAACTGAATGAAAACCAGTATGCCGTGGTGTGCTCTGAGAAACAGGCCAAAGTGATAATCCTGCCCTCTCAGACCTGCATATTCAAACACAACATCACCGAAACATCTTTTGTGCTGCGGGCAGACGTGGTGTTGATTAATGCTGGCATTTGTGTGGCCTGTTTCTGTGCCAATGGACACATTATGACGCTCAGGTGAGAGAGAATGTCCTTCAATGTTGTGCAGGCGAGGGTATTTAAATGAATTCAATTTGGTTTGTTGTGTTTAAAAAAAAAATTATAGATTACTATCTACTCTGCAAATAAGCAGTTCAACCACGATTAATCAGGGATATGACATTATGCAGCTTATATATATATATATATACACACACACCCAGTTGAATTCAGAATTTACATACTGTACATCTTAGCCAAATACATTTAAACTTAGTTTTTAACAAATCCATCATAATCGTTGAAAACCTTCCCCATCTTAGGTCAGTTAGGATCTCTACTTTATTTTAAGAATGAGAAATGTCAGAATAATAGTAGAGAGAATTATTTATTTCAGCTTTTATTTCTTTCATCACATTCCCAGTGACCCACTGAAGGTTACATACAATTTGTTAGTATTTGTTGGCATTGCCTTTAAATTGTTAGGTCAAACATTTTGGGTAGTCTTCCACAAGCTTCTCACAATAAGTTGCTGGAATTTTGGCCCATTCCTCCAGACAGAACTGGTGTAACTGAGTCAGGTTTGTAGGCCTCTTTGCTCGCACATGCTTTTTCAGTTCTGCCCACAAATTTTCTATCAGATTGAGGTGAGGGCTTTGTGATGGCCACTCCAATACCTTGAATTTTTTGTCCTTAAGCCATTTTGTCACAACTTTGGAGGTATGCTTGGGGTCATTGTCCATTTGGAAGACCTGTTTGCCACCGAGCTTTAACTTCATTGCTGCTCTGTTGAGATATTGATGTCAATATATACCCATATTTTTCCTTCTTCATGATGCCATCTATTTTGTGAAGTGCAGCAGTCCCTCCTGCAGCAAAGCACCCCACAACATGATGCTGCCACCCACATGCTTCATGGTTGGGTTGGTGTTCTACGGCTTGCAAGCCTTGCCCTTTTTCCTCCAAACATAACGATGGTCATTTTGGCAAAAAGGTTACATTTTTGTTTCATCAGACCAAAGGAAATTTCTCCAATTGTAAGATCTTTGTCCCCATGTGCATTTGCAAACTGTATTCTGGCTTTTTTTTTTTTTTTTGCAGTTTTGGAGCATTGGCTTCTTCCTTGCTGAGCACCCTTAAAGGTTTTGTTGATGTAGGACTCGTTTTACTGTAGATATAGATACATGTCTACCTTTTTCCTCCAGCATCTTCACAAGGTCTTTTGCTGTTGTTCTGGGATTGATTTGCACTTTTCGCACCACACTATGTTCATTTCTAGGAGACAGACTGTGTCTCCTTCCTGAGCGGTATGATGGCTGCGTGGCATTTATACTTGCATACTATTGTTTGTACAGATGAACGTGGTATATTAATGTGTTTGGAAATTGCTTCCAAGGATGAACCAGACTTGTGGAGGTCCACAATTTATTTTCTGATCACTGAGTTTGAAGGTAGGCCTTAAAATACATCCACAGGTACACCACCCATTGACTGCAATTAGCCAATCAGAAGCTAATTGCCTAGAGGCATGACTTTATTTTCTGGAATTTTCCAAGCTGCTTAAAGGCACAGTTAACTTAGTGTATTGTATGTAAACTTCTGACCCACTGGAATTGTGATATAGTCATTTAAAAGTGAAATAATCTGTCTGTAAACAATTGTTGTAAAAAATACACGTGTCATGCACAAAGTAGATGTTCTAAACGACTTATTAAATCTGTGGAGTGGTTAAAAATAGTTTTAATTACTTCAACATAAGTGTATGTAAACTTCTGACTTCAACTGTATATAAATATATGTACAGCTCTGGAAAACATTAAGAGAACACTGCAAAATTATCAGTTTCTTGGATGTACTATTTATAGGTATGTGTTTGAGTAACACATTTTTGTTTTATTCTATAAGCATTTCTCCCAAATTCCAAATAAAAATATTGTCATTTAGAGCATTGTTTCACAACTACTGTACCATGGCACACTGAAAGATTGTCAGGTGTGCTCTGGAAAATTATCAGATATTATCAAAATAAATCAGGTCTCTGGACTGAGACTACATTTTCATCCATTTTTCCTAACAGTGCGATTAAACTTTTCAAGAGGTCGCATTGTTGTGACTACAAAGTTGGCTGACTCTCTAATTGTGCGCTGTCATTTTTTGTTCCGTATGAGAAGTATCAAACGGCAAATGTTCCAAACGCGAAAGGAAAAAGCTTTACCCAGATCAGTCAGCGCTGCTCAATGGACAGATCAGCACAGAGATGTGCATTTACACGTGGACCAGTCTCGAGCGCTCAGCCGTGCAGATTATCATAAAAAGAGCTACGAGAAGCACAAGATGGGTCACAAATTCGGCATTGATTATTTATTTAAAACCTCTATGAAAGCCCATAATATGTTGATGATAAAACTCAAGCAGCTCGGCTTTGTTTGATGGCTTATGGCCATCCATCTTACTCTTGATCCCATTCCAGAGGTTTTCAATGGGGTTGAGGTCTAGAGAATTGGCTGGCCTTGACAGAGTCTTGATTAGTGGTCGACCGATATGGGTTTTTTAATGGTCGATGCTGACATCCAGAGAGCTGGGTGGCTGATACAATGCCGATATATCATACAATTTAATATAGTAAATAACAAACATAAAATGGCAAAAAACAAACAAATTAAACTCTTATTTAGCACTACATTTACAAAATTTCACACAAAACTAAAAAAAAATTATTGTATTTTAAATGGTAGATAGCAGTTTCTTCAGATTTCTGTTTATTCATAAAACATTTTTTATTTATTTGCACATGAAGAAATTGTTAATATATTAGGAAGAAGAAAATAACAGTACACACAGTAGTCCAGAAACCATGGATGGCATGTCCACATCAGCAATCACATTTACTCAAAAATATTGAATTAAACCAATTGTACATACAGTGCGCAGTGAATATGACATTTACTTTTAGCACATGTGAAGCACTTTTAACTTGGGCTGCATCCGAATACGTAGGCAGCTAACTTGCTACCTTGCTGCCTAATCAGTTAATGACTTAACTGACAGCTGTTTTGAATGAATGGAACACTTATGGAAATTGGTCTCCGAACAGCTTGAAATGCACCTTATTTTCATCCTACCTCTGTATACAGCCTCCGGAGGCAGCATTTTCCTAATTTCCTCGGATTGTCACAGGTCCGACCATCGTGATTTGTGAATGAAAGGAACTTTTGATCCTGATCCTGAAGTTTTTGATTTTAAACTAGATATCTGCATATTTTCAAACAGTTTATAATAGAAGTTTTATTGATATTTGCCTTTTATCATTAGAAAAGAAAGTTAAAGGTGACAGGGAACATTTTAGGAGAGACTGTTAGAACAAGGAAGATTTATGAGCGCTCCACAGGATGCTGTATCTGCTGAAGTTGTGTGAAGCAAATGAGATATGCGCATATTTGTAGACTGTATATGATATTCATTTTATTGATATTTGCCTTTTTATCATTAGACAAGACAGTTAAAAGTTACAGGGAACTGTTGAGGAGAGTGAGGGAGAATGAAATAGGAGAGTACTTTAACATTATGAGCTCAAAGACGCCTGCCGTGGATCTGATACGCAGACCATTTAAATGACACTTTGTTTCCCACCGGTCTATTATTGTAGTAACACGATGGTGCGTAACAAGAAAATTAACCATGACTGGTCGTTTACATGTCTCAGTCACTTCACATGCAAGCACACGATTATCAGTGCCCTCAAGAAACAAATCGGCCAAACCAGAAAATGTTTCGGCCGATGCCGATAATTAAAAAAGTCACAATATCGTCAGATTTATTGGCCTTGGTGATATATCGGTCAACCACTAGTCTTGATATGGTGGTCCTCCATCCACACCTTGACTGACAAGGCTGTGTGTCATGGAGCATTGTCCTGTTGGAAAAAAACAATCCTCAGAGTTGGGGAACATTGTCAGGGCAGAAAGAAGCAAGTTTTCTTCCAGGAAAACCTTGTACGTGGCTTGATTCATGTGTCCTTCCCAAAGACGAATCTGCCCGATTCCAGCCTTGCTCAAGCACCCCCAGATCATCACCGATCTTCCACCTGATCTAATGGTTATACGTAGACCTGGAGAGGCCTTCAAGCCACAGTGTCTCGCACCCTTGGATGAAATTTGGTGGAGGTTCTTGATGATCTGGGGGTGCTTCAGCAAGACTGGAATTGGGCAGATTCTAAATTCAAAGAAACTGATAATTTTGCAGTGGTCTAATTTTTTTTCTCCAGAGCTATATATATATATATGGGGGAGGGGGGCTGTTGCAACACAGATCTAATCACTGTATTGCTCTCCAGATTTCTTTGGCTTATAAATCTTTAGGGACGTCAGAAAAGCAGACAAACATCTGCGTGTCTGTCTCTATCAGTAGGAAGGTCAAAGTTAACCATCAAATGTGGAGTCCTTGGGATTTTATTGTAGATAACATCTACAAATTGTTTCCCATAATTTAACGGTGCTCAGCATTGCAGCTCTTGAATAATTGAAGAGGTGAGACATCCCTGAGCTGAAGAAATGTCTCTCTGTGCCATGCTGTTTTCAGTCTGCCAGGCTTGAGACCATTGCTGGATGTAAATTACCTACCCCTGACAGATATGCGTATAGCGAGAACATTCGGCTTCACCAACCTTGGCCAGGCCATGTACCTGACCTCCCCTACTGAGATCCAGAGGATCACTTACAGCCAAGAGGTTTGCGAGAGCCTGCAGGTGAGCAAAATTATCTTCATGGATTGTTCTACTACGCTCCTATACTGAGTAATATTTACGCTAATAATGGCAATGATGCTGATGATGATAATTGGATTGTGTAACAGGAGATGCTAGGTGAGCTGTTTACTCCAGTGGAGACGCCAGAAGCTCCTAACAGGGGATTCTTTAAGGGCCTTTTTGGAGGTGGAGCACAGTCTCTAGACAGAGAAGAGCTCTGTGAGTTCTCTTTTAGACAAAGTGATTTGTCTAGGACTGTGGACATACATGATACATTGTCGCTTTTATGAACAATAGCAGTAAATAAAACATCATACAATAAAAAATTTAATAAAAGCAATATCTAATAAAAATACTAATGACAATGTGTACGATGGTGTAAAACAGTTAAAGGATGGGCAAGGAGGAGGCGAGAACCGGCTTGTCAATATAAATCATAATTTAATGAAAACTCAAACCAAAAACACATAAACAAACACACATGACGGACATGCCCGTAATTCTCTCTCTCTTGAACAATCGTCACCGGCTGCCTTTATCCCTCGCGCGCCTCATCTTGCCGATTGGGGTCCGGGCGCGCGATATTCCGACCCGGCCCCGCCCCCCTCCGCTCCACAGATGGGTTTGATAATATCTTTTGTGCTTACTTGAGAATGGACTGCTCTCAGGGAAGCACAAATAAGCAGTCCATTCTCAGGTAAGTGCAAAAAACATCAGATATGTCATCATTTGTGGTAAGAAAGTAGACCATAAACAGAGGAATGTCCATTTAGATTTAGATCCTCTCTGTTAGTTACCAATGCGCTCTTTTCTTAATATAAAATGTAATAAGCACCTTCACTATGTGTAGTGTGTTCTTAATTGAGTGCTCATTCATGTTTATGTATTCTCTGTTTCCTCATTTGTAACATTATTTTCCCCACTCCTTTTCACCCTGTCCTTCTGTAATTTTTATTACAGTTGGGGAGTCAGGAGCTGGAAAAGCACCACGCAGTCTCGCTCAGCACGTTCCAGGTCCCGGGGGGATAGAAGGCATGAAGGGGGCAGCGTCAGGCATTGTGGGTGATTTAGCTCGAGCTCGAATAGCATTAGATGAGAGAGGACAAAAACTGAGTGAGGTAGAAGAGCGAACGGCTGCCATGATGGCCAGCGCTGACTCATTCTCCAAACATGCTCATGAGGTACAGCATATTTACTGGCTTCAGTAACAAATTAATAACTTTTTAAAAATAACTAAACCTTTACGCAATTACGCATAATTTTAAATGATGTGCACCTCCACTATTTTAATAATTGTCTTTCCAGCATTGTGGCAGTATGTTTGGTATCTGCAACTTTAATCTCCTTTTTTCTGTTTTTGCTTGGTGCTGCAGATGATGCTAAAGTGTAAGGATAAGAAATGGTACCAGTTCTGATCTCTGGGAAACAGCAGAGCCCAAAGGGACTGAGGAGATCTCTTACACAGCCTTGTTCATCTCTAATTCTTCTCCCACTTCCTCTCTTTATCCCTCTTCTGCTGGAGCAGTGGAATCCCTCGCTATCCTTTCCTAGCACAATATTAAAGACAGTCTCCTTACAGAACTGAGGCACAGACTGTGAGAGGCCCCAGTTTAAGGAATACCATACCATGACGGTGTGCACTCTTCGGTTTTTATTTGATTAATATTACCAGTCCTCTCCTGTGGCGGCTGGGCTTTCCAGGCCCTGAAATTCCATTTTTTCTCTCAGTCTTTGAATTGTTTTTGTGCTGTTGTTTTTTGCGATCATGTTCTGCCTCCCACATTGGAGAGCAGTAAGTAGTCAAAAAAAGACAAACAGACTAAACGAGAAAAACATACAACAAACACTATGAAAAATCGCAAAATATAAAAAGTGGAAAAAAGTATATATATACAGAATTCTAAATAAATCCTCATTAAAATCTGTATAAATGCCATATTCGCTATTTACTGTCAAAAGTAAAACTTAAATATGGAAGACACTGGGTGAAGCATGGGAAGAGCTCCATTCACAGGAAATGATGTCATAACATGGAGGCGGCAAACCTTTCAGAAGAAGAGAGAACATCTATACTTGTTTAAAATTAACTCAATAGATTTGTGTAAATTGACCTTTTTCCAAATTTTCCCTTTTTGTTTATTTATTTGTTATTTAGAAAAATAAATCTGTAAAATCATTTGTAAATGTCTAAATATAAAATGCTTTTTGGGTGATATTTTTAAGTAATTATTATGAATATCACTACAATAATGCTTTACATTAAAGTACCATCTACAGAGGGTTTATAATTAGTTGTCAGATGATCCATAGATGAAGTATCTACTTGAAAAACGAATTAATGAATTCTTTGTGAGTTAACTATTTATAAACCAATCATGAGTGATTCATCGATGGTATTTTCATGTGATACATTATCCAGATGTTTCAACTTGTAAACTTTCTATGAAAATTGGCACAGAAAATATCTGGTCTGGACAAAGATGTAAAAGAAAGTAGACAAATGTGTGATTGAAATCTAAAAGTTATCCATCAGTCATTGGGTAGACAGCCATATAGACCTCAATAGCTAGAACATTTGTTGCTCCCCTAAGACTGAAAAATAAGTCACAGTCTCTTTGGTGTTGGCTCTGATTTAACAGCTTTAACATAGAACACTTAGTTCAATATAGAGATTGTACTATGGTAAAAATATGTTGGTTGGGTCATTCAATGGTCCATTTCATATATATATATATAAGCACTTACTTGTTGGAAATGGCTCTATCAAACCTGATTTTCTCAAAAACACTTTGCCTCACAAATCAGGAAAAATTGGACCACCTTTAAAGACCTAATCTTCAGCGACTTTAGACTTGATTATAAGTGTGAAGAGCATAAAGTGTTTTTCTTTTTTTTTGGACTAGGTAACATTATTCATTGTCGTTTTGAATGTTAGGATAATATCATATAACAAGTTTGTCTAATGTTCCTGGTTTCACACTGGTGCTTAATGGCTATTAGTCTCCCAAGCCATATTCACATGTGTAGATTAACAGAATTTATTTCATCTTTGAAAGCACCTTTGTTCACCTACATTTAGTGCTAGCTGTTCATTCACAAACAGAAAATTAAAAAGAAGTAAATCTAAACACAAAGGCTACTCAGTATATGTTCCATTTCTTCCTTGAAACCACATTTTAGTGCCATTATATTTATTTGTACAATCTTATTTGTGGTTTGCAAGAAATGCTGCTATATATGTTGCATTGACTCATATGACCCATTGTCATTCAAGATGCTAACATTGATGTATTGAGCACTGATTCTCTCTTGCCTCTCTGCTCAAAATTTTTGCCATTCTGTGAATGAAATAGTTTGACAATCTGGGACCATAAATTGAGAGTGGGAGTGGCCATACTGACCCAAAAGACATTTGCCATATCTTTTCAAACACCAAAGATTTTCTTTCATTGAGTTATGTATTTCACTGACTGTGACAGCTATTTGTGTCTGAAGTATCACTGCATATTCCACCAGTAATAGTGTTGAGGTCTTTCCTGATGTTTTTGGCTGTGCGCTACCATTACAAGTGAAGTCTGCCTTTTGTGTTTTATATGCCGTATTTCAACAAAGAGAAATGGGGTGAAAAAGAATTACAAAACAAATCAAGCCAATCTCTCTCAGACTATAAATGTTTCTCTGTGTTAGACTCTATATTCTCTGTAGATGTGTTTTCATGCCATGGTGTTATAGTGTTTTTGAAAACCAGGTTTGTTTTTGAACATTTTGCTCATATGTCATCTCTCCTAATTAACTAATTCAATTATATTTGTAAAATGTGTATTTTTCTCTGCAGTACTGTATTTCCCTGAATAGATTTCCTTGTCATATTTTTAATCATCAATTATTGAAAAATTATTTTTATATATACTTTGAGGAAGTAGTATTTTGAGGTCATAAGAAATTATTAGATCTTGCACTCTCTTATTTGTTTTCTGTCATGTGGTCTGTTTGTTTATGCCATAATTGACACAACAGGGTGTTTTTTTAATTAAACTTGAGTGAGTGAGCATTCCCTTGATTCTTTTGCAAGACCAGTTAGTATCAAGACCTGAATATGCATCAAAGGTTTAAACATATGATAAGAGTCATCAGAAGACCAGTTAATTATGAGAGAGGATGTTTGCCATAAATTGTGTATTCAATTTACCAGTTTAATAATAAAATGTACACTTCAAAAACCAAAAATTATTTTGCAAGGTGTGGCTCATCTAAAGTGGTTACCCATGAGGAAAACTTTGATGTCATAGGTTGCTTTTTTCATTGTCAAAAGTATCCAATCAGCCGTGTTGAACTGTAATGCTGTATATGTCGGTAAAATGTTTAGTGTTCAACAACTGAGAAACCACCAATAGAATTTATTGGTTACAAATTTAGTTTATTTCATGTCTGTTCCATGGAGGTTTTGGATTCACTGTTGATGTGAACCTGGTCATTTGCCCTTCATAATCTTTCATGAGCAAGGAGAAAAAACATTGTCTGAATTTCCCTGTTGCTTTTTTGGCTTTTATTTAATTTACTCATTTTGTAATGTTTCATGTTGACTTGCAGTGAATCGTTTATTTGTCCCAGACAGAACATTCTTACCTGAAATATTACACTTTTAACATTCAGAAAATGCTCTTTTATTTTCTGTTCTGAATATAAGATTACCAGTGGGTTGCAGTATTTCTCATTGTAGCCAATTTCTTGTACAGTTTTATGCAAATTTCACATGTATGTTTATGACTATCTGCTGCCACAAATGATTTAGAATTTCTGTAGATAGAAATGACTGTGCAATGGAAAATAAAAATGATTTAAAAATCTCTCATGTGTTTGTGTTTATGGTTGTTGTTCTTAAAAAAAAACAGTTCTGTGATTCATTTTTTCTGACAAAAAAATACATTCTCTGAAAAACCTAAATATCTTATACCTTAATATCAGTGTTGTTTTAAAGAAAAAAAGGTTAATGAAATTGATCTTTAGATATTTTTGCAGGAAAACAATACAAACATTATCATCAAGAATAAGATTTTTGCCCTAATATCAAAGGTAATTGATATATAAAAAAAGAAATTATGATCCAACATGAATTTTCTTGGTAAAAAAAAAAAATATGATTGTGCCTGGTAACATGTGCATGTAAAATGGCTAGAAATAGCATTTTAGCTTAGCATAAAGCTAAAAGTTACACTAGGTTTATTTATATTTCTTCTGTTCCAAACTTACTTCAGACTTTCTTCTCTGTCTGCTCGTATAAATGTAACATTAGAGTGCATTGGGAATTGGGCATTCCAAATTGGGGAGAAAAGTGTTTCCTCACTGTTCAAATGCACTTTGGATCGCATAATTTATATGTATATATGTTTTCCATCTGAAAGGACTAAATATTAAATGAAACAAATGACAATAAAATGCAAAGTAATCTCTTCAGAAATAAAAATACTTTTTGATTGTAAATATTTTGTATTTTAAATACGTAATCCAGTACCATGTATTCCGTTTCTCCCCAACCCTGTATGTATGTATGTATGTATGTATATATATATTTAAGCAATATAACACGAGCAAGAGTGCGATATGGCCCTACATCAGCACTACTGTGATTCAGGCCGAGTGCCGTAGGTAATCTCAGCAGTGCTGATTTAGGGCCATATAGCATGATTGCGAGTATGGTCATAAAAAATGCATTTGTGCATGGTTCAGTTGTGCAATCAGATTAGAGGACCAGAACAAACTGTTGTGTGTGTGTGTGTGTATATATATATATATATATATATATATATACACACACACACACACACACACAGTACTGTGCAAAAGTATTAAGCACATAAGATGTTTCACAAAAACATTTGTCTTAAGATGGTTATTTCTATATATATATTATCCTAATACATTTTAAGGATCCATATTCCTTCGTATAGTGAGCAATGAGAATATTTCTATAGTTTACACAATAAGAGAAGAAAATTAACACTAAAAGATTGAACAGGAATGATGTTATACTATAAAATGCCACCAGGAGGGGTAGTAAGACAAAATAAAACAGTGATCAAATCAAACGGTTCTGAAACATTTATTTCGATGGTGCAAGAACACATATGCCATGCATGCATAAATTACATGTATATGTAAATTACATTACATGCATTGATTGGTGTGTTCCTGAAAACCTTAAGTATAAAATAAACATTTTATAGTATAGAACGGGGCTAAAGGCACACATTTTTTTTTCTGGACAAAGTGTATCAAGATAGATTTTTTTATTGAATCTTGAATGAGCAACTTAATTTGTGTGAAAATAAATAATAAAGAAAGTTTGTTTTGATGACAATTGGACCCTTTTACATTTTATAACATCTCAAGTACTCTATTAATTACCATTGTGATTGGATCAGTACATGTGATCCCACTTTGAACGTTTTTTCACAACAAATCTATTCAACCCATTTTAGAAAATCAATACGTTTTATGGAGGCTTATTACCCCAAATATCATTTCATTAATTGAAGTGTTATTCATATATATATATATATATATAACACTTGTAACAAAACTATCAGGAATTTTCATTAGCTAAATAAATGTGCAAGATTTTAAATATTATTAACTAGATCAAATTACCACAAAATCAAACTTTACACATACTTTATCCCCATTTTATCACGCCTGCAATATGGTGGAGCCTCAGTAAGCAAAACTGATAATTACTATATCAAGGCACATCCACACAACCATTTACATTATTAATATATATTGTGCAGTACAATTATTCATGTTATATTCTAAGTATTCACTCTGAGCTGTGCACAACCCTCCTATACATTATTCTTCTCAATTCAATGGCACACTGTCCATGGCGTAGACTTACAGGTATGTGCATAGGCTTTTTAAACTCAAAGAACTCCTTTCGCCTGATTTCAACGCAGGGGGCACCATAAGACTGTAGACTACCATAAAGTGAACAGCAGCACACACTGCAGCGCTCCTGATATATAAATCCTCTTATAGCGCAAGATCAGCACACACGAGGTACGCGCTTTGCGCGGGACTGGCAGGAGACGTCAGGGCGCTCGCACCTTTACCTGTCTAAGCTTTGCAAAAAAAAAAACAAAACAAAAAAAAAACATAACATCGGATTATAACGATACGGTTTATATTTATGCATATTTATTTTAAGAAACACAAGGCCAGCGTTTCATCTTGCAGTGACTTACCTCAAACTCCGACAAATTGACAGTTACAACAGCGCGTGCCCAGATTTGAAGCGCGCCTGCTCCCCAACCGTTGAGGGAAAACCGATCTTTTCCGCCGCGATTAGATTGCTCAGCAAATAGTGGCGAGAAGTCTGAACCCACACGTGCTCGTCCCCAAACCGGAGAGACGCGGTTTCGTTTGTCTTCACAGAGGAAGAGTTGGCTTCAGGCTGCACTGACAGAGACCAGGGACGGACGGTGGGCTCGTGAGATAAGCGCGAAGACCTTTTAAAATCCACGTGGTGCGTAAAATTCACGTTTATTCTTGACACTTCTGCATGAATAGAGGAAATAGACGGAGGGGAAATGTAGTCTCTATAGATGGATACCAACCAGCACATCTACTTTTGATGCAAACAAGAGGAAAACGCTCCTAATGAATGGCAATTTAAACGTGGCGAAATTTGACTGTGGAGTATTATTCTATGTAAACTGTGGAGGCTAGTTGAATGTTCTCGACATAGGTAGTAGCCTATTAATAAACGCTAAAGTGCCAAGCTCAGACAAACGGCTGTAACCTTCACGGACTCGTTTTTGTGGTCTCCCATGGATAAGTTACTCTTTTTAAATGCACGTTTCTCCATATTAGCGATTATTTTAATTACATAATTTTCTTCAAAACAACCCTGATATCAAAAACGGCAGAGAGAAGTGAAAGATGAGCTTGACGTTTTGATGGAACTATTTAGGCTACATAAAGCACGCGTTGGGTGAGTCACCTGCCCAAAAAGGTAAACACGCCTTTACAGATCTGAGCTTTAAACTCCATCCAAAATGATGACCAACGGACCCAACATCGTTTACGAATGGCTGAAAACCCTTCAACTGTGTCAATATGTCAAGGCATTTGTGGATAACGGATACGACGACTTGGAAGTTTGCAAACAGATCGGAGACCCGGACTTGGACGCCATAGGGGTTTTCATACCGCACCACCGACAGCGCATTCACGACGCGGTGCAGAGGTTAAAAGATGAAGATAAGGAGACTGCAACTGGGCTTTATTTCACCCTGGAGCCGATGTCCCCGGCCTCACCTCTGTACACGAGTCGCATGACCGAGTTCAAGCTGCGGGGCTCCAGGTCATGGACTGAACAGAGCGGCAACAGAGCCGGGCGCGCTGTAGGGTACATGGGTGGACCGAGGAATCTGACTCTGGGGAACCGGAAGGAGCTGGAGATCTACCCCAAACTGAAACTGAAGATAATGATCAGGGATAAACTCATTAGGGACGGGAAAAACCTTGCCATGCCGCCATATTCTAATAAGGTAGGAGTGTCTACCTTGCATCTGTTCCTAAATTCTGTGACACAAGTATAAACCACGTGGTGTGTAATTTTGACCCCAATCAGTTATTGGGGGCTGTAAACTGCCTGAATTCATTCAAGAAAACTCGCTCAAAATAGGGAGGGACATAATCTCATGTGTGAGTTTAGCATGCATGTGGTAGAAGAGGGGAATAAGACTGGGTACTGCTGATGGTGTTTGGCCTGAGGATGCAAGGAAATGGGGGTTTGATGACTGGACCATTGCGTTAATCTGATTTTTAAAATATGATCAATAGCCTACTGCCTGATTTCAGACACATAGACACACCCTGTGTTTCTAATGGCTTTTTGGGATCACTGGGGTAGCTGTCATTGATTGCTCAGTACAAGAAATGCTTTTACGCATCATATCAACCATTGAGAGAGAGAGAGGGAGAGAGAGCTACAGAGTGGGTGGGTGGGTGTGTGAATGTTATGATCCTGAATTAGAAAGTTCATTATAGGGATTTATTATTTATGATAATTTGCTTGAAGTTGATCTGGGATTTCTCTTGGTGTACAACAACTTAATGCTCTCAGCTGAAACCTGGTGTTTGAGTGGGTAGTGAGTGAACACTATAAAGGTTCCTCTTTTGGAAAAAGGGTCTCTCTTAAAACTCTCTTTTATAGTTACCAGCAACTGGGCCATGATCATGCTGGGCAGGAAATGAACAAAATAATTTTCAGAAAAATGGATGACTGCATCAGAAGTTTCAGTATTCCAAGTGTGATCCTGTGTCTTCTGTTCCATGTATTGTAACTGACTGGTGGATTGTGGAGATGAGCATTATGGACTGTCCTGTATTATCTATATATGTGTGTGTGTGTGTGTGCGTGCGTGCGTGCGTGCGTGTGTGTGTGCGTGTGTGTGTGTGTGTGTGTGTGTGTGCGTGTGTGCGTGTGTATGATGATGATTTAAAGTTTTACTGTGGGTTGGGATCAATATTTTTTTAAAGTGTTGACATGAATGATGATTAATAATAATTAACTCATAAAATTTTTATTGATTTTCTGACTTAAACTTCCTAGCAGTTGACAGTTCACTGAATCTATGGACATCCTGATTATTCAAGACAAGGGAGTGATAACTGTAACCTCACAGTGAAACTTAGGAAGAAAAAAAACATAAAAATATTAACGACTGAATTCTAATGACTCACTGTCTCTATATTATATGGGTCATTGACAAATAAGGTTGTCTAAAGTGATAAAAAAAAAATAATAATTTAAAATGAGTTTAAGACATGTCAAGTTCATAGAAATATAATCTTTTAATGTTGGTTTCACAAATTCTTTAAAAACATTTAAAGCATTTTTTACAAAAAACTAAATAAAGAATAAATGAAATTATGTGTTGTATCATCAAATAAAAGATATTAAAATACTTTCCTTGCACATTGAATATACAACTTAATAATAATAATAATAATAATAATAAAAAAGGAAAACAGTTATAACAAGTCAGTAATAAAGTTTTTTGAAATAACACACAAAAAAAAAAATATGTTTTTCAGGGTTGCGCCAAATGATTTGAACAAAATGTTCCTTTTCATAATGTAAAAATATCGATTTATTAACAGTTACAGAAATATTCAAACCAGCCCGTCTGGCACCAACAATCATGCCATGCTCCAAATCACTGAGATCAAATTTGGATTAATTTCAGATGGTTGATGTGAACATTAACTGAAGCTTCTGAACCGTATCTGCTTAATTGTATTCACTGCACTACTGCTACACGATTGGCTGGTTAGATAATCCCTTGGAAGATTGTTGGTGCCAGACAGGCTGGTTTGAGTATTTCTGTAACTGCTGATCTCCTGGGATTTTCACACACAACAGTCTCTAGAATTTACTCAGAATGGTGCAAAAAGCATCCAGTAAGTGCCAGTTCTGCAGACAGAAATGCCTTAATGAGGAGAGAAGTCAACTGAGAATGGCCAGACTGGTTAAAATTGACAAAGGCTACAGCAACTCAGATAATCACTCTGTACAATTGTGGTGAGAAGAATATCATCTCAAAATGCTATTGAGAAATGTGGATTGGTGTTGTTTTGGTGGCACGAGGGGGACTATTCACAGGTTCCATGATTGATTTAATCCATGAGTGAAAGTGTCCAATAACAGGGCTGTTTTTATTCTCAGTGTACAATAGAACCATTTTTATAAGGTTAATGATATGACTGGTCGTGAATTTGATATATTTCTAAATGACTATTTATTTGATTTTAGAAGGAACACTTTTTTTTAATGATGATACAATGACTTGAGTACACCTAATAGATCTGGACCAAAATGATTTTTTCTTGTCATTGAACCATATATATGTTTATATTCTCTATCTGTCTGTCTGGTATTCACGGATATTTTGCCACTTACCTTATTTTGCCATCAGATCACTATTCTTTTGTTTTAGGATTAACACTTTTTTTAAATGAGGAAAACATGACTGAGTACACCTAATAGATCTGGACCAAAAAATAAATAAATTCTTGTCATTGATTGACATATGTTTATATTCTCTGTCTGTCTGTCTGGAATTTACTGATATTTTGCCACTTACCTTATTTTGTCATCAGATCACTGTTTAACAGTAAATAAATCCCACTGAATTGGATCCAGAGTCGGTGCCAGGATATAATAATAGTTTAGGCGTGGTGGACATTTGGAATTTTGTGTTCTGCCCATAGTATTTAATATTGTTATTAATATTAGTATTGAGAGTATATATTCTCTAAAACACACACACACATCCACATTCTCACACAATCATCACAATAGTCTTTCACACCTAAGTGAGCATGCATGGTTCCCTCCTGTAAATAAAAGTAGAATAATTAATGGTTTCATCAGTCTGTGTTCACAAGTCAATTTGAGCGAATTAATTTGGCTTCAGATCATTTCATAAGCCACACCATGAGCACAATTTGAATACTTAAAAGCAAGTGTAGTCTGTAATTTTCAAGTATGACTTAATGTAAATGACCTATGATTTAGTAAAAGTTCATTTTGGATTGTGCAGATGCCTAGTTTTAGCACAATAACTAAGATCCATATCCTCAAGTCAATGCAAGCATTTCAAAGGCTCATTTGATTCAATCTGTTCAGAAAGTTCCTGTGTATATGTGTCTGTTTACTTTGAAAAGATAAGCTCACAGTATGTGGTCCCTAAAGCACTCATTGAACATATGCTGGGACAGAATGAACAGCGTAGCTGTGTGGTGTGTTAAATTTATTTTTGATTTACAAGGCAGCAATATACGGTGGTGTCAAAAAGGGAAGTAAAAGTAATGTAAAAAGATATGATAAAAGGGTTAGACCTATGTAATTTCAAGAGAATATGAACATTAGTTTTTCATTCCATAGCTACTGTAGATGGTGATTCTGAAGTGGATTGTGAGAATTTATTGAGAATGTTTGTTTAGTGTCTGAAATGTAGAACATTTCATTTTTTGATAATATGTGTTAAGAACACTGATTTATTTTATGTAATGTAGACTAGAACTTGTTAAAGAATTTTTTGCTGCTTTATAGATTATAGTTTTATGGGTTATGGTGGTTATTTTATTTATAGCTGACATATGAAAACCCAGCCTGATCTCATTAATATAAGTAGCTATTTGTACATTAATATTTGTAACATTAAACGTACATGTTTTTACATTTGAATAGACACTAAAACGAACAAATTGGACATTTGAAAGCATCTAATACATAATTGTTTTTTTTTTTTTTACATATTTACAGCTTTAGAAACATAAAATATTGACAAACCCATTACAACTATATTTGAATATGCGAACCGATTATAAACATTTTTACTGTTTTACAGATATTTTAGATCCCTTAACTCTACCCCAACCTCTAAACATAACCACATTTCAACAATATAAAAACATACAGTAGCAATACATTTTGTTAAAATATATGCATTTATATATATTTTACAGCCGCTAATCCCACACCTACTCCTAAACCTAACCATAACCATTTATTAATCATATAAAACACATAACCGGCAGATACATTTAATAACAATAATTTATTCCAAAAAATGGCAAACTTCAGTACAAAAATAGTGGGTGATATGCTGCATCCAATGTGCTCCCTGATGGCATAATATAGCACTGTGATGTGGAGAGTAGAATTTTAGTTCTTAATCGCTACAAATCTTCTCCTGATGCACTCTGTAATGGCACTGACATTTCTCATTCATACATATACATCTAAGAATACGGCAGTTGCAAACGGTCACAAGACTCTTGCGAGCCAATGAGCACTGCCGTAAAACCGCTGATTGTAATGCTTGAGGTGGCAATTTTTTTATTTTGAAAACGAAACCGACACGGGTTGACGGTTACAGCGGACACAACGGCACTGCGGCAGATGGAGATGGAGATCGATGAATAAAAGGCTTGAATTTGAGTCTGTTCTTCACAGAAAGCAGTCAGAAGATTTGGATAATAGCTAACAAATGTATGTATTAATTCTATTGTAGTTTTATGGTGCTTTTTGTGGTTTATTTAGTTTTTGGGCATATTCTGAAAACTCCTTTTGTGTCCCATGGCGAACAAAAATATAATTAAATGATTAAACAATTACAGATTTTTTTATTAATTTTAACATTTTAAAGTGTAGTCTTGGTTAAAGTTATAAACTCCTTTTAAAATGTTGTATGGAGCAGGAGAAATCACAGAACTAAATGAAACTTATGTTCAGATTATAATGTCAACTGCATTAAATAAATGTGATGGCATTTTGCTAATTAATTCTATGAATTATTCAATATTAATCAATTCAAACAGTACACGTAAACATTTTTACGTTTCTATAGGTGTTAATACGTAAAATGATGACGTTTACATACTGTCAATACATCAATATTGTAAGTTTAAGTGTCTATGCAAACATAAGAGAATGTAAGTTTGCTAGAACCGAACTTTATCTAAGAGTACATACAAGTTCTCATGAGATCACATCTGAAAACTGCTTGCAGCTCTTTATAGATCCTTAAACAGACTGTGGAATGTCATCCCCTCACACACCAGACCATAATCCTTTTCATGATGCTATGAAAGCCCTTAGGGGAGCCATAAATGCACATAATGCTTTCCTATGCTACTGAAGAGCTTTATTTATTTAATGATGCTGTATCTTCTTTTACTGGACATGATGGATACACACTTAATGTTTGTGTTATGGGCTTATTGTGTTAGCAGACTTGTGCTGACAGCACATATGCCCTTGATATTGTCTGTCTTTAACTGAATTCTCTGCATGTAGATAATTTTGGGTTTCATATGTTTTTGTCCAATAGGGAGAATGTTAGGTGTTATCTCAGCAGTAGTGCAGTGAATACAATTAAGCAGATACGGTTCAGAAGCTTCAGTTAATGTTCACATCAACCATCTGAAATTAATCCAAATTTGATCTCAGTGATTTGGAGCATGGCATGATTGTTGGTGCCAGACAGGCTGGTTTGAATATTTCTGTAACTGTTAATAAATCGATATTTTTACATTATGAAAAGGAACATTTTGTTCAAATCATTTGGCGCAACCCTGAAAAAAATTTTTTTTGTGTGTTATTTCAAAAAACTTTATTATTGACTTGTTATAATTGTTTTCCTTTTTTTTTTTTTATTATTATTAAGTTGTATATTCAATGTACTGCTCTGTGAAGCCTCTCTCTCTCTCTCTCTCTCTCTCTCTCTCTCTCTCTCTCTCTCTCTCTCTCTCTCTCTCTGTCTGTGTGTGTATTATAGCTATGGCAGGGCGGAGGGCGAGGCCGGGTCATGATCCTACACACCCGGTCCCGTATTAGGCTAATTATGCCTCCGTGAGGGATAAAGGTCGACTGCAGGGGATCGTGCGGGAGAGAGAGATCATTTACGGACATGTCCGTCATGTGTATGTTTATGTTGTCTTTTAAGTTTATCATTAAAACTATTATTTTGAAAAGCCGGTTCTCACCTCCTCCTTTCCATTGATCCCTTTATAGTAGCCTTTGTTTTCTCCACTAAGATTTTGAGGGTTTTCTGCTTTAAAACTATGCTGTGGTGGCTGAAGTTTTGTGCACATGAAGAGACGATTCAGAGATGCAAATGGAATGTGATCATGGGGCATGCAAATGGCTTAGAAATAGACTACAAAATATTTTATTACATTTTGTATCAGTGATTTTGTATGTGTCAGGGTTAGGGATGTTCATTATTAATTGATTAATTGTAATAATAATTTGGTCGATTAAGTTTATCGATCGGCTATTCATTTCAGAACAAATACATTCACTAATCATGCCAACAGACACTGAACAATCTGTCTATACAGTCATCCGGCACTAGTGGGCACTAAAGTGCCCAGTGCTGCTTGTCTGCATTACAGAAGAAGAACTGCACAGATGTGGACGGTCATGTCTAGAAAAGAACTCACATCAATCTCACAAGATTTTTAAATATAGTTAATTTGAAGTCGCACTTCAATGAGGAGAGCTCATAAACATTATTTTAATTTGTCTGTTTGATGAATAGTCATTCTTGATATTTAACAAATTAGATAAAATTCAACTATGTATGCCACTGTCGTTCAAGATAATGTTGGTCAGTGGAGAAGTACAATTATCCGTTCTTCTGTTAAGCATCTGAAAGGGTGTTCTAGTGGTTACTGATTTACATCTTGCGTTATAGGCTCAGGGTTCTAATCTACCCAAATGGAACTTTACATTTTAATAAACAAAGTTTGCACCTCAGTGGATGTATATCTTGAGTGGGGACACATTTGTTTGCATTTTCCTTTGCAATTTGACTGTAAATGTGTACAGATGTGTGAGACTAGTTGACTAAATATGTTCTGATGCTGGTAGTCGACACTGGTCTGTTAATATTTTCCCCCATTAAACTGATCAACATTTTTACACCTTTACATTTGGCTTTATATTTTTACAGAGGCTGTGCTTAAATTACTGCCATAGTAATGTAATTTATATAATATTTACAAATATTATTAAAAAAGAGGATATCTGGAGCAGATACATAGTTTAATTTCACCTCAGGCAGCACGTGCTTCGTCCCTCTCTCACTCGCGGCATGCGCAGGAAAATGTCATCTTGCTAGACAAGCAAACTCAACATAGTAGTTATAAAGCCCCGCCCCGGTCCTTCCAGAAGGGAGGCTCAGAAACAAAATGTGGCGGATCGCGCTCCCCCCTCGTAAGGACTGTGGACTGGCTCGTCCAAAGCAAGACCTCAGGACCATTATCTCCAGAAAGAGAAAGTCCTGATGGTCTTGTGCCCAGCCTTGTGGGGGTAGCCCCCCTCGGGACGGGGTGCGTGAAACATCCATCTGCATCTTCCCAATACCCCCACGAAACCTCTCCATTCCCTCCACCTCTGGTGTTTCGGGAGTTAGCGGTTTCCAGCTAAATGTTGTGTGTTCCGTTGCTTCCTGCCGTTGTTCAGGAAGTGTCAAAATTGATACCCATCTCAGAGAACCTGGCAGCATGGAAGCTACTGCCGGGTGTTTCCATGTGGGTCCTAAGGACAAAAAGGCTACAGAATTCAATTTGTTTGCCATCCTCCGTGTTTCAACGGCGTGGTCCCCACTTCCGTGAAACCAGAACAAGCACATTTACAGTTGAAAGAACTGCAAAATCTCTTGGTCAAAGGGGCCATAGAACATGATCCCCTTCCAGAGAGAGAGAGTCAGGTTACTACAGCAGATACTTCCTGGTTCCCAAGAAGGATGGGGGATTGCGTCCGATTTTTGACCTTCCAGGCTTTAATCACTCAGTCAAGGTGCTCAAGTTCAAGATGTTAACCGTCAAGACGGTCGTGTCTCAAATCCAACATTATGATTGGTTAGTCACGATCAATCTCATGGATGCATATCTTCATATAGAAATACTGCCACAACACAGGAAGTTCCTGAGGTTCGCTTTTGGGGGCAAAGCTATACAATTTCGGGTTCTTCCATTTGGCCTGGATCTTATCACTCCACACATTCACGAAGTGCATAGATGCAACACTGGCTCCTCTTCAGGGCATCCTCATTCTGAATTATATAGACGACTGGCTGATACTAGCACTGTTGCAAGAACTGGCATTACAGCACAGGAATATCGCCTTAGCTCATCTGGTTTCTCTGAGTTTTAGACTCAACGACAAGAAAAACGTTCTCTCCCCCACTCAGAGAACTACCTATCTGTGGATCATATGGGATTCGATCATGATGCGGGCACAATTTAATGTAGGGAGTGGATTTACTGTCCAGACAGAAAATACTGACGGGGGAGTGGAAACTCCACCCTGAGGTAGTGAGACAAATCTGGTTGAAATTTTACAAAGCAGAAGTGGACCTCTTCGCCTCCCAACAGACAGCGCAATGTCCCCTCTACTTCTTTCTGAGTCACCCAGCCCCCCTGGGTCTGGACGCAATGGTGCATACATGGCCCAAAATGCGCATGTATACGTTTCCTCCAGTTTCTCTGCTCCCGGTAGTTCTAGCCAGAGTTCGCCAGCAAGGTTCCTGCCTCTTACTGATAGTGTCGTGTTGGCCGAACAGAGTATGGTTTGCCAGATTGCTTCAGTTCTGGACTTTCTGCAAGTAAAATTATCAGCAGGCACAAGACCCGCCACTCTCAGGATTTATTTGGCCGCAATTTCGGCTTGCCATGCCCTGATTGACGGGATGCCATTGGGGAAACATCCTCTGCTCGCTCACTTCGTTTGTGGGACCATGCAGTTAAGACCTCCTGTTAGGACCAGGATCCCTTCATGGGACTTGGCGATAGTCATTGAGGGTCTGGTTGAGACCCACTTTGAACCTCTAGAGTCAGCGTCTGATAAGCTTCTGATTCTCAAGATGGTTTTTCTTATGGCAATTACTTCTTTAAAAAGAATTGTGGATTTGCAGGCTCTTTCTGTCTTGCCATCCTGCTTAGATTTGGCCCCAGGAATGGCTAAAGCAATATTGCAACCTCATCCCGACTACCTGCCTAAGGTTCCTTTCAAAGCTGTACTTCCGGTCACTCTTGAAGCCTTCTGTTTACAATGCCGGATCAGGAGAAATTTCACAGAGTGTGTTCAGTCCGTGCCCTTTAGGATTATGTCCACCGCACTAGCCAGTGGCTTAAGTCAGGGCAACTATTCAGTTGTCATGGGGGCCGTAGCAGGGGGGCGGCCACCACCAAACAAACAACGTCACATTGGGTGAGGGATGCTGTTGCCCTGGCCTATGAGGTGTGCGGTCAAGCATTGCCAGTAGGTATCAGGGCTCATTCTACCAGAGGGGTTGCTTCCTCTAAAGCTTTGGCTGGAGGTGTCCCTCTACAGCATGTTTATGCGGCAGGCTGGTGCTCTCCGCATACATTCATAAGATTTTATAGTTTGGATGTTCATGCCACTACATGGTTTGGTTTTAGTAACTTTTACTTGGTGAATTCCGATTAGAACAGGCTGTGTTGCTCGATTGGTCCTGCACCATTCATTCAACTGTTTTCAATAAATATGCCTGTCAAATATTTACTAACGTTGATTCAGTGAATGTATGTCATGTTCAATGTATATTTAATGTACGATGATCATAATGCAAGGTGAGCATGTTGCAGATAAATGCCCCTTTTCAGTGGAATTAAGCATCGTATTTGGAATAGATTAAGTATTTTAAATGGTTCGCATAAACAATTTTTATTTTACTGAATTTGAAGGTTGTTTCTTTATAGACTAGTCGACCTCAAAATCTTCAGTTAAACATCAGTGACATTAGTTGTCCCGCACATCCCTAGAAAGGAGCACGAGCTGCTGAACTCACAGCAACGACGTGCGCTCGCATTAAAAACAGTTCATGAGCATTCCTTAATTTTACCCGGATCAAAAATTTCACTCAACTCTCTAACCTTCATTGTGACCAAATCACTGTGAGGAAATCAACGTTATATTAATTTTATTTATTATTATATAGTACTATAAAAAAATATTAAGAGTGGAGTCGGGTAATGTCACGAACACCGATGAGGGCGTCTCTCTCCCTGGCCTCCGGAGATCGCACTCGCCTGAGTACTAACTGCCCTGATTGTTCCCAGCTGTTTCTCATTACCTCTGTCTATTTTAACCGTGCCTGTGAATTCCTTCCTCGCGAAGTCTTGTTAGCCCCGGCCACATTTCTGAGCGTGTTTACTTCTAGTCTTGATTATTCTGTGTACCTACCCAGCCTGTTTTCCCCCGACCTTCGTAGTTTGCCGCCTGCCTAGTTTATCTCTGCCTGTTTACCGACCTTGATATCTCGCTGCCTGCCCTGACCCTCTGCCTGTTTAAGTTACGAGCCTGCCTGTACCTCTTGTGTTGTTTGCTCTGCCTAATAAACGCATATGGATCCCAACCAGCCTGAGTCTGCATCACAGGTAACAGGATGGGGAAAATTGGGTCTAAAGGCAGATTTAAACCCATGGAAAAAACACATATCCGCATGGAAATAACACATCCATACCATTTTTACACAAAAAGCTATTGCAGCAACACTTAAGGATGCAGTCTGTCTTTAATTTCTTTGTGTCCACCAGACAATTTGAGCGCAAATAAGCTGCATTGTGTGGCAGGTATGTACAACTAGTGTAAATAGTCACTATTTAGATTGTTATATTATTGATATTATAAAAAATTGTAAAAAAAGAATGCTCTACGTCATTAATACGCTGAGGTGAGCGCAAAAAGTACCATAGCATCTTAATGGAATGTGCATGCGCTTGAACTTAACGCAAGCGAGATCCCTTCTAGACATGATTGATGCGGATTATTCACTTCTTCTCATACACAGTAAAGATGAAGCGGGCTCAATGTAATCAGTGTTGGAGAGTTTCTCTAGAAATAAAAATTAAGTTTTTGCATTCACCACAAATTAGTTTGTGGAAGTACAAAATGACAACTAGCACTGTTGATCTGCCTGTCTCCTTGTTTCATCCCAAACTACAATTACATCAGTGATCGCTGGGAAAGCATAAAGGCACATTCGTCTGAATCTGAATGATGTGATTTGACTTTCAAATTATGACTTAAAAAAAAGGTCAGAAATATCCCATAATTCACAATATAAAATTTTAATGAACTCATATGTATTGTCTAATACAAGTATTATAAACAGTCATTCATTAACTGTAATTAAACAATTCATACTAAACATAGCCTAAATATATTACAATACACTGAACTAAAAGTATTTTAAGATGAAAATACCAATACTTACATTTCTTAAGTGTATTAATTTAAATTATATTTAAAAAGTAGGCTACATGCTCATATTATTTGGAATCAACCATGTGCATTTTGTGGTGTTAAATTAATTTATTGTAAATTTGCATGACAATTGATTTTGAAAATGGCTGAAGATTGACATCCCTAGTCAGCGCTGTCATGTTCATAGAATACTGATCTCTGAAATCAGAATTATTATATTCCTCAGACACCACTGTGTTCACCCACCGATCTCCCATAATGCTTCACTTCCATCAGACAGCTCTGTTGCTTTTTAGTGTAGCTGAAACCTTTGTCAGTGGACTAATGGCCAAATAATATAGAAATATATGACAGGTATGCTAGCTGAAATGAAAACTAAAGAGCTGAAAATTGATGTTGTGCTTTTTCATCTCAAAAGCATTAAAACCAATTTGTTCTGAGTACAAAGTACCTTATCCTCAAAACAGTTTGCACATACAGTCAGGTCCATAAATATTGGGACATCGACACAATTCTAATCTTTTTGGCTCTATACACCACCACAATGGATTTGAAATGAAACGAACAAGATTTGCTTTAACTGCAGACTTTCAGCTTTAATTTGAGGGTATTTACATCCAAATCAGGTGAACGGTTTAAGGGACCAAAAGTAATGGGACAATTGGCTGCTCAGCTGTTCCATGGCCAGGTGTGTGTTATTCCCTCATTATCCCATTTACAAGGAGCAGATAAAAGGTCCAGAGTTCATTTCAAGTGTGCTATTTGCATTTGGAATCTGTTGCTGTCAACTCTCAATATGAGATCCAAAGAGCTGTCACTATCAGTGAAGCAAGCCATCATTAGGCTGAAAAATCAAAACAACCCCATCAGAGAGATAGCAAAAACATTAGGTGTGGCCAAATCAACTGTTTGGAACATTCTTTAAAAGAAAGAACGCACCGGTGAGCTCAGCAACACCAAAAGACCCGGAAGACCACGGAAAACAACTGTGGTGGATGACCGAAGAATTCGTTCCCTGGTGAAGAAAACACCCTTCACAACAGTTGGCCAGATCAAGAACACTTTCCAGGAGGTTAGTGTATGTGTGTCAAAGTCAACAATCAAGAGAAGACTTCACCAGAGTGAATACAGAGGGTTCACCACAAGATGTAAACCGTTGGTGGGCCTCAAAAACAGGAAGGCCAGATTAGAGTTTGCCAAACAACATCTAAAAAAGCCTTCACAGTTCTGGAACAACATCCTATGGACATATGAGACAAAGATCAACTTGTACCAGAGTGATGGGAAGAGAAGAGTATGGAGAAGGAAAGGAACTGCTCATGATCCAAAGCATACCACCTCATCAGTGAAGCATGGTGGTGGTAGTGTCATGGCGTGGGCATGTATGGCTGCCAATGGAACTGGTTCTCTTGTATTTATTGATGATGTGACTGCTGACAAAAGCAGCAGGATGAATTCTGAAGTGTTTTGGACAATATTATCTGCTCCTATTCAGCCAAATGCTTCAGAACTCATTGGACGGCGCTTCACAGTACAGATGAACAATGACCGGAAGCATACTGCAAAAGCAACCAAAGAGTTTAAGGGAAATGTTATGCAATGGCCAAGTCAATCACCTGACCTGAATCCGATTGAGCATGCATTTCACTTGCTGAAGACAAAGCTGAAGGGAAAATGCCCCAAGAACAAGCAGGAACTGTAGACAGTTACAGTAGAGGCCTGGCAGAGCATCACCAGGGATGAAACCCAGCATCTGGTGATGTCTATGCGTTCCAGACTTCAGGCTGTAATTGACTGCAAAGGATTTGCAACCAAGTATTAAAAAGTGAAAGTTTGATTTATGATTGTTAATCTGTCCCATTACTTTTGATCCCTTAAAAAGTGGGAGGCACATATACAAACTGTTGTAATTCCTACACGTTCACCTGATTTGTATGTAAATACCCTCAAATTAAAGCTGAAAGTCTGCAGTTAAAGCACATCTTGTTCATTTAATTTCAAATCCATTGTGGTGGTGTATAGAGCCAAAAAGATTAGAATTGTGTCGATGTCCCAATATTTATGGACCTGACTGTAACTGATGATAGAACAATTTACATTTATGCATTTGGCAGATGCTTTTACACAAAGAGACTTACAGTACACTTATTATATGGACAATCCCACCAGTGCTTCTTGGAGTTAAGTGCCTTGCTCAAGGACACAATGGTGGTGGCTGTGAGGATCAAACCGGCAACCTTCTACTTACCAGTTCTGTGCTTTAGCCCACTATGCCACCACCACTCAGAACCTGCAGTCATACTGATTAAAGGTTAAGGAAACATTTCTTCATACTATCTGCATGGGTAGAGTTTTGAGTTCCTTAGTTGAAGGATTTTGTCTATGGACTTTCCAAACAACTCTAATATCGATAAAGTTGTATTGCGTTTCTGTTGCTCTGTTATTAGCTCACAAATTCATGGGTTTTATTCCCAATGCATGAATATAGGTACCTTGAATGCATTGTAAAATTGTCTGCCAAATACTAAATGTTGCATGTATTTGAATGCAGTATATGATGACTCAACAAGGCTGAGTTTCAACAAAATGTCTCCTCCATACCTTGCACAAATTAGCAATCATGTGGCAGAATCATACACAAATATAACCATCCATATATCTCATAGGACATAACTACATGTGCAGCTGCAAGTAGTATTAAAACAGAAGGGTACCATATGGAACAAATAATCTCATGTCATGGGTTATCAGCTAATCTCCAGGTGTCATTTAACATGCTTAAAAATATGTCATAAAAAAACGCAAACACACAATGGAGGAAAAAAACTGAAAGTGTTCTCTGAAAGTGCCTACTTGCATAATAAGCACTTTTTTTGCACTCTTGCTGTTTGCTCAAACCATTAGGCTCAATTCATTGTTGTGCCATTTAAGAGCTATTGCAAGGTTTACAAAGTGAGACAGAGAGATGAAGGATGGAGGCCTCTTTTCTCCTTATTGAACTCCCTACCTGTTTTGGAATTATTTGAGACTTCAGTATATGTTGCCATGGTGACATTTACATAAACACATTTCTTCCAAGGGAGGAAAATGGGGGTTAATGCTATCTAATTACCTGTGATTTATGATGCTCTTTGACAGGGTCTGCTCAGAGCACATTTATTCAGCTTTAATCCCTATTATGCCATTTATTATCTACATTAAAGGTTGTGTGTGCGTGTGTGTGTGTGCCTGCACATGGGTCTGTGCTCTTCTTGCAGAAAATGAGATTCTGAATCCATATTCTGCTTTTCTGTGATTTTTGAAAAAGTGCAATAATGACGGCTGATTTTCAAACAAAAAACATTGGTAGAAAGATGAAATGGGATTGGGCTATTGTTGCTATGGCAACATTTCGATTTTGTGCTGGGATTGTGAAGGGGTGGCTGTTTGTTGATTTTCACAATCTAGCGATTTCTACTTCTAAATATTAGATTAGTGATATCATATCACAGGATTTTTGGATTTGAATGACTTATGAAGGGTTGAATACTGCTGGCCTCTGTGGTCTTGTATGTTTGCAATGCATGTTTTTGTCTCTGCATGGCACACACACACACACACACACACACACACACACACACACACACACACACACGGACGACATTCGCACTCAATCACCATGCACTACATGGATGAATTTAAATATTCCGCGCCTTCTCTGTGTTTACGTTGACATCTCCCGCTGAACGTGTTTTCATGTAAGCCATCCCGAGAATGTCGACAGGGGAGAATACGGTGGAGGATGGTGTGACTGGCCCCCCACCGTGCGTTAATATCACCCTGGCCCTGGTACCGCTGTGTTGATACTAAATCGATAATAGGCAACAAATAAAAGGCCTCAGATTGATATGAAATTACACAGAAAATGACTTGATTAAAATAACTGCATAAAGTCTTACAGATACAAATTCAGCATTTTCAGTTTAAATGTTCTGTATTAAATGTTAAATGTTTTAATTAAATTGTATGATCAAATGGTGTTTAATCTAAGTAATACATACAGCGTTAATCAAATTAAAATATAATAATACAATTTTAACTACAAATTGCAGTTTTATTTGTGATTTTAAAATAAAATGGTGCACAGCTTGACAGTTTTAATGAAAACATTATTGAAAAAAAAAATCTGATTACCTAAGGCAAGGCTGCTATGGCTGAATCACAATGCTGTTATTCAGGACACTTGCTCTTGTGATATTGCAGGACACTTGCTCTTGTGATATTGCTTACAGATGATGATGATAATAATAATACTAATAATATTATTATTATTATAATACAACCATTTAATATTATACTATTTTTATGTTGAGTATTATTGCTACTTTTTGAATATTACATTTTATGTAGTAGTTATATTTTTCTGTCTTCAATTTCACACATCTTGTTGAATCGAGCTTTCATTTTAGCGAGACTTTTTTTTGACAGACATTTGAGTCCTTGCTTTTTTGATGGGTTAGTTATATCAAGCTTCCCACTAATGCTGGAATACTCCCTTCGTGACTTGCAAGTTTAAATCTTGAGCTGCAAGGAGATTTGAGTGTTCACAGCCATTCATGCACTAAACACGCATTGCATGAAAATCAAGCACCAGTGTGTGTGCGTGATTGTGTGTGTGAAGTAGACCATAGAGTTGAGCAGCACCTCTTGTTCATTCTGTAGCACGCAGCGAAAGTGGATCTATATTTATTTACATGACATCTTTTTGCTGTTTAATGATCACACTTAGCCATTTAAATATTATTTTCAAATTTTATTTTCAAATTGATTTTCTCTCAAAACAGTCACTTCTCATAGCATTGTGTTAATGGCAACATACTGTAATATGGTACCGAAATGAGCAAAAAGAAGATATCGTACCACTTAATTGTTTTTGGTATCGAAATATTTCGTTAGTACTGGTATACCGCTCAACCCTAGTCAGTGTGTGCCCTTGGTGCAGTGATCACACAATCTACACAGTTTTCTACTGTTGATGTGCTGGTTACAGGAAGTCGGTTTTTGTGTTTTTGAAACGCCACATTTCCACAGAAGGAGCCATTGAAATTAAAATGGGAAATAATGGCTTAAGCACTAATTAAATCAGAATAATTTATTTATAACATTATTTACCTTCTACTTGATTATTTAATATCTCATTATGCTCTGCTTCTGTGCTTCCATTCTGTCAGCCCTGAATCCGTAAGATGTGACCTTGTTCTTTATCGTGGAGTTAATTTACATTTCAGGATGCATGAAGGAGCAACTAAACAAAATCTGTAATTGTAATTAGAGCTATCTAATGAAAGGAATTATAATTGGCAGGTGTTTCTAAAATAAAATCTTACCAAAGAGGTGAATCTTATATCAAGGTATCACTAAATTGATATCACAATATAATAAATGTTTTTTCAAAAAAATCAATACAAATTGGTTTTTAAATTAAATACATTTATTGTAATGCCTATTTATTTTAACTCCAGTAATTGAATTAAATAATCATGAATAATTTAAGAGTTTAAAAAAATTAATTGGAGGTATTCACGATGCATTATCACAATGCTAAATTTCACAATTCAGTCTGATGTTGTTGACTAGTATTATTATTATTATTATTATTATTATTATTATTAGAAAACTTTCCTCAAGAATATGTTGCAATGCAACAAAGAGAATAATTAATCATATTAGTGAGTAAAAAATATCTTTCATCTCCTTTATAAAAAAACACTTAATTTTACTCTTTTAAGCCATCTCTGTAGACAATAGTTGAATATCTGAAAGCAAAGCTGGTTTATTTTCTAATATCTAACATAATTCGAACTGAATTTTATTAAGGGTGATGATATGTGTTTTTAAAAAAATCCACATGACAGATGACATGATTGTTGGCATATGATATTGTTTTAGCTGTTTTCCTTGTCGATGCTTGTTAGAATAACAGACTCTCTCACAGTTTGAGATGTTTGACTTCCTCCATATCGCTATGAGCTAAAAAATTCAAATAGAGAGTTGTTGATGGAGAGAAACCGGATTGTGTAGCACCAGTGATCCCACACTATGTATTCTACTGTCTGTGGAGCACAATCTGGAAGCCCACTGGAGTTGACTTGCGCGCAACAATCACATGATGCACTGCTGCATGTGTGAGATGAGAAACCTATTCAGAAAGTGTGAAGAATGTAATTGAATTTGCTTCAGTGGCCAGAAATTTCACTTGAGCGGCCGCTGAAAAATCCTGTTTCTTCAATTCTCCCAGTCGCACGTGATGCCGCCCTGCCTTCCTCCTCTATTTCTTCGACAGAAAGTGTAACGCTTATGTGTGATGTTAATAGAATGATGTGCACATTCCTTGCCACGCAGTGGCAATTTTGTATTGCCACAATACCAAAATATGTACCGGTTGCCAAATTTCTACCGGTTTATACCAGTATATCACCCACCCCTACATGTATATGTACCAAATCCATGTAATCCTTTTCTTAGAATTGGACAAATTATACAGAGCATTGTATTGAGAGAAACCATAAATAAACCCCCACTTATACAAAAAAATGCAATCTAAATTAGCCATAAAGATGTTTCATGTGCTATAATTTATCAAAAGCAGACAGATTGATCAGGCAGTGGATCTGATAAAAATGCAGCTCTGCGCCTGAAACCATTGAAAGATGTGCTGAATCATTTATGTAACATCAGAAACACAGCAAAGGACAAAAATAATATTAGAGTAATATATTGTTTGACATTTATGGTGTCACTGGCCTCAACATTCACATGCTTTATCCTGCAAGAACAATGTACATGTTCTTTACAGAGCCAGAGGTCATGACTGAATTGAAGGTCTATTTGCAGTTTCAGGCAAAAATGACTTGGTAGGTGTTAGATGCCTTAGCCATGATGGAAATGGTATGAAAAGGTCAAAGGTTGTAGCATTTTCAATGCATAATCAGATACAGATTGTACAGCGTTGTTGCAGTTTGGTATAGCAATGCTTCAATGCTGAATAATATGGCTGAGGAAAAGCCAGTTAGTTTAGTGTTCTGGTGAGAAAAGAAATACTCCTCCACAGAAAAAACTAACAAAAAAAAACTCTTAAGTCCACTTGGACTGTCTGTTGCCACCAATGTTTTCACAACCAGACTGATCTCACAGTGAAAGCCGAAACAGTAGGCTGACTTTTCTATAGATAGAATTGGTCTATGCTGAATGAAATACAAAAGTGTTGTTTGGCATATGGGCACGTGTGTGCTCTCTTTTTTGGATGTAATGTCCATGGTAGGGCACCAGAGGAGAGTAGTGAAGTGTTGTTTCCAGCTTTAGAGGCTGTAATACAGTGAAGAGGAATGCATATTTCATTAAACCGTGTATAATATCTCCCAGTGGAAGCATATACAAGGAGAAAAGCGGAGGCCCTATAACTGATCCCTATGGCACTCCATACTTTACTTTTGTTTGGTTTGACAATTCCTCATTTACATAGACAACGTGGTAGCGGTCTGCTAAATAGGACCTAAACCATGCTAATGCAACTCCATAAATCTCCACATAGTTCTCTAGCCTATTTAAGAGAATGTTGTGATCTATCATGTCAAATGCTGCGCTAAGATCTAAAAGCAATAGAAGTGAAATGCAGCTGTGAACAGATGATAAGATCAAGTTCTATTTCTCTGTATAAATTAACCTATTTGGGAGGATACTACCTTTTCTAGTATTTTCAACATAAACGAGAGATTTGAAATCGGTCTATAATTATCCAGTTCTCCAGGATCAAGTTGTGGCTTCTTAATAAGCAGTTTGATAACTGCCATTTTAATGTTTCTTGGGACATGTCCTAAGGATAGCTAAGAGTTAATGATATTAAGAAGAGGTTCTGAGTTTACAGGGAATACCTCTTTTAACCCTCTGGGGTCTGAGGGTGTTTTGGGCCCTGGAGAAATTTTGACATCCCTTGACATTTGTGCTTTTTTCAGTTGCTTAACATATTAAGGGCTAATGTCTGATAACACTGTATTCAGCACAAACTGGGCTACACTAATATGTGAGCAACATTTATACATGTTTGTATTTTTAAGAAAATAATGTTTATTCATGGTTTTTGAAAAAAAGTCATTGAAATAAGGCCATATAGCACACACTAGGGCTGTACGATTTGGGGAAAATGTCATATTGCGATTTATTGAGGTTAATATTGCGATTTGCGATATAATAAACAAATGGTATCATGAATCAACTTGCTTGGTTATCAAGGAAAGTGCAAAAATAGATTACTGATAATGCTGAAATGTGTATTTCTGAACTCAAACATACAAACTAACAACACCTATAAATGCACAGTGTTTTCAAATTAAAAAATATATATATTTTTACAAAATTAAATAATATTTTTGCATTACTGCAAACTTGTTATTTTCTCAATATTACACCTAAATAAAGTAGAACAATAAATAAGAACATACAACTTTTCACGAAAATAAGATTGTCCAAACAAACAAGGACATTTATGCAGGATGTAACATGTACTTCGTATAAACTCTTTTGAAAAATAAACTGGATATAAAAGTGTGGTTCACTCAATCAAACCACTAAAACTGTTGATGTTGTGGTTTTTTTTTAAACTGGTATTTCACAATCCTCTTTCTAAAAAGTTATACTTATTACTGGTACCTCTTGTCCAGTGTGAGTGGATCATTTTCTGGAATCCCACTTTGATAATGGTGCATTGTGTCTCTTGCCAAGCAGTGCGTTATGGAGACTTGTCATATGGCGTGACACTTGCAAACACATCTGTAATTGTGCTTTGTTTTGTTTGGCTTACAGGTTGTTGTTTCAGCTGTCTCTTTACCAATCTGGGCTTTCATCGTCATGCATTCATCATACTTTTCTCTGTGCTGTTTCAGGTGCTGATATAAATTTGTTGTGTTGCCATGTGATGTAGCAACTTTAATTTAGCAAATTTTGCACAGTACCTCTCTCTGCTCAGCGTCGGTTATCTTAACCCTCTGGGGTTTGAGATTATTTTGAGCCCTGGAGAAGTTTTGACATGCCTTGACATTTGTGCTTTTTTAGTTGCTTAAAAACATATTAATGGCTAAAGTCTGATAACACTGTATTCAGCACAAACTGGGCTACAATAATACGTGAGCAACATGTATGTAAAGGTTTGTATTTTTGAGGAAAATATCGTTTATGCATGATTTTTAAAAAAACAAAAATTTTAAGTCACTGAAATAAGGTCATATAACATATACTAAACATTTGTCCACAAGACTTTTGAGAACTGGATCTTGTAGCCTAGAGTTCACAAAATGATGTGAAAACCATCCTGATTCATACAAAACAATATAGTTATTTAACTTTTGTAAGACACTTTTAGTGTTCGAAAGGTCATATGCATATACGCCTCGTGAATTATTATGAATATTGATGTGATTCACACCTGAAGAGACAAAGACCCCTCCCCTAGGCCTATCAATGAGGAATGTGACAAAGAGAATGAATGTGAGGAGACTTAATGATCAAAATCAAGTTTTAAGTTAAAAGAAGTCTGACTATACATTTTTCTTTACATAAAGACTTTACTTAAAATTGTAGACCTACACTACTGTTTAAAAGTTTTAGAAGATGTCTGCTCACCAAGGCTGCATTTATTTGATCCAAAATGCAGTAAAAACAGTGATATTGTGCACACTTTTTACAATTAAAAAAAGTTTTCTATTTAATTATATTTTAAAATGCAATTTCTGATCAAAGCTGAATTTTCAGCATCATTACTGCATTCTTCAGTGTCACATGATCCTTCAGAAATCTTTATAATATGCAGATTTTCTAATATGGGCAAATTTAAAGTGCATTTTAGTCATTTACACCTGAACATATATTTGCAAGCACAAGCTTTGTTGATGATAATGAGGCAGCATAAACACTAGTTAAAATATAATCTAAACATTCATATTATTTTTATACCATATTACATATCATATTAATATCATACAGCATACAATTTAACTGCCTGCTTTAGCCGAGACAACATTTAAATGTAACTTATAACTAAATGTTGCTTATTAGGAGTCATATTTCAAATGTCAATACTCTGAATCCTGGCTGGCAAGTCTGGAAACAGTCCCACAAGTAAAATAAGTACATGTTTATATAAAATAGCATGTCAAATAATGTAAGTAAAACTAAATTACTTACTCATCCGAAATTGTATCCTCGGCTGGATCAAGTCACTCTTCAAAATACAAACGTTCATCGGAGTTCCGCTCTTCTTCTGAGGAAAATGTTAACTCTTCGTCACTATCCAGGAGCTTCCTCGCCTGTGTATCGTGCGATATTCCAAACGTGCAGAAAAGTGAATGAACTTTGTTTTTAAGGCACAGTCGGGGGAGTTTACCATTTGCATTGAGCGCCTCATAACATTAGCATATGAATAGCATCCTCTGCCCGTGGGTGTTATCACAATAGGGGTAATTAGCTGAGCCAGGTGAAACTATACATGGCTTTGTTTCATACATATTACATTGCAGGAGAATATTTGTTTTAAATTTGTATTGTTTTATTTAAAAGTAGACATTTTAAGCTTTCTTTAGACATACGTTTCACATTTGTGTGATAAGTATTAGCGGAGTTTCAGTTCATTTTTTTGACATGTTTCGGAAATATGGTCACTGACACAGAGACGTCTGATAGCTCACCCTTTTTATTGTCTTTATTTTACAAAAGCACAAGGTTTTTTTGTTATTGTGAGTGTACACAAATAGAAGTAGACCCTTTATAGTCTCTAATGATGTCTTACACTTATCTGTATGCCCCAAAATTATGGAGTATTGTAAGTTGTTTCCGCTGTAATGACGAATCCAGCAGGACGCGCCGGCGCATCCGTCAACCCCAGAGTGATAAGAGCTTTGTTGGTATTGAATCTATCAAACATGATGTGGCTTTTGATGTTTCAATAAGTTTTGTTAGCTCTTCGTGACCTATGACAGCGAAGAATTGAAGTTGCATGTGAGGAAAATTATGAGACACTGTTTTCTGAGGTGCTATGACAGATGATTGCATAATTTACATTTTATTTCAGATTATTTAAATATTATCAGTATAAAAATTCATGAAGTCATTACTCTTGTGATGCGACATAATATCTGGTTCTATTGAGGATTTATTCCTAACCAATTTGGCCATATTACTAAATAAATACCTAGGATTGTTGTGGTTCTTTTCTATGAGTATGTATGTGATTGCAAATGTCATTAAATTCTGGTTTTAATGTGGGATCCGAACCCGGGTCTTCCACGCTGCAGATGCAGTGCAATTCCGGTCATGCTACAAGGGAAAGTAAATACACTGGAGCTGATGCAAAAATGACTGATAGGCAATGGTGCTTGTCAGTAAGTCTGCATATTGTGGCTGACCCTAGGGAACTTAAACTCTCAGAAACAACATGCTGACTTCTCATGTGATCATATTGTCACAACATGATGTTGGTGTTCAACCCTTTCAACAGGATGACTAATATATATTGTTACAAACTTTCTGCGACTTGCGAGCTGAAATCTCCGAGCTGCAACAGAGAAAGTGTTCATTTGAGAGTTCACAGTCATTTATACACTCAACACACTGATCTGTGAGTCTGCAGATGAATACTATTAGACACACTGCATGAAAATCAAGCAGTAATAGTGTGTGTTGCTTTTGTGTGCGTTCCTGTTTGTGTTTGTGTACGTGCCTGTGTGTGTGTGTGTGTGTGTGTGTGTGTGTGTGTGTGTGTGTGAATGAGATGAGAGGGCAGATAGGCATCTCTTATTCATACTGTTGTGTGCAGCACATGTGACTGTATATTATTTCATTAAATTACATCCTTTTGCTGTTTTAATGATCATATTTGGCCATATAGAGGCTTTTTTATTAATGTATTAATTTAATCTCAAAACTCTCACATTACATTACGTTTTGTATCATACTTTAATATGGTACCGAAATAAACAACAAGATGATATTGTACCATTTTAAATTTTTTGGTATCACAATATTTAATTAGTACCAGTATATTGCACAACCCTAGTGCGCATTATTCCTGGCGCATGCGCATTCTGCACGTTCAAAGACACATGGTTAAGAAATCGGTCTGTGTGTTCAGGGCTCAAGCACTCTACTGATGACGGGAATTGCATCACGCGTCCGCTACGTTTGACTGACGTGAGCTTCAGAGAACAAATGTTCTTATTGGTGCTGTTAGGCTTATTAGCTGTGGTTCTGTCTTGCTGTGATTCTGATAGGTAGTCTAATTGAGTTGAGCACAGAGGAGGTCAGAGGTTTAGGCTGCATTTGGTGTGTAATTGGATGTGCATACCCACACACAATACACAGCTCTCGGACCTAGCTTTTTTATTTATTTGTTAATCACAACTGACACTCAAAGCAACAACACATCTGTTCACATCTTCCCGCTTCTTGCTCTCTCTCTCTCATCTACTTGTACTTCGACTGACATGCATTTAGAGTTGATGTGCTGCCACAGATGCCTTTGCTTGGTACCATTCCATCCTCTGGTATTACTTGTTTAGTTTTTTCGTTGTAATTTCACACTTTTATTTGCTATTACATTTACATGAGCAGGGACATTATAAGGGGAGGAGACCGACCACTTGTGTAGGTATGAATGGATTATCGTAATGCTAAAAATGGCTGTTATAATCCTGCCTTTCAGTTAAAAAGGCCAATCACCTGTCTTTTAACTCAGAAACGTGTATTCGCATTAGCTTCACCAGTCTGAAAAACAATTTAATTGTGTGTGATTTAAGAAGCACAACTTATTATACCATTACTGTCTAGAGGCATTACAAATATGGTCTCTAAATGAAGTGAGTTTGCTTAAAGTGACTTTGAGCTACTTTTTCCTTTTGTCTTTTTACATGTTAGCACGTAGGGCCACTCCTTCACCTTTTCATTATCAAATTATCTTTTTTATTTAGCTTATTTATCTTTTGGATCACAAGCTAAGTGCACATTTTTTCATGCCTTGAGACTGTATCATGTTTACAGATAGAACATTTGTTTTTATTTTTCTGTAATGAATGAAGCACATAGCTTACAACCAGCTGCATATACACTGTGAGAAATTACACTGCAGATGTGGCATGCAGATGATCAACATAACTCAAAATAGGCTAATCGTCCTCAAGGGGTTGCAAAATAGCACAGTGGCATGTAAAAACTGACATGCACACAACCAAGCACCATGGATCATTAGGCACTTTTCCTAATTTAATAAAGAATGTTAAGCCCTCAGGCAAAATTATCACTAGAAATGTGTTCTGCAAGACTACTAATGTGATTTAGGACCTGATAGATGTGTTTGATACTTTATCATTAATATTTTGAAGATGATATTCTGCTCATATTGCTACTCATGGAGTAAGTCCTAGTCATGAGAAGATCAGATAATTTTACTGACTTGGATCTTTGAATCTCCTTCAGCATAAATGAATGAATCTTTATTCAAGTAATTTCGTTCATTTGTCAAGTGACAGCATAGGCTCTACAGGAAACAGAATTGATTAGTTCAACTCACGAATGGGTCTTCGGATCTGAGTCTTTCGTTAATTTGTTACGTGACCGCTACTAGGCTCAGTTTAAAGAAGACAAGCGATTTGTTCATGAGAGACAATTACTGGTCTTACCTTAATTTTTCTCTTATAGTTTACTGTTCATTATTTTGCAGTTGTTTGCATCATGATCAAAACACGTAGTGTGACAATAAATTATATTTTATAATCACAAGAATTGTTATGATTAAATATTTTAATGTATTTAATGCAGGAATTGTTTACAAGATATTGTCTGCCAAGTGAAAATTAAAGTGAAATAGTCTTAGATGACTCACATAATTTCCCTTTGAATTTACTAAGGCATACCTTGTTTTTCTGTATATAGTCATTGTATAGTGTATTGGTATGTATTTATTAATTTCTGTGTGTAACATCAACCAGCCAGAGGGTCTGCAGATGGAAATTAGCCTAAGGCTATAATCTGACATATTTACATTTGTGAAAATGTTCATTAATATGTATTGTCCCTTTTAAGAAATTAAATTAAATTAAATTATACTTGATTTGGGTCTACAGTTGATAATACGGATGTTAAGACATAAATCATACAACAAGGGGATACAGCATGAGGGGAAAAATGTATTAGTTGATTCAAAATCAGTTAAATATTCAAATAAATAATATGTGGTTTTCTATTAGCTTTGTAGTCTATACAATCTTTTGAAGAAAATTATTACTTATAAATCCATTATAAACAGTTTAGGGTTGGGCTTGAATTTAAGCCATTGCTTTATGAATGTGATTTTCCCCATCATATTTAAAGCATCAACGAACTCTTTATTACCAGATTCAATGTTATGTAAAAGAACCATCATTTCAGAATTATTCACAAATGTATAAACTTCAAGAAATAAAGCTTTGTGTAACTGCAAGGACAAAAATAAAACCTAATGAACCACTAGTATTTAAGGATGGTTAGGAGAATGTAAACAAATTCTGTTTCCAACACCAAGCTAATGCAGCTCTCTCTTGTTAAATGAATGAAAGACTCCGATCCAAAGACCCATTTGTGAGGTGAACTAATCAGTTCTGTTTCCTCTACACATCCAATGTGGCTGTCACATGAAAAATGAACGAAAGACTCGTACCTGAAGACCGAGTTGGGAGCTGAACTAATAATGTCTGTTTCCAGATTTTTGTTTTGTACTTATCCTATGGGTACCTATGAGGCTGTCACGTGTCAGATGAATGAAAGACTCATACTTAAAGACACTGTTTTCTGTACAGAGCCTATACGGCTTTCCCTCATCAAATGAACGAAACACCAACATGGATTTTGCACATGTGCTGCCTCAACAAAATGAACGAATCACTCTTGGAGACTACTTGTTAGTCCGAGTCATATAAAAGATTTGTTCAAAATGAACTGATCATTCGGATCATGAACGACCCATCACGAGTGGATCCTCCAAAATAATCCACACAAAAATTGGAAGTAAAGGGAGGTGTGTAAATGCGTGTGTGTTTTGTAACGGAATAACTGCCTCTAAACTCACTTTGATTTCAAAACTTAGCGAGTTCCCTAAATTGGGAGCATTTTAAGGCATCATAGGCAAAAAATGTACTGTTTTACTTGGGTGCTATGTAGTTTTGTGCTAATAGAGTACAGTATAGCATTTGTTTAGCAACAGACTCTATTCACTTCTCCTCCACAGTGTGTATCAAGGTAGTGGCTTGCACTGCACAGTTGCATAAAAATGCTGTACTGTAATGATGCCATTTTTGCCACTCAACAATGGAATGAGTGTGTAATGTACTTAACTGTGTAGAGGTGGAAATCATTAAACCATATTGTATGACTGGCCATCATCAGAGTTAATGCACATGGTTATAAGTTTAAAAAAAAATATATATATATATATTTTCTTGTTGATCTTCTTTAGCTTGTTTTCCGTGTGGAATCACATAATGCAGAGGCATAATCTCAACCTTTTGGAACTAAAGCCCCCCCAAACTCCCCTATCATGCTGCAATCCCCCTGCCATTATTTACCATTAGGGAAGAAGAGAGAAACAATAATAGGTGCCTTTTCAAATTGTCCAAATTTTGGTATCTGCGTGAGTGTGCATTTATGTATGTTTGTGTGTGTGAGCTGTTTTGATTCAGGCTGTTTTTAATTTCCTGATGACCTGATGACCAGCTGCCTGCTGGATTTCAAAAGCTCTACTGCCTTGGTACCAAGTCGGTACTCAAAAAAAAAATTATATACGATACCAGAATTTCTGGAGGTACCGAGTACCGGGTCTACCCGGTACCCATGCAGAGGCGGGAACTTTCGAACGCTCACAACAAGCAAAGAATGACGGCAAGCAAAGCTGCTGTTTCTGCAGAGTCTCAACTGAATCATGTCGAAATGAAAAGTGGAATAAGCCAGGTTTGTATTTGAGGCTGATGAAAAGGGAAACATCATAGATCAGCAAAAACCTATTTGTTAATGGTGCTTTCACAATTTTCTGACGAAAGGAGAAAACAAACGTAATAAAGCACATGAAAGACAGACACCCGGATTTATTCAAGCAAATAAAGCAGGTGAGTTTAAAAGCATATTATCATTTGCATTAGGGCTGAAACGTTTAGTCGACATTATCAGCATCGTCAAATACAAAATTGACGAGAAACATGTTTGTTCGTTGACGCGTGAGAGCAGCAGTTCACGCCTGACGGAAGAAGAATTACACAGATCAGTCCAGATGCACTCTAAACTTTCACAGTTTATTTTATTTAGATCCCAAAGTATTAGGGAATGATTAAAAAAAAAAAGTACATTCAGAAGCATGTACCATTGTGGAATAAGCGGAGGCGGAGCTCTTTAAAGGAAACATCCCGGCGTTACATCTTAAATGCAGTCAAATGCAGTGTTATTGCTTTATTAAAGTTCAAATAATACAGAAGCAGCTCATGTTAATAACTATAAACTCAGAAACTGGCATTTCTCTGTGTGGTCGGTACCTCTTCTATAAGTTGCGTGAATGTCCCGATCTAAGGGGGAGAGATTGAAACTGCACCCGGCTGAGAGAGTCTGTGCCTCTGGGAACTCATCCCTCGCACGCGCACGCTTAATACAGCTCGATTAGAACGCGAAATGCTCAAATGCTTATTTCATCATAATATCTATATGTCACTACGCATTTCTTATCGTGAAGAAAAATGTCAATATGCAGCTTTAGTAATAAGAGAGCACTTTGCACATTAGTTTGGAAATAGTTTTTATTCATTCTATTGTATGCTTGTTTATTTAGGATTTGTTTTTTAGTACTTGGTAAAAACTTAAATTAAAAGTTGCAAAAGTTGAAGCAAATAATATATAAGTGTTCAAAAATCTTATCTAAGTGTTTTGTTATCATTCAAAAATAATATATTTAAATTAAAATGTTGCTCAATGGCATATTTTTGTTCTTAGTTCTGCTGCTAATGTTTGGTAGATTTTGTTATTAAAAGAGTGTTGTTTAGTAACCTGTTTCTGTGTTTTGCTTTCGTACTGAAAATGGTATTGAGTACCGTGAAATTTCACTGGTATTGGTACTGACTACTGAAATTTTTGTACCATGACAACACTAGTCTTTGATACACCTTCTGAAACTGAATCTAAATTTAATGTAGTTTATTGCTTTAAAGATGCTGTTGGATGGGACAGGAATACTGCAACCATCAGACAATGGTTACCTTTTAAAGCGTTAAACTTTTTAATTAATTTTAACAGCTGAGACAAAATACTATTTTATATATTAATTAATATTATATATCTATATATCTATAGCATTTTTCATTTATTTTTGTATATGTTTCTCTCACCAAAGTGGCACTCAACTCATCATAATGTATAGTCAAAATGTATAAAGGTTACTATTTCAATTTGAATTTTTTTGTACTATTCTCATCATGAGTTCTCATCAAAAAATGAAGCAATGAATTGTGCAGAAATGACAGCTTTGCAGATCCTTGGCATTCTAGCTGTCCGTTTGTCCAGATACTTGGGTGACATTTTACGCCATGCTTCCTGTAGCACATGCCATAGATGTGGCTGTCTTGTCTGGCACTTCTCACACACCTAGTCTTGCTGATCCCAAAAAGCTCAGTGGGCTTAACATCTAGAACACTCTTTTCCATTTATCGATTGTCTAATGTCTGTGTTTCTTTGCCCACTCTAACCTTTTCTTTTTGTTTTTCTTTGCAATTCTTCCCATAAGCCCCTGAGTCTAGTACTCTTTACTGTTGTACATGAAATTGGTGTTGAGCGGGTAGAATTCAATGAAGCTGTCAGTTGAGGAAATGTGAGGCATCTATTTCTCAAACTAGAGACCCTGATGTACTTATCCTCTTGTTTATTTGTACATCTGGCCTTCCACGTCTCTTTCTGTCCTTGTTAGAGACAGTTGTCCTTTGTCTTTGAAGACTGTAGTGTCCCCCTTTTATGAAACCTTCACTTATTTTGGTAATATCTAGCATTGTATAGCCTTCATTCTTCAAAACATCGATTAACTGAGTTTCTAGAGAAAGCTGTTTCTGTTTTGCCATTTTTTACTTCATATTGACCTGCCAGTCTATAAGATAAGATATAATATAAGACATGCCAGTCTATTGCATACTGTGGCAAGTAAAACAAGCACAAAGACGATGTTAAGTTTTATTTAACAAACCAAATAGCTGTGTTTGATATAATGGAAAGTATAAGTAAAAAAACAAATGGTTTAGCCTAAATGCATTAACACTTTTTCCAACACATGAGTAATTTGAAACTGACACTTTATATCTCTGCTGTATGTGTATGTGGTAGTGTACATATATAGGTGTACAGATTGGATGGTTTGGCAGTGTTCATGTGATCAGAGCTATTCTGAGTACACACAGACTGACAGAGAGAAAGAGAGAGACATTTTCTGAAGTCTGCTGAAGAGATAACAATTAACCAAAACTGATTAATCAATTGATTGGCATACAATATGGAATTGCCAATAAACCCCTAATGATTTAACGACTTGAATAGAATTAATTAAAAAAATATATATTTATTTGTTTGATTGTTGTTTTAATTGCAATTTACAGCTATTTTGTAAAGCTAATTTAACTATATACATTTATATGTGTATTGTGACGAGTAGGGGGGCATGGCTGGGCCGTGAGGGTGCGCATCCGGCACTGAGTCTTGTAATCAACGGGAGATAGGGTTAAAGGTGAGCCAGAGATGCCAGTTTGAGAGAGCGAGAGAGACACATCGCAGCCATTGTGTGTGTGTGTGTGTGTGTGTGTGTGTGTGTGTGTCTGTTTTATGTTCAGTTATGTCCTTAAAGTTATATTGACTGTTCTGCCAGATTCCGCCTCCTTGCCCATCCTTTACCCGTTACACACACACACATATATATATATATATATATATATATATATATATATATATATAATCAAACGAACAGCATCTCGGAAGTAGATGCTCAGCATTTCTGTTCACTTATAATATGGACTTTAAATAAGAATTTAAATAAGAAGTGAATTAAACTGTGAATAAAAAGCGTGAGGGTTTAAAAGTTAAAGCTGTCATGGAGAGACTCGCGGAGGCCGAGATATGAACTCAGTAGCAGGGTTTATTGAGCAGAGGATTGAAACGGTGATGTAAACCTTGTGAGTAAATCCAGTTGAGCAGAATGGCAAACAGCAGGTAAGTAATATCCAGACTGTGTATAGACACGATGAAAGAGATAACTCGCAACAATTTTATGATGCAGGCAGTAATGAAGACACGTATGTTTGACATAGTAGAAAGTTCTTGAGTCTCAGAGATACTATCGACACATCGAAAGAGTGTGTGTGTGAAAGCGGGGTATTTATGCAGTCTTTGATTAGCCACTAATGATATGCAGGTGCTTGTAATCAGAACTCGGGGAGTGCTGTGACGAAATGTGCATGATTGAGATATATTACTATTATAATATATTACTATTATTATTATCATTTGTTTACAAATGATAATAATATTTAAGTTGAATGGGTTCCAAAAAGTGACTGTGTGAATGAAAAGTGGGCTGATGTCTTACAACTAATTTGAACAACAAAAAAAAGAGATCTGAATCCTTTAAAGTCCAGATACAAATAAAAAAAAAGTTTTGCCAAATTTCTATGGATTATTTGTACTGTAATTACTGTTAATAATCATCAACAACCCATCACGAGTGGATCCACCAAAATAATCCACACAAAAATTGGAAGTAAAGGGAGGTGTGTAAATGCATGTGTTTTGTAACAGAATAATGCCCTTTCCCTCACTTTGATTTTAAAACATAGTGAGTTACTTAAGTTGGGATAATTTTTGGCATCATTGGCAAAAAAATTACTATTAATTTTACTGTTAATTTTGCTGCTACATTATCCAGAATACTAGTTTATAATAAAGTGTTTCTTAATAAGCTATACATTTATATTAAAATAATGTGTAGTTAAAGGTTTGTGTTTCTTTACATATTAAAGAGTACACCCAATTATTTCCACACAATAATGTAAATATATTATAAACTGATTATGCAAAAAAAATATGTATCGATATCGGCCAATACTGAGATTTCCGATATCGGAATCGGATCAGAAGTGAAAAAAGTGGTATCAGAACATCCCTAATATATATATATATATATATATATATATATATATATATATATATATATATACACACACAGTACTGTTTTAGGCACTTGTGAAAATATTGCATAGTCACGATTGCAGCCTCACGTCTGTCTGATTCCGAGCCGGTCCTTTTGATGCCAGCGGCGCAGGCAATAACGTCACAGCCGCACGTAAACATGTCATTGGCGTGGAAGGTCTTCACTGTGTGAGTGAAGAATACATAAAGTTCGCCAAAGTAAACAGTGGGGGAACCACAACAATAACTTTCGGATCAACAAATCTAATTAGACATTTATAACACCATCACCCAGCTGAAAAAAAAAAGAAGCTAAAAAGTGAAAGCGGCTAAAGCTAGCCAGAGCTCAGAGCCAGTCACGAGTCAGCAGCCTCTCCTATCATTCCTTGTTATGAGCAGTGAAAAGACCAAAGCAATTACGAGAAAAATGATTGAATTCATGGCCCTGGATGACCAGCTGTTCTCCATAGTTGAGGACAGAGGGATCAGAAATCGGATACATTTCCTCGATACAGAGTAGGAGGTACTTTCCGCTGTCACGTTGCCCGAGTTGTTTAATCTCGTGTCATGTAACACACGCAGCCTGTTATCTGTCAACATTTGGGTACACAAATCCGGGAGAGGGGATGGGGGGTGCTGGATGGCAGAGGCAGGCTAAATACATACAAATTGTGCCGTTGTTGATTTAATGTGCTGAGTAACATAATTTTTCCCACCGTGTCCGATATTAAAATCAGTGCGACAGGCATTGCAAAAGGCATCGGCATTGTCGATATGGCTTCGGGATATGAAATTCAATTCTTCCATCCAGCTGTTGTTAAATGTACATGTATATTTATTTTTTTTCACCGGAGCACCAGCTGATTCTTCTCCTCCCCTCTACCAGTGATGCTTGATTTAACATCCCGCGTCTACTGCCTGCACAGATATCAACAGCGCAAATGGGTTGTAGGCTGCCAGATTGTGGTCATACAAGATTTGTAATTTGTATGATGTGTCGATTGTGTGAGTAGGATGTGTTTCATTCAAGATCGGCAACTGGACCACCTTGCAATAATATATTGATGTGATTATTCATATAACGTGGTTTGGGCCATACAAATTACAGGAGTTTTTTGGGGAGAAATAACAAAATGGGAGACTTCCATGAAAAACGGGAGTGTTGACAGGTATGAAGTTACAAGCCGTTCCCGAAGCAGTGCTCAGTTTTACAACTGATATTTGTACATCTAACGTAAGTTGAGCGTATTGGACACTTCAGTTTTTCAGATCTTTGGAATTGTTTTGTTAGACGAGTAATAAAGACAAAAAGGTCCATTTATAAAAAATAGTGGAAAATGACATCTGTTATATAAAGCAACTCATTTGCAGTTAATTGTTATTTCTACCTCTTACTAGTCACAGAGCACTTTATTTTGAGAGTTGTTTAAATGAGAGAAGATCCTGTAACTTAGTGCAGTTTGCGGGAAATTGTAATGTTTAATAATTTATTTTATTATGAAAATAAAATTTAGCATTGAAGAAAGGTAGATTTTGTTTGTATATGTGGTCAATAATAGTTCTTAGAAAGAAAATCGGAATCCAAAAAATCGGTATCGGCAGGTCACACTTGCAAAATATCGGAAATCGAAATCGGCCAAGAAAATTGCAATCGGTGCATCTCTAATATATATATATATACATACACACACACACACATACACACATAGCTGAAGTCAGAAGTTTACATACACCGTAGCCAAATATATTTTGGCCAAATTCATCCTTGATCGCACACACTTTTTCAGTTCTGCCCAAACATTTTCCATCGGATTGAAGTCAGGGCTTTGTGATGGCCACTCCAATAACTTGACTTTGTTGTCCTTAAGCCATTTTGCCACAACTTTGGAGGTATGCCTGGGGTCATTGTCAGTTGGAAGACCCATTTACGACTGAGCTTTAACTTCCTGATGTCTTGAGATGTTGCTTCAAAATATCCACAAATTTCCTTCCCCATGATGCCATCTATTTGTGAAGTGCACCAGTCACCCTCATGCTTCACGGTTGGTATGATGTTCTTCGGCTTGCAATCCTCACCCTTTTTCCTCCAAACATAACAATGGTCATTATGGCCTAACACTTACATTTGTTTCATCAGACCTAAGGACATTTCTCCAAAAAGTAAGATCTTTGTCCCCATGTGGACTTGCAAACTGTAGTCTGGCTTTTTTTATGGCTGTTTTGTAGCAGTGGCTTCTTCCTTGCTGTGCAGCCTTTCAGATTATATCGATTTAGAAGTCGTTTTACTGTGGATATAGATACTTGTCTGCCTGTTTCCTCCAGCATCTTCACAAGGTTCTTTGCTGTTTTTCTGGGATTGATTTGCTCTTTTTACACCTAACTACATTAATCTCAGACAGATTGTGTTTCCTTCCTGAGTGTATGATGGCTGCGTGGTCCCATGGTGTTTATACTTGTGAACTATTGTTTTTACAGATGAACGTGGTACCTTCTGGCATTTGGAAAGGATGAACCAGCCTTGTGGAGGTCCACAATTGTTTTCTGAGGTCTTGGCTGGTTTCTGTTGATTTTATCATGATGTCAAGCATAGTTTGAAGGTTGGCCTTAAAAAACATCCATGGGGCCTGGCGAAGACACTGACTACCACCCCTGGAGTTCAAGAATTCAAATCCCAGGGTGTGCTGAGAGACTCTATCCAGGTATCCTAAGCAACCAAATTGCCCGGTTACTAGGGAGGGTAGAGTCACATTGAGTAACCTCCTCGTGGTTGCTCTCAGTTGGGCACGTGGTGATTTGTGCATGGATGCCACGGTGGATGGTGTGAAGCCCACTATGTCACCACAGTAACACGCTCAACAAGTCACATGATAAGATGCGCGGATTGATGGTCTCAGACGCGGAGGCAACTGAGGTTTGTCCTCCGCCACCTGTATTGAGGGAAGTCACTACGCCACCATAAAGACATTGGAGGGCATTCCAAATTGGGGAGAAAAAACTTTTGACTCCAATTAGCCTATCAGAAGCTAATTGGACAATTGCCTAAAGTCTTGACAGAATTTTAAGCTGCTTAAAGGCACAGTTATCTTAGTGTTTGTAAACATCTAACCCACTGTAATTGTGATAGTCAATTGAAAAAAATTACTCATGTCATGCACAAAATAGATGTCCTAAACAACTTGTCAAAACTATAGTTTGCTAATATTAAATCTGTGGAGTGGTTAAAAAATTTGTTTCAACATAAGTGTATGTAAACTTCTGACTTCAACTGTATGTAGATAGATAGATAGATAGAAATCATTTTAATAGCATTTCCCACAGAAACATAAATAATAGTAAAATATGTAATACTATGAATGACAGTTAATCTGAAGAGCACTGAAGTGGTTTTGATGTGCCTGTAGTGTTTGATGCAAACAAACACTGCACTTGGCACAGCCTACAATCAGTGTTACAATAAAGGACTCTCTTACACACACACACACACCCACCCACCCCTTGCACAAAACAAATGCTGACAGTGACACACACATGCATCATCCTTGCTTGTTAGTGTAAACACTGCAAGGCAGAAGCATTGAAGTCACATAAAATGCTCTACACTAGACTAGCATTGTGTTTGGTTGCTCTCTTGGGATATACGTGCAAGATTCTTAAGTATTTCTACGAATGCACCTTTTCTGTCTTCAGCAGTATCTATTTAACGTTTGATTGTAGTGTATTCAGTCATATACAAACACTTAGTTGCTTAAATTCAGACTTCCACAGACAGTAAAAATATTCATAAATCATATTTTATTTAGCACTGATTATAAATTAAAACATACTGGATCTATAGCAGTTCACTCTTAACCAGAGTAATAACTTAAAAACTTTGGTCTTTCTAATCGCTATTTATTATGCAGCATTATTAAACACGTAGACCTTTTATCTCATTCACTGAGCATGCTGTATTTTAGGCTTATACTTCTGATTCTCATTATATCTCGCAGCTAGAACATTTCCACTTATTGCTGGAAGACTTGAATGCTGAGAGAGCTCAAAACTATAAATGTCAGATGGGAGAAAAAGGCAAGGGGGCATGAGACAAAGACCAGATTTAGACTCATTTGATCCATTTTCCAATGCTCCCCTGATCCCTTTCCCCAACATATGATGAGGCATATGTGACCTGTTGACCCACACTCTCGAACATCCAGACAAAATTAAAGGCTTTCTGGCTAGTGTTGACATTTCAGACAGCACATCTATATTTAAGGATTATAGTTTTTATTTGTACCATGTCTAGACTGGGAATACTGTGACGGTCTTATATTGCAGTTATTAATTGCTTAGTATTGCACAAATGTGTTTTTGTTGTATTGGAATGACAGAACAATAGTAAAAGCAAAATATCCTCTACAACAATAATGGCAAAAAAAGAAAAGAATGTTTTTGAAAATGAATCAGAATTTTTGTTTGGGTTGAGGTTGCTTTGACTCTCCTCTATATTTGTTTGTAATCCATTGATGGAGATGACTCTACCGAGCATCCAAGGATAATATCTAAAGTGACTGAGCTCGGTGGTCAAATGAGATGTGCTAGTGACACATGGCTGGTTGTTGCTCAGTGATGCATGTGCATTTCCTGTCTGATGTTGTGCTAATTTTTTTAGAAAGTGTGCGTGCGTTCCGATTTTCTCTGGTCAGCACTCTTGAGTAGAAAGTCATTAATCTTTTTGGGTAGAAAGATCTTTAATGACCTTTACATTCGTCAAATAATTTTTATTTGTATAGCACTTTTCACAACACAGCATTTCAAATCGGTCGGCCGATTAATCGGACGTTTTTTTGTGTGCATTTTTTAACATAATCGGCATCGGCCAATATCCAAGTATATCAAGCCGATTATTAGGCAGGCGCATCTGTGGGCAGCCTAGTGTTGTTGTGGAACACGTTGCACGCTGCCCCTAGAGTCATTTTCCATCAGAGTAAGGAAGGAGCTAAGTTCCTTGGAGAAAACGGTAAGGATTAAATTTGTATAAAAATTTGTATATTATATATAAAATTATATTTAATTAAAAACTTTTGATATGTTACTGCCAAATTCAAGAAAAAACGTGATAGGCGACATGACGTTCGGCTACTTTGGATATTGATAGCATAGTTGAAGTTGCATTATCACAGCAGAAGGGTGGCTATCATGTCACAATAAGTAAGCAAGAATTTTGCAATTACAGACAGTGAATCTGAGACTTTTATTTGTTCTGTTTGTGTGTCTTATATTTGAGAGGGTTGTCACTCAATGCAGAGAAATAAGTAATACAAAAATACCAACGCACTATAGGCTATTGAAGGACTGGCTTTGGTAAGCTCGGACGTTATCGGTTCTGCTGTTGGTGCTGGAGAAATTAAGAAAATAAATTTATTATTGCTATAAAGAGAAAGTTATTTTATCTCGCCAGCCATTTATATGTATAATAATTTGAAACCATTTGCAGCATTAATTGGCCATCGGCCGACCCGGATTTCAAAAAGTGATCGACCTGAAAAAACCCATAACGGTCGACCTCTACAGAAAATCATGCATTAACAAAAAATTTAACTGTAATATCTATAAAGTCTTAGTCATCATTGTGTAGTTTGATTAAATATTATTGTAAATTGTGTATAAAAAAATAAATAATTAAATAATTATTTAGAAGCCTTGTGAGCAAGCTGAAGGTGACTGTGGCAAGAAACACAAAACTCAATAAGATGATGGTTAATTGAGAACAATTACTTAGGAGAAACAAGGCTCACTGTGGGGGCCAGTTCCCCTCTGGTTAACCATCATGAATATAATGCCAATATTAGTTATTTATGTGCAGGTCACGATTTAAGATTAGTAAACTAAGTTAGTGTTACCAGGGTTTAAATGTTTTAAATGTGGTTAATTTAAAAAAGTAATAAAATATCATTAGTAAAATTGTATATTTTCCTAATGAACCTAGTTAAAAGGTCCCCTGTATATTTAGCAACATTAGCTGGGTAGAGTATTTATTTTATATGTAAGCAAAAGGAACATTATAACTGAAATTAACCCATATGAATCGATATTGCATCAAATCAAAATAAGAAACTAATCGAATCAAGAACTTGTGAATCGGAATCTAATTGAATCTGGAAATCTATATCAATACCCTGCCCTACTATCCAGTTTATGTAACTACTGTTATCAAAATGTGTTTCTGTGTCACTTGCATTCTGATCGGCACTCGAAAAAGTGCTGGATGATTCATGGAAGCAGACAATTTGAAGACCATTCCAGCCTTGTCTGCTCAGTTGGCCAAGGGTGCACATCACCCACGGAACCCGTTGAAGCTCCAATGAAGTGCATCTGTCTATTGTGTAGATCTAGGCCTATGTCTAACAGGGCTTGGTATTTCTAGATTAATCTGTTGTGCTTAATGTCTTGTTCAGTCTTGTTGTGCTGGTCGGATTCTGGTTTCTCATTATCAGACTTCAACCTCAATGACCTCCCTTCCTTGTGACACATTACCCACCATTCTCTGATATGACCTCCATCTGATGGAGGTTGGCATTTGAAGAGCACTTTCCCTCCTCTCATCAGATGTGTTCTCTCACTGTCACGTTCTGGAAAGATCCATCACAGAACCTCCCGTGACCCTATGTTCTGTCTCTCGCACTCGTCCGGCAGACAGGCCGATATGCTGCCAATATTAGCAGCTCAGTAAATGGCTTGTTTGTGGCTGTGACTGGAGTGGTAGTCATTCATACCTCCACAACCTCCATGACCACATATTGTCAAGGAACAATGTTTTCATGCCAAAAATATGACAATCTAAATGCCAACATCTTTTTAAAAATAAATATCTGTTAATTTAATTAAATAATTAATTTTCTTGTGTAAGCATTTTTACTTATCAGTTATGTTTGCCTTCGCAAGCACCACTATTACTATTTCTCAAGATTAGGGATGTTAACAAACCCATGCAACTTTTTGAGAACAGGTGGTCAGACCTATAATTTTTGGATGGTGGATGATAAAACAGGAGGGAAATTCCATAGACTTGTGTTGAAAGAGGGACTTGAGCTAAAGTCTAAGGACCAGAATATCATAGATACTTGGGCTCTTTTGACTTCCAGTAAGAAACTTATCAGAACATTCTAGCAACCACCTAGCAACACAAAAACTTTGCAATTGCTTAGCTTAACTCCTTGGAAACCATCCACAACACCCTTCAATGGTTACTCTATCATTATTGCTCTTTTTTTTCTTTCTAAATTTCCTGATTCTCCTTGTTTATGTATTTGTCAGACATGCAAATGGTCTACTGATCTCGGGCCAGTATAAAATTAAAGCTTCACCCGCTCCTTTCTGTATAGTCTGTCTAATCACGCTTGTGACAGACACCACCGATCACAGTCATGTTCATGTAGATAATTTTAAATGGGTCAGTTGTTCCCAAATGCATAAACATGGACAATAGACTCATATGAAGACGCCATTCGGTGTCTGAATCTGAGTGGCGCCCTGTAGACGGGAGCTGAGATTCCCAGAGCAATTAACCTAATTAAGCCCACAATTCTGATTGTTAATAAAGGCTGGAGTACTGAAGAAATTACCTGTTTTAGCAGCTATCTAAATGAATGTGTACACTTTGCGTGTGTGTCTCTGCCATTTCAATCTATGTGTATATGTTTTTGTAGCTCCTGTCTCCTTTTTGACTGATAGAGTTTAGCGAGCTTGTCAGAAAGCAATCTTCTTTAAAGCAGGAAAGGTAAAGAAAAAAATCCAGACCTTTAGCCTGTTGCATTCACAGTTTTCACATTCATCTTTATTTTGGGTGTCTGTCACTATCTCACCTTGGGCCACCTATTTATCTGTTTAAATGTAATGCACTTCAGTGGCTTGGATATCTTAAATCCAAGTGATATTAGAATATTGTGTCATCACAAAAAACTTGTACTACAGCCAGCAGGCCTGTATGTTTACTTTTTTAGGAGTTAGTTCTGGTGCTAATGAAGTAAAAAAAAAAATCATTAGCACATCAAATTGTATTGGCACAGAGGTTGACATGGTTTATTTAAATTTTCGAATAAAAAAATCGAATAATTTATTAATATTTTAATAATTTCCAACTACAATTTACTAATAATGTTGATGCAATATATTTCTAATGATTTTATATAATTTCAGTTTTTATTACTATAAATATTTATCAAAAGATTATGCTAAATCTGGGTTCTTCAAAACCATTGTAACCACTGACTGGCCATTTACCCCGTCTACCACAAAATATGTAACGATTTAAGAAAAGACCACTAAAAAACTTCCTTCAAACCAACACTTCTTGTACTGTTTGCCATATACTGTGCTTTTTGCTTATTGCCTCTTACAGCAGCTCAGGAAACCTTGAATGAGGAACCTTGTAAACAGTTTCATTTCAGACACGAGAACTAGAATTTGGCAGCTTTTTCTATTTTCCAATTTTCCCATCAGTTTGAATGTATTTTTTTTATTTTTTAAGCTGATCATATATTGTTTTTTTTCCCCATTTCTTTTTTACACAAAACAATTAGCCACTGTTTAACAAACTTCTCAAGACTTTTATTTTTTAATTTTTTTATAAATATGCTCTGGCTGACAAAAATGCAGAGCAGTTTTTGAAATAATCCACTTAGAAACTTAGTGAACATACCAGTTTAAAATATCTTTCCAGTTTGAAACTTCATCCACTCTTTCCTAAGGCTCATGCAGTGAAATGTCAGTAATACCCAGATCTGTAAGGAGTTCTCTGGCTAAATTCCAGTGTTGATGGCTCCTACGGAATGAACCCTTAAACCAAGAAATTGTCTGTCAAGAGTCTGGTAGTCTGCCCAAGTGCAAGCTGCATTGTTTGCATTTTCAACTCCATCAACAATTCACTATTTCTATAGTCTTTCAGCACTGGGCTGGGCGATAAAACGATATCGATAAATATCACGATAAAGAAAATCCACGATAAGCTTTTGAGGAATTTTCAATATTTACTGCGTGTCGCTAAAACACAAGCAGTTCGGCTTTCTCAGGCTGCGTTTCCACTGGGGTGGACGAAATCCACTCAAAGGCGCTCACATCGCGAGGAGAGAGCTTGCTCCACACCGCTGCCAATCCTATGATCCACCTTGACGCTCGGCTTTCTTAGGAATTAATTGAAAACTCCCTCAGCTTCGCTCACAACGCACCAGTGGTAACGTAGTGTCAGACTGGATGAACTTGCTAATGCTAGCTGCCTTGCTAACAATTAGGTTACGTCGGACACCGGATTGATTCCATCCACAATGCAAGACTTCATGACAACGGTTGCGCTCTCTCATCATCTCTAGTGAAGAACGCGATAGAACAACAGTGATGTGGACAAAAGCTCTGACCTTTCTGCACCGTAATCTTGAATATTGTTCTCTAGCACCAAACATGCATCATTTATGCCCTTTCCCGCTCTGCACACGTTGCTTCTTTTCCCTGCATGTGTGTAGACATGAAGCGCCGCATGAGTTAACGTGGTTTCAAATACCTTTTAGACCATAACGTTTTTAGCGTGTAGTATCAGCATGTTATGAGCCTTTAATAATAAACAAATCGAATAAACAAATCAGTTTCTGTTCTAATTTTGTGAAAATTAATTTGATGTCTGGAAAGGAAAGACTAAAATTACTAGTTGGTAGACTAGTCTCTCACTTCAATGAAAATATATATTTATATATTTTTTTTTTACGTTTTCTAAAATTTCCCTCGGGACACCCCTGAACCCAAATTCAGCATCATTTCACAGTCACAAGGGCTTCTATGCCCCATACTTTGGTATCTGAATCTAAAGAAATATTTCATTTTAATGTCAAACTATTCCAGCAAATACTGGACTGCTGTCACTGCTTCTGAACAAACAGATGATCTTTTAAAATGTATTTTCAATTGATAAACAGTAAAAGATGGTAAAATTGGTAAAAGATCCCGCAGACCGCACTGCTTTGGCCGTCTCTGGACCCCCTGTGCAGTTTTGTAGAGACTATTTTGACTGTTTAGAATACATTTTTTCTTCCATCAACTTTGGAAAAAAAAAAAAGAAATTGCAATGTGTAAATGTATATCGTGATAAATATCGATATCGAACAATATGAAAAAGTTTGTCGTGATAACATTTTTGGCCCAGCCCAGCAATATAAATATTATAGACAACAATATGCTTAATGGTTCACCAGCTTATTTTCAGTCATGGATTTTATACACACACACACACACACACACACACACACACACACACACACACACACACACACACACACACACACACACACACACACACACACTCACTGAATTTTACTCCAAATAAATGAGGCAGTAATTTGCACCAACTTTATTTGTCATTTTTCTCAATTTGAGCATGCAATATATAGGTTAAGAATATCAGGTAAAGTCTAGCTAATATAACTTAGATTAGTGCAATTTACCTTTGTAAAATAGGCAAATTTTACTTTTAAATATTGGGTAAAAAGCATTTTTTATACATATTTTTTACATTGTTTTTTATAATTTTTTAGACTACACTTAACTAAATCTGTATCCATTACTAACAAGAAACACAAGTCATTGTTAATAATATTTATTGACATGTACAAATGGGCTGACTAAACAAAATTCTTTCTCAGAGAATCATCTTTGAATTTTTAATTGCACAATACAGTAAAACTTTAATACATAAAAATCACATCTAATATGGCATCAAGTTCTTTAGAAAATGTCCTATATTTCTATATAATAACAGTGTACAAGCCATGTTGTTGCATTTAGTTAGCACTTCAGATTTCCATATCACACGGGTGTATAACAGCTAATTCTGTGAATTCAAATGGTCTGCGCAACTCGCACTGTGTTTACCACTCTACATGAGGGCGCGAGCACAATGCAGGTTCATCAGGGCTGTGCTGCTTGGGAGAGAATCTGGTGGTGACCTCGTTCTGCTTTTGCGCTGTGGCCTGCTGATGCACTGCATGGTTTAATCCCAATGGCTAGTCCATACTTGTATCCCAGTCCAGCAATGGCAGAACAATGGCTATGTGTACATGGGCCCTCATAATGCGATTTATAATGTGATTAAGGCAATACTGCGATTTCAACTGTTGCTCGTGTAAACAGAATATTGCGCCAGTGCCAGCGCTGCAGACGTTGATGTACACTCTACCGCAGTAAGCATAGTTTGAGATTTGTAATTTAGACTTCAATTGGCTATAAATTGCGCTGCGGTAGACATGTAAATGTTACATTTTATTCTTCATGATTTGTACATTCGGATGACATCATCCTCCGCTCCGCAGTCGGTCATTTAAATTTTATGACTCTGCATTTTCTAATTCAAATAGCTCCAAAAGTTGAACACCTAGGAGACTAAAACCACTCTCATCTTGACCAGTCTTTTTTTAAATTATTTTATTGAATTTTTTTCACAGCAGTTTGTTTTCCTGTCAACCCTTTTGAACTCCATGAGTCGGAAAGGTGTAAAATTCACTTGTGAAACTTGTTAAGGTGGTAACATGGGATGTGTATTCATTTTGGGATAGGGGAAAAGGCGCCAGGTGGCTAAACGGCAGTCCATACTGGAAAGTTTGCTGCACACACTGGGAAAAGTTACAATTTTTTATCTTTTCGTGGCTGCCGCATGTCATCGACCCATCTCAGGTGACCTTAATGAACTGGTTAGTTACCTTCAGAACAATCTGAAATTGCTCGCTATTCTGTAGCATTCACTATAAAGACAATTAATTAATGATAGGGTGTTTTCCTTCACTGCCCACCAGTCACATTTACTTAAACAAAGTTCGATTCGTCGTTAAACTGTTTTATGGACAAATTACAAATTTTATGGAGATACAAAAGCAATATCAACATACATTTTTTTTATATTGTAATCTGGGAAGAAGGCAACAACAATGAACTTACTTTGGTCAATGGTTGCAAACAGTTTTGAATTATGAAACCAAAAGGCAAACTCTCCATCCATCTGATCTTATATAGGTTTTAGTGGTGAACCCGGCTGCATAATCTTTCTTTATTTCAAAGTGCGCTTTCTTTCCCTTTAATCAGGTGTGCTCCGCTCGTATCTGTGGCAAGAAGGTCAGTGCAATATGAGACAGACACATTGGGTATTAATTTATAATGATAATTGATTCTTACATTTTGTAATCGATGCATCAAAATTTCTTTAATAGATCGATGCACCGCAATGCATTTTTCCACCCCTATGATTTTGGAGGGAAAATTTAAAACTGGCAGAGGTTGGCAGAGCTTCTGCTTGGGTTAGGCCGGGACACCAAATCATCATATCAGCCCTCTGGGCTTTGGAGGGTTCACAGAGGAAAAGGTCTACAGTATGTGGCAGTACCAATACTATCGAGGATACAATAAGAGAGCGGGAGAGAGAACATAGTAACCTCACAGAAAAAAAGAAAAAAAAAAAAACACCAAAAGATTTTGAAAGGGAAGAAGATGTAGATATTGGTTTTGAGGGGATTTGGTTCGCCTTTGGTTTGCCTTTGGTTTTGGCTGGTGTCTTTGGTATGTTTGTAATGAATGTGTGTGTGTGTATGTTTGATGTCTGTAGTCTCTTTCTTTTTGTTTCAGTCTGGTTTCAATGTGGTATGTGTATGTATGCTTGTTCCAGCCATAACATTTCTCTTAAAATGAAATTTAGCTTATTATTCACTCTCACCCTCAAGTCTGTATAAAACTTTCTCTTCTGTCGAATTCATAAGGAGATGCTGGGGAGATTGTTATGGTGTGTTCACATACAACGCGAAGAGAGAGTTTCACACAGCGCGATAACACACAAAGTCAGTGTAAAGATGTGAATAGACCCGAATGCCGCGACTCGAACGTGTGAAATTGCTTAATTCGCGTATTGAAAAAATCTGCATGACGCATTGTCGTGAAAGCCTATCAGCATTGAGATTGTCCAGATGTTACTGATGTACTGATGTATAGCAGAAGAAATCTGGAGAAATGTATTCCAAAATTGTTGTAGCGGTGTGTGGGCACCCGGAATTGTATGACACAACATCATACATGTACAGAGACTGGACAAAAAAAAAGACATCGCTTAGAGGAAAGTGAGCGAAGAAGTCGTACTACCTGGTAAGTTATGAAAATATGTGCGTCTACTTGATTCCAGCTATTGGTTGTACTTTACCATGAACCAAGTCATAGAAGCCCCTCCTCCTGTCCTTTTCCGGAAGAGAAGGGGGAATACTCGCGGGTTCGCGTTACTCACTAGAGGTTAAACATATTTATAATCTAGCGGTCAAACTCAAACGAGCAATGCGAGGCAAATTTTTATTTGCGTTGTATGTGAACGCACCATTAGTCTCACCATTCGCTGACATTGCATCTTTTGTTTTTTGTTTCTCAAACAATGAAAGTGAATTGTGACTATTGTAACATTCTCCCTATCATCATCTTATGAAATCTACAGAAGAAAGTGTTACAGTAAAACAAAAGTGAGTAAATGATGACAGAATTTTCATTTTTGAGTGAACTATTGGAGTACAAGACTATATACTCATCAGTTACATTTAAAATGGTAATTTAATGTTGGCAAAATGCATAAAAAAAATGTTAACATAAAATCTTGAGAGAACCTTGTAATATATAATATAAGATATATATTTTCATCTTATGTACATTATTAATATTATAGTGTCTTTGTTGTTTATATACATTGTTACATATTTATTAAAATTGACTGATTCACATGGCAGAAAAAATACCTTTTTATAGTCAGATCGAGCTCGAGAGATGAGAGGTTTCTGGTAGCTTTTCACGAAGGATTTTTGCTATTCTGGCCTATTGTTGCTGTATTATTACAAGGGAGCACCATGATATGAAAGGCAGCAAAACTAGATTGCTTAAACACTCTGCTTGCATCTTTGTCTGCATTGTTGTTGATTATGAGTAATAGTTTTATCACATTGCTCACTTACAGAAACGAGAGTGGGACGCAGAAGAGCTGATTTATTTTTGCAGATGATGGGAATTACTGTTTTATACAAAAGTAATATTATTGATTTGATTTGTTCTTCTGTATAGATTAGTTTACCAATTATCACCTGTATAATAAATTCAAGAAAATAGTGCAGGAATTCCCCACATTATTAACATGGAACATGCAGGAATTATTCACATTTTGTGAATTCTGTGCAAGTCACCTGCAATCTCGCACCAAATTTCAGGCCCTGGTATGCAAGAGATTATTGTCTGGAATTTTTTGAATTTTTGGATTTCCTTTCCCCTCATCCAGTTGCAGTCAGAGCAGTTGAGTGCTAATGTTTGTGAGGGTAAGGTTGTGTTTTGTGTATGTTTGTGTGATAGTGAGGCAGAGAATTATCAGCTTGTACCACTGTCAATATATAAAGAGAGGTAAAAGCTGAGGTAAATTCCACATGGGGTGGAACACCACTATTGTGCAAATATGAGGTGGCACCCCACCCCAAGCGCGCTCTCTGTCCACGTCTCCTGCTTTCATTAATTTGGATGCAGAATTTCCGCACGCACGCACGCGTGCGCGCGCAAGCGCAGCTATCCTTATGTGGGCTCTCCATAGACATAATGATTTTTATTCTGTATGAACTATAGATTTTATCCCCTAACCCTCACAAAATAAACTTTCTGCATTTTTACTTTTGACACAAAAAATTTTTTTTGTATGTTTTCTAAGTGATTTGAATTATGGGGACACTAGAAGTGTCTTCATGAACCACATTTATAGCATAATACCCTTGTAATTACTAGTTTATAACCTAAACACACACACACACACACACACACACACACACACACACACACACATCTCTCACACAGTCAGTGTTATAAAAAAAAAGAGTGTGACTGTATTTATGACATTCAACATATTAGAAATTTTCTTAGCAGTCACAAAACTGAGGACAGACAATGATCTCTCTCTCTCTCTCTCTCTCTCTCTCTCTCTCACACACACACACACACACACACACTTGCATTCATTACTTTTATGCATCATAACCAGCTGCATCATATGACGAGCGACAGGGCATTCTATTTTTGGAATGGTTTTTATTTCTGCAACATCGCGCTGGGCAGCCCAGTCAACAAATGGGTCTAAAATCCTCCTTACAACTGTATATTAAAGCCGGCATCTCACTAGTCAGATGAGAAGACCTTGATTTTGGCCGAGGTTGTCACACACCTACTGAATGTTGTGCTTCAGTTCTCGCTCTCTTCAGTCGAAGGTCTGTCACACAACACCAATTCAAAATGTTGCAGAAAAAAAATACAAAATAAATAAAAAACACCTGACCGTGATTTCACAATTGGCCAAAAAGGGCTGGGATTTGTCTTTGTCTTCATTTTGATGTGCTCTCTGCAGAAAGGACTGTCATGCATTCTGTATATTTGATACTAGAGTTCAGTTTTCATGTGTTTACATTTAGTTTGAATCTTAACTGGCCTCACCATTCTATTCCTTTACAACTCAAAGGGTAACGATTCAATTCCCCTTCTGTCCAAATCAGTGCAATAACAGCCCTGAGCCTGTCTTTCATGTTTGTTGACATGTTATCACAAATAAACTGCTGTTGCTATGTGCTTGAGTTTGTGAATGAAATTTCAGTTGATCAGTTGATGCATCCAGTCTGCAATTTAGATCTGTAGTGTGTGCTTGGCTTTAGGATATGCATGTCTGACCATTTGTTTCTAGCATTTCACATTGTCTCTGGCGCTGACAAACTCTACTGCACTGCACTGAGTATTTCAAGTATTTTTGAGGATCGATTCGAATCGTTGGAGAAAGAATTGCAATGCATCAGATATTTTTTTTCAGAGACTGCGTGCACTGTACGCCTGTGCACAAGAGAAATCACCCCTCAGCCAGAAATCTATAAAGTACCCTTTTAAATGTATGTTCCTAGCTCTGCATATTATTCAATAGAATACCTGTTTCATCAGATTCATGCTTGATTTGCACCACCTTGTCATTTTACCTGAAAATGTTGACTATATTGTGACATCAAATATACTTTGCATCAGGGAAATTTCGTCATATGGATTACATTTATGCTGCTTTTATGTGCTTTTTAGTGCTTGCATTTTTTTTTTTAATCTCAGTTCCCTTGCATTGTGTGGACCTACAGAGATATTCTTGAGATATTCATCTAAAAATTTCTGTTTGTGTTCTGCAGAAGAAAGAAAGTCAGACACATCTGGGATTGCATGAAGGTGAGGAAATTATGAGAATTACATTTTTGGTGGAATTATTCCTTAAGTTGTGCCCTACACAAGTTTGATGTGGTTAATTGTCAAAATGAAAAGATATAACTTACACTATGATTGGTGTAAATTTAAATTAAAACACATAAATCACACCTGCAAACACACACAGAGAGACACATCCACACACCTTTCACATGGAGACATGGTTTGATCATTTGTGTTGCACATTATGTGATATGCTGCTCAGATATGCTTGTTTACAAATTGCTCTTACAGCACAAATTAGAGGTTACCACGACAACGTAAGAGTCCTTTTTGGGTACGTGTTTGCGTGTGAAATTGTGTCTTTGAGGCATAATTAAGGTCTTGTCTCCATTTACAGGTTCAAAGAGCAATGAACAGATCTTTGATATGGTTTTTCACAAAGGGTGGCAGATTCTGTGGCTGGTTTTTCTTTAGAAAGGCCCTGGGCAGAAGAGCTCTTTGGTCTCTCTCTCTCTCTCTCTCTCCCCCCTAGTTGCTGTAAATTATTTCAGAGGCCTCTCTTCTGGATGTCGCTCACCACTGCAAGGGCATCAGTGTGCACAATTCATCACATGTAAAAATTAGCAAATGTGCTGCGGTTAAACCCCTAATATTTCCTTCCAGAAGAGACAGCCTCACACAGCTTACCATCACACAGGTTTTTCTGCTGTTTCATGAGTTGGTATCTAAGAACTGGCAAAGGGGAAACCTAGCTAAGGAAAGGACTATCATTTGCTACCTGTCTATAGAATTGCATGATTTTGTTTGTATACCAGTCTCATTGTGAAATAGGTTGTGAATGAACCTAAACTGATAGCTCACCCACAAATAAAAATTCTGTCATCATTTAATTGACTTGACTTGACCTGACCGCAAAGTAGGCTTAGTCACAAAACACTTCCATTGCATTTATTTTCCCATACATTGAAATTGAATGGTGACATTCTACCTAACATCTCCACTGAAGAAAACGTAACCTTGGGTTTGGAAAAAAATGAGGGTGAGTAAATGATGACAGAATTTTAATTTATTAGTGAACTGTCCCTTTAAGAACAGAGCATATGGCTCAGTCTGCTCTTCTCATTGAACTGATGTCACTCTATAAGTGTGTGCACATGGTGAATCAAGAGAGTTATCAGTGTTTAGAGAGACACTGGCAACATATTTATGGAGCTCTGAAGACCTTAGCTGTGAGTGTGCATCTCTTTAAGGGGTGGTCACAATAAGTTTTGTCTACTTCATTCACTTCCATTCAACTAGGGATAGGCATTTTGAGTAATTTTGTAGTCCAGCACACACACACACACACACACACACACACACACTCTCAAAAGATAAAAACAAGTAATCAAGTACTTGAAATTTGGAATTTAAGTTAGTATTTAAAGGGTATAGCACACATTAAATCAGCCTGGGCTCATGAAATGTAAGTGAACATTACAACATTTTTGCAAAACTGAAATTACGTGCTTCATTACACGTTTGGCTGCAGGTTTGGGGGGATTTCGCCAAAACCGAGCAAAGTGAGAATGTAATCAGATTTTTAAAAATTTGTTACGGTGAATTTTAGATTGAGGTTTTAATAGGTAAAATGCACCTCTCTTACCTAAAGCGTTATGCTAAATCTAACCAATAATTTCCGGAAAGATAAATGAGTTTAATAAAACAGACATCCATACCCTTAACCAACCAATGTGATCTCATGATAATTTGTATGTATTCTTATGTAAAGTTTTGTCCTAGCAAACGTATATTCTCATATGTTTGCATACACCTAAACTTACAATACTGACGTATTGACAACATCTAATCGTCATTATTTTACGTATTAACCCCTATAGAATCATACAAATGTGTATGTGTACTGTTTTAATTGATTAATCTTGAATAATTAATAGAAATCAGTTAATTACATTTTATTTGTAATCAGTGAGATTAGTTAAATGTCATCACATTTACAGTATTTAATGCAGTTGAAATTATAATATGATATTTTAATAGTTTCATCCAGTTCTTTGTGCTTTCTGCTGCCCAATACAAAGTTTTAAAGGATTATATCATTTTAACCAAGACTAAACTTCAAAATGTTAAAATGAATAAAAACTCTGTAATTGATTAATCATTAAGCATTTTGTTTATTTATTTTTTGCTATGGGACACAAAAGGAGTTTTCTGAATATGCCAAAAAACTAAATGAACCACAAAAACCACCATAAAACAACAATAGAATTAATCCATATATTTGTTAGCTATTATCCAAATCTTCTGACTGCTTTCTGTGAAGAACAGACTCAAATTCAAGCCTTTTATTCATCGATCTCCTTCTCCATCTGCCGCAGCGCCGCCGTGCCCCCTGTAACCATCATCCCGTGGTGTTTTTGTTTTCAAAATTCAAAAATTGCCACCTCAAGCAATACGATCAGTGGTTTTATGGCAGTGATATCGAATGCTCATTGGCTCGCAAGTGTCTTGTGACCGTTTGCAACTGCCGTATTCTTAGATGTATATGTTTGAATGAGAAATGTCAGCGCCATTACAGAGTACATCAGTACAAGATTATATATATAAATGCATACATTGTAACAAAAAGTACTGCTACTGTAATTTAATCTACTTGTGACATGTTTTTATATTGTTGAAGTGTGGTTATGTTTAGAGGTTTGGGTAGGGTTGAGGGGTCTAAAATATCTGTAAAATAGTAAAAATTTACAAATATATTTATAATCGATTGATGTATTCAGATATATTTGTAATTGATTCTTCAATATTTGTTTCTAAAGCTGTAAATATGTAAAATAAATTATGCTTTAGATTCTTTCAAATGTTCATATTGTATGTTTTAGTGTATATCCAAACACACACATGTATGTTTAAATGTTACAAATATAAATGTACAAATAGCTATGTATATTAATGAGATCAGGCTGAACCAACACCTAACCCTAACCGATAGTGTTTTCAAATTCAAAATAAAAAAAGAAAACAAGCATTAACTGAAGCAACCATGGCATTTTGTGTAGCTTCTATGACACTTTCACTTTCATGCGTCTTTGGGTGGGCTGGAACCATGGCCATCGATGTCAAAATCCAACGCTCTATTAGGTGAGCTACCAAGCAAGCTAATAACAGGAATAAGTGTGTATGTAGGTGGGTCTGTAATACAAGTGTTAAAATGTTTGGTTTTTCAAAGTAAAAGTGTTTCGATATCATAACATTGTGGGCGGGGGGGAGTAATAGAGTGAAAAATATGTTTTTATAAAAGCAATTGTACTCATGATTTGTGTGACGACAATGATAAAACCACACAGTTGCTGTAGCGCCACTAGTGATAACTTCACCAGGAAACTACCGTGAAAAGTAGTGATGTACAAGTCAGTTTGCAAAAATGTATTTAAAGAAACTTTCATTCTATGAGACCAGGTTACATTGAATTTATAACCATTTGGGATTTTCAAAAATGTCAACCTTATTGGTTTCAAAATAAGTTAACATTTGAATGTGTTTTCTCATGAAAACACTAAACACACTAAAAAAACTCTCAGAACACCTGACCTACCACATAGCAACACTCTAGCTACCCAAAAGAACATCCTAGCATCATGGTGGCAAGTTTTGCATTGGCATCACATTTTTCTTTCTTTGTTTCCTTCTTTTTTCCTTCCTTCCAACTTACAAATGTTGAGGTCAGTCTCTCTCTCTTTTCTCTAATGATCAGCATCAGACCATTTGTGGTAGTGCCAGGGATTTTTCTTGACTGATGTCTTAATCTGTGGCATTTTCTTGCATAAGTTATCAATGTGACATGTGTCAGGCAGTTTCTGACCTTTTCAATCCACCTCCCATGAGTCACCAGTCATGAATCACAACAATCATGTCACTGTTAATATTTAACTATACAAATTTAACATAATATATACACATTGGGGGCCAAACATTTTGAATAATGTACAGATTTTGCTCTTATGGAATGAAATTGGTACTTTTATTCACCAAAGTAGTATTCAACTGATCACAATGTATTACAATAATTTTTTTTTTTTTTCAGAACTTCTTTAACTACTTCAAAGAGTTCTAAATCCTCCATGGGCAGCAATGACAGCTTTGCAGATCCTTGGCATTCTAGCTGTCAGTTTGTCCAGATACTGGGTTGACATTTCACCCCACGTTTCCTGTAGCACTTGTCATAGATGTGGCTGTCTTGTCGGGCACTTCTCACACACCTTACAATCTAGCTGATCCCACAAAACTCAATGGGGTTAAGATCCACTGTTTTCCAATTATCTGTTGTCCAATGTCTGTGTTTCTTTGCCCACTCTAACCTTTTCTTTTTGTTTTTCTGTTTCAAAAGTGGCTTTTTCTTTGCAATTCTTCCCATAAGGCCTGCACCCCTGAGTCTTCTCTTTACTGTTGTACATGAAACTGGTGTTGAGCGGGTAGAATTCAATGAAGCTGTCAGCTGAGGACATGTGAGGCATCTATTTCTCAAACTAGAGACTGATGATCTGGTCTTCCTCATGATTACTCCATGGATAAGGTATTGGAGGGATGGCAGCTGGAAATGGGTCCTGTTTTCAAATAGTGATGGTGCTGTCTTTTACATCAGTAGTGTCCTGACTATACTTTGTGATCAGTTGAATGCCACTTTGGTGAATTAAAGTACAAGTTTCCTTCCAAAAATGCAAAATCTGTACATTATTCCAAACCAAGTCTCTCTCTCTCTCTCTCTCTCTCTCTCTCTCGATTTTTTATTTATTTTTATAATTGTATTAATATTAAACTTTTTAATTAATTTCATGAATTTAATCTGAATTGAAAAACTACAAATCAATAAAATTATGACACTTCATTATTACACTTTTATTGAAAGTAACACCAAAATTGGACAAAAAATATATTATAACAATCGTTTTTTTTACCGATTTATCCAATAAAGTAACGTTATAGAAAACTCTAATGATATGCAAAACAGCAGTCAAGTAATGAACTTAGCAGCTCTAGGCTAGCATCTTGCAAATACAAAACGTTTAAATATGCTACACCGTAATTTTAACGATAACAACAGGCAGAACACAGAACGGCAGAGGGCCTCTATTCGGTTTATATGAACGTATTTATACTTTAATATAAAATTATTTTGCAAAACAGCAGTAATTGAATTAAAACCAAACTCAACTGTAAACGACACATGTAGCCTCAAGTGAAGAACAAAGTTTTGCAGGGCTAAACTAATTTTTATGTAATGTCTATACACATAGCAAATTGGACTGCTTTCTATTTAAGTAAAAGTGTCTGGTTTCTCTTCAAGAACAAAAGTTTCTCAGCTTTCTGGCAGGAGAGACGGTCCCTCTTCTCATCAAGAACATGAGATGCTGCACTGAATTGTCTCTCTCTGTGCTGGTGCTTGGGCAGATAAATACCTGCGTGCAATCCGCGCAAGCAATGAAAAGCGGTATTTGTTCATGCGCCAGTAGTCAAGAGGATTGTCGCGTTCGCAATATGAGTGTGAAGCAATCGACTGTGTTCCGCAACTGATTTCTGGTCCTTGAATAGCGTATAATGTGCGAGGAAGGCCACCCGGTGGACTTTCTGGTGCCCTCCTAGGGAGTTGGTGCCTTACGCAGACTGCATAGTAGGCTATGTGTATAGGTTGCGGCGGTACTGCTTATTAGTATTATTTAGTATTTCCACACAGCTGACATCCGCCTTTGCTTGGCAGCACCGTGATTATGATTAGATCGATCGAGAGTTAAACCTGAGCACTGAGGGGCAGGGAGGCATATATATCGGCTCATATTTTCGGCCTTTTTTCTCTTTCGGCCAAAACAAAAAATGCCATTTTCGGCCGAAAATTTTCAGTGGCCGAAATTTCGGTGCATCCCTTATATATATATATACACACACACACACACACACACACACACACACACACACGCACACACACACACACAGCTTACACTTTATTTGCTTTTTTTTTTTTTTTGTTTGGGTTGTGTATGCTGGGGAACCGGGTCCATTATGCAAATGAACTTAGAAATCAAAGCAATTTAGATGTCTCTTGTGTGTGATGGAGACATCAAGAGTGTGGAACTGTAGTGGGAGACCAGCCCTGGGCTTACTAATTAATGTGGGCACAGCCTTTCTTCTCTGTTTTCCTTCTGTTGCCCTCTCTCTCCTCTCACTCAGCTTATGGTAAGCACACACACACAACACACACACACACACACACACACACACACACACACACACACACACACACACACACACATGCATTCTAAAATGTTATGACACAGTTTTGAAGGTCATCATTTCTGTTTTTATTCTGGATGGGTGTACTTGTCACAGTAAAGCTTTAAACATCCTTAGCTGAACCACAGACATAGTTTCAAGCTTCCCACACATAGCGTGCATGTGGTTTTTGTACGTGTTTATTTTCAGCTTTGATGTGATATGTCCTCTATAAATGTAATGAGGCTGATGCAATGTGTATTTGTCCTTGGTGATCTGACATAACTTGTGCCACTTTGGATTTGGCCATTCTAAAATGATAGATATGTAGGTCTATTACTCAAGTACTAGGTTGCTATTTAAAATTTTTGCTGTGCTAGTTGTTAAATATTTAGTTTTCTTAAACTGAAATGCTGTAGGCACCAAGTAAATTAAATATTCCAGGTTCAGTACAAGTTCAGTTCTGTTGACAGCTCTAATCCATGTGATAATGTTGATTATATTTATACACCGATCAGCCACAACATTAAAACCACCTGCATAATATTGTGTAGGTCCCACTTATGCCACCAAAACAGCGCCAACCTGCACCTCAGTTAGCATTCTGAGATGCTATATTTCTCACCACATTTGTAAAGAGCGGGAATTTGAGTAACCGTAGACTTTGTCAGTTCTAACCAGTCTGGCCATTCTCTGTTGATGTTTATTGTTTTTGGCACCATTCGGAGTACATTTTAGAGACTATTGTGCATGAAAATCCCAGGAGATCAGCAGTTACAGAAATACTCAAACCAGCCCGTCTGGCACCAACAATCATACATGTGATTATCTAATCAGCCAATCGTGTGGCAGCAGTGCATAAAGTCATGCAGATATGGGTCAGGAGCTTCAGTTAATGTTCACATTAACCATCAGAATAGGGGAAAAATGTGATCTCAGTGATTTGAAGCATGGTATGAATTTTGGTGAGGTTTTCCTGAGGTTTTCACACACAACAGTCTCTAGACTTTACTCATAATGGTGCCAAAAGCAAAAAAGTGAGTGGCTGTTCTGAGGCTGGAAACACCTGGAACAGCCAGACTGGTTCAAACTGACAAAATCTACGGTAACTCAGATAACCGCTCTGTACAATTGTGGTGAGAAGAATATCATCTCAGAATGCTATTCTGAGATGCAAATTGGCACTGTTTTGGTGGCATGAGGGGGACCTACACAATATTAGGCAGGTGGTTTTAATGTTGTAGCTGATTGGTGTACATAAAACAATATTCTTTAAATAAAAGTTATTATTTTCTATATTAATGTTAAATAATAATATATTTCGACTCATTCCTCAGTTTGCTTAAAAGCAAAAATCACAATTCCTAACACACTTACAATGGAAGTAAAGAGGGCCAGCAATTTTAACACACTATCCTCAGGCCAGCATATAGCCTAATATAGTATTGCCACATGGTGCCCTAAGCAAAATTGGACATAAATATCAGACATAAATGAAAACTTTATAGTATAAGGATTAGCAAGCAAATTTTTTTTTATAATGCAAAAAAAAACTGGAGAGATATGCATAAGGAATACATTATTCAATACTTCATATGAGACATACATAAATAATGTTAAATCATTAACAATAGAAAGTGTGAAACCATATCCTAAAGCACATATAGATGGCAGACATGTACAATGTCCAGGATCTCTTTGAGGTACTCATATATATTTTCTTGGTTCAGATCAATGTAGTTGTGTGGGCCCAATGTTGACTTAGTCTGTTTGACTTCCTGAAACAACTCCTTGCTTCATTCAAATGCCTCGATCAAACAGATAAAATGCTAAACACACAATCAGAAGTGAAAAGGGCAGTTGTTCAGCCTTATATTAACTTTATTCAGTCTCTTTTCTTTCTCATTTGTCTTCTTGTGAACCAATCTTATGGAAGTCTTTGGATGAAGACAAGACACAATGCTTAAGACATACGACACATGACCCATAAAAAGCAAAGATACACACACCTCATCCACACCCCAGGCAGCTATATTCAAGCTATATTCAAGGTAATATGCCTACCTGTACAACTTCATTCTTGAGATGGAGAAAGACTGAAATCCCTAAAACTGTTGGCTAAGATTATGTTTCAGTAATATATTTCAAATCAGCAATAACATCTAACAGATTTTGTATCTGTAAGTTAAATCTCACTTAAAAGCTGAATATTGTATTTCAGGCTGGTCCAGTAAATTCACATTAACTTTCTAGATTTCTGAAAGTCAAGACGCCTGTTCCTACAGCTGCCATACTGAGTTACTGTTTCTCCCATTCTCTTTTCTAAGTGGCCCATCTCTGACAACCCACCCCTACATCTGTAGTTTCACTGGACATATATTTTGGGAGAGAGGAAGAACTTTGTATTTTTCTTCCACACATGCACACACACATTCAGAACTTTTTTTAGCCCCAGCTTCATATTACTTTGCTCATGGGTAATGGAGGCACATCTGTAGCTAAATACCAGACTCATTTTCCCTTGAATGTCATTGGTAAACACTCTGAGGAAATTCATTGTCATTAAAAAAAATTTAAATAAGAGAGAGAGATCTGGAGCTAGATTTCAACCCCATTTACCCTGATCATCTTATGTATCTTTGTGATAAATGTATTTGGGCTTATATCTTTTTGTCTCTGTGTGTGCTTTTGAACACAATTTCTAGTTCATTAGACCTTTTTTGCTTTATGCCATTTACTTTTTAATCTGCTTCCTGTACTTATTTCTGATGTATCTCAGATGCTGGATTCTATCAAGATCAATTTAGCCAATTAGAATGATAATAGAGATGAGACGAGCACACAAGTCACGGCTAAACAAGGCCCCCGATTTATCCCTTCTGTCATTTTTCACCCCAATTAAAAGCACATCAGATTGCAACACACACTTTGTGCTAGATAAATGGTCTCTTTCACTGATTTATGCTTGTGATTTAGATACAAAACCTAATATTATTCATCTTCATAATGAGGTGAGGAGTCCTATTTACTGCTATGCATAGACACAAAACACAGAAATGTTGCATCTCACACTACTGTACACTGTTATTCCTTTTTTGATGTTTATTCTCAACGGAACACATTAAAGGTACAGTTGTCATGTAAAATCACTCATGCTCAAGCATGTCATGCTTGTACACGTCAACACCTGCAATAGACCAGTGGTAACATGCTTACAAAAGACATGTGCTTAACATGTAACAATACATTTTGAAAAATCAGAGAGATATAATAATAGGGATGCTATAATACAAAGTGCAGTGTTTAAAGCAGACTAATGGAGCTTTTAATCAGGTAGGAAGTAAGCAGACCTGCTGGGATTAATTGAGCCTTTCATCTGACAGAAGGCTCTGCTGCTGTGCTAAACTCCAAGCAGGGGTCGGCAACCTATTTGACATGGAGTGCCATTTTTCATTTTCCTGGTCAATGGCTGTGCCGACAACCCCCCGGGTTTTATCCTTGTGAAAATGTTTCTATTTAGCATTTTTCTAATTTAATCATTTATTTTTCATTACAAATTATATTAAACAGTTTGAGTGATAATTTTGTGCAAAACCCGATGATTAGGATATAATCATGATCCTGCATGTGAATTTTCAGAGCACCTAAAGTGCTTTAATGAAAGAAAACCTGTCCTTTTGTGTTATGATTTAAAAAGTTAATGTCACAAATTTGCCTATTTAATGACTGATCATGAAATTGTATGGATTCTTAAATATTTCTTATATAATGTCACTGTAATCATTTAATCACTAGCATGCAAGCAACAGGTTAGCCAAATTTTGGCCAATGTACTAGTCTGGCTGATACAACCCCAATTATGAAAAAGTTGGGACAGTATGACAGTATGTTTACCACTGTGAAATATTACCATTTCTTCTACTAATAACACTTAAGCATTTAGGCACTGAAGACACAAGTTTAAGTTTAAAAAGTGGAATTTTCCCCCATTGATCCATTAAGCAGGTCTTTAGCTGCACAATTGTACGGGGTCTTTGTTGCCATATTGTGCACTTCATAATGCACCACACATTGGAGATGGTCAGGAAGGCTGGCAGGCCAATCTAGCACCATACTCTCTGCTTATTCGGCCAGTATGTGGTTTGCAGTTGTCCTGCTTAAAATGCAGGGACGTCCCTGGAAAAGACGGTGCTGGATGGCAGTATATGCTGCTCCAAAATTTGTACATATCTGTCTGCATTAAAGGTGCCCTCACAGATGTGCGAGTTACCCATGCCATGGGCACTGACACACATGGCCCATACAGACACTGGCTTTTGGACCTGATACTGATAACAGCTTGGATGGTCCTTTTCCCCTTTGGCATGGAGAACACAATGGCTGTGGATGCAGCGGCGAGTGGTGTTGACTAACAAAGGCTTACTAAAGTAATCCCAAGCCCATGTTCATGATATCCACTACAGATGAATGATGTTTTTAATACAGTGACGTCTGAGCGATCAGAGATTGTGCGCATTCAGGAGTGGTTTTCGTCTTGCCCTTTACGCACTGAGCTTTGACCATGTTCCTTGAATCTTTTAAATATGTTGTGCACTGTAGAGGGTGAAATGCCCAACATCCTTACAATTTGTCTTTGGGGAACATTGTTCTCATAGTGCTGATGGCAAATTGACAAGTCTCACTTTCACGCTGATTTACTACAATGGCTCCACAGTGACAGAACTAAAGCTTTATGCTGGATTTTATGATAAAGGTCCCTCACTGTGCCAGACGTTACCTAGAGCGTGACTTCGTATATTTGTGAATGACTTTCAATGGAGGCTGGACACTTTGTGTTAAGCTGCAACCAGTTATGTGCTTGTTTCATACTCTGAGTTGATCACCTGCTTATTCATGCCATTTTACTATTTCACGTTTCATTTTTACAGATTTCAGGTTTTCATGTTTGTTGATAGCCACCCTTTACAAGTAACATCTGAGGCTTTAATAGAATTCTGGTTGGTAATGGGCATACATAGTAAAGTTCAATCACTCTTTTCTGCTGCTGAGAGTGTAGTAGTAGAGATAATGGAGGAAAATATAAGTCAAAACAGCAGGCTGATTGTGAGAGAAAAGTGTTCTGGTGGAGAAAGGGAAGCAGGGACTGTTAGTTTGATTTGAATTTGTATGGATTTGAATGTATTTGTGTTGCATGTTTACTTTAAGATGGGGAATTAGGGGGATAAAACATGTGTTTGTGTATGATAACAGCTCTCTTCACACTTTGTAATGCGACCCAATACCTTTGACCCCCTTGTGCTCTGCGAGTCTAATGCAATACATTTGTTACACTTCCTTCATGGTGACATGACACATTATTCAATATATTTTATTAACAACAAGATATTATTAAAGGATAAATGTTTTTTATGAAATTCCTTTTCTGTGTTCTTTGATAGTTTGTTTCAGATGCAGTGATCCTGCCCCTGACCCTAGTGGATTATGTTAGTGTAATTTACTGTCTCAGATTAGGATTACAGTCCTGCCTATGACCATCCTCTTTAGGATGATTGATAATCCTTTAATCTGGCTGGTTGGTCTGTTGTCATAGTGCTGTTAGAGAAGCCATTGACAAATTTCAGCTGTTGTGAAGTTACGGATATACAGTCTTCTCATCATGTTATAATAGGCATGTAATATGTTAACGCTACATATTACAATATGTAATGTGGATAATGTTTACTGTACAATATATTACATAACTTGAACTCTCTGGAAAAATACCAACCCTTCATTTCACTGAATATACGTGCATTATGTGACAAATGACAGTCAATCCTCATGTTTGGGTAAATGTGAATACAAATGAGTTTAATGTCAGCCTTTTTTTATATTTGTACACAGAAATAAACTCTTATATTAAGGTGTATAAAATGCGCAAAGAGGGAATATTTGTATTCTCACTGATTATGTCTGTCAGTGTTCCGTGTGTGTGTATGTGTGTGTGTGTTACATAAAAATAATGTTACGTATGTGTGTGTGTGAATGGTACATAAAAATAATGTTGCATATGTGTAGTCCTGTCGCGATTATTGAATAATCTTCTAATCATGGCTATTGTTTTTTTTCATCAGAATAACTGCGATTATTTAAATTCTAATAAAAATGTTCTGTCCAAATAAGGTAATAAACTGTGCGTTTGAGTGTCTCATTCAATTAAACTCCGACTGTCACACGGAGTCTTACCGCACTGAGTCAAAGTCCCTTTCAAGGCACGTCAGTCCATCCAGCGGCCATCTTTGGAATGCTCTCGGGCAGGCTGGGGCACTGGGTGGCTATTTTTCTATGTAAACAAATGGCATTCATGTACAGCTCCTATTTACTTGAATGGAGAAAGACCAATATCTCTAAAACAGTTGGTCAAAATTACAATAAAAAAAATATATATTTAAATGCAGTAAAATCAGACAACATTTATGATGGTATCATAAATTGTGCTGCTTTAGCTCAGATTATTATAAAAATTAAAAAAGATTAGAAAAAGTCTCTAACTAAGTGTTTCTCCAGAAGAGCGCATGATGATTGGCCGCTTCTGAACCAGACTTTAAACACTGCGATTCACGCGCCTTCGGTATAGGTTCGCACCAAACTCCTGTGAAAATATAAACAAGGATTTTAGTGAACGTAAAGCAATCCAGTTTCACTTTAATATAATGATTGTGGGTTAATACATGAAGTATTAATGACAGGCAGTGACACAGTCACGCCTGCTTACTATATTTCTACAGAAATTATTGACTGAAGAAACAAAGAATCTTAAATGTCTTTCTTCATGTGGCATAAGGGATTGTGGGTTTAATTGGAGAGCCTTGAAGTAACGTGTGAAAGTTAAGAATTTTTAACAAATATTTTAATGTTGCATACTATTCTATACAGTGAATCGTCATAATAAATTATTTGTTTTAATTGTCAACCAGATTTTATTATCGTGACAGCCTTGTAACATCTTAGTTCTCTGAAAGAGCTATAATAGCCTTAAAAGCCTTAAAACAACTTATAGCAGCCTTAAAGTCCTGAAAATACATTTTGCTCCAAGAATCCATGTTTATCCAGGAAATCATTGCTCTTAAGATGTATTTGTATTGTATATTGACCATAGGCTGGCAACAGCTCAGTGAAACACAGAGCTAAATGGTTAATTGGCAGCTGTATTCTCGTCTAAGGCTTCTTCCATCCATGTCTTGCAGAGCTGATTAAGCTATCTGTCTGCTGTTATCATGTCAGACCTAATCACCAGAGCTCAAGAGCTGAGGTTGGCCTGTGGAGCCTTAGAAGATTTGCAGAGCCAAACCTGATTAAACAATCTCACTGGAATCCATCCATCTGGCCTCATTATTTGAGACTGTACGGACCATGACCATTTCAGAGGCCTTTTCTCTCTTCTCCTTTTACTGTTTCCCATCAAAACTTTTGGTTTGGATTTGGCTATCAATGAGGCTTTAGATGCATATTTTATGTATCTAAGCATTTATTAGCACTGTGTCCCTTAACCTCAGATAGGCTACATATGAAGTTTAACCTTTAACCTAAAGGGTAAGTTCACCCAAAAAATAAACAGACTGATTTACTGAATGCCTCAGAGATCATTCACATTCATTGCATTGCTTTTTTTGTTTTTTTTCCACCATACAATGAAAGTAATTGGTGACTGAGGTTGTTGGTTCCTAATGATATGCCCTAACATCTCCTTTTGTGTTCCCAGAGAAAATTAAGTCATATTGAATTGGAACTACTTGTAGGGCAACTACGGACATGGTGGAGAAAAAAATTTCCATTTGCTTTATATAAATGCATTGCATCTGGAAAGTATTCACAGCGCTTCACTCTTTCCACATTTTGTTATGTTACAGCCTTATTCCAAAATGTAATACCCCATAATGACGACAACGTGTAAGAAGTTTGTTTGAAATCTTTGCAAATGTATTGAAAATAAAAAAACGAGTATTTATTCAAAGTAAAAACAAATATTCACAGCCTTTGCTCAATATTTTGTTGAAGCACATTTGGCACCAATTACAGCCTCAAGTCTATTTGTGTATGATGCTACAAGCTTGGTACACCTATTTTTGGGGAGTTTCTCCCATTCTTCTTTGCAGGACCTCTCAAGCTCCATCAGGTTGGATGGGGAGCGTCGGTGCACAGCCATTTTCAGATCTCTCCAGAGATGTTCAATCGGGTTCAAATCTGGGCTCTGGCTGGGCCACACAAGAACATTCACAGAGTTGTCCCGTAGTCACTCCTTTGTTATCTTGGCTCTGCGCTTAGGGTCATTGTCCTGTTGGAAGATGAACCTTCGCCCCAGTCTGTGGTCCAGAGCGCTCTGGAGCAGGTTTTCATCAAGGATGTCTCTGTACATTGCTGCTTTCATCTTTCCCTCGATCCTAACTAGTTTCCCAGTTCCTACCGCTGAAAAACATCCCCACAGCATGATGCTGCCACCACCATGCATCACTGTAGGGATGGTATTGGCCAGGTGATGAGCGGTGCCTGGTTTCCTCCAGACATGACGCTTGCCATTCAGGCCAATCTTTGTTTCATCAGACCAGAGAATTTTGTTTCTCATGGTCTGAGAGTCTTTCAGGGGCCTTTTATATGTATACACTTATATTTAAGATGCATTCTCTTAAAGCAAGTCTAAATATCTTATATGTTGCTTCTCAATTAAATGTATCTTGTTTTAAGGATTTTTAGACCTTTTTAAATGGAAAACAAAACAAAACACTTGATAACAATAGGATTTTTTTGCTGTGAATGTTTTTACTGAATTAAACTTGTAAAAAGTATTTTTTTCCCTGTTTAATTCAGTGAATGTCATTTATTTTTTAAATATAATTTTTCCTCTTTGTTGTTAGTGAGCATGTTTAATACAACCTTTTATGTCAGGACACAAGCAGAATAATCTATTAAGAGCAAATGATTAATCGTATTTTAAAATAACCGTTTATCAAAATAATCGTTAGTTGCAGCCCTATTACCTATGATATTTTATAAAGTTAAAATATTTTACAATTTAAGATTGCGCCTTTTTGATAATTTTTTGGATTATATTTATTTACACAATTATTTCACTTACCACATTATTACATTTTGTTACATTATTGTTAATATGCACTTGGACCATTTACATAGGTTTATATTGATATGTATAACAGGCACTAAATTGGTACTGTTTCTTCAAGAGTATGGCTGTTCCACGGGCAAATGTGTACGGTTGAATGGGAGCACTGAGAGAAGTTGCACGGTGGCTTTTCCCTCATCTGTGCAATGTATGATTAGAATTCATGTTTCTTTTAATCTTTTTGATCACCAACTGACTGTAAATAACAGAAAGGATATTAAGAGACATGAAATAAAAACGAAGTGTGTGGATCTTGTCTTTGACTAGACACACATTACACAGAACAAAGCAAAAGGAAACTTTAACTTGCATAATTCAAATCTGCAAGCTCTAGAGTTTTGCAACACTTTTACCTTCTAACAGATGTCCAACAGGTGCGCTACTGGTCTAGCCATGCTGTATAATGGATAATGTTGTGAAAATAGTCTGTGGAAAGATTAAGCAAAATCAGAGTTGACATCGTTAAATGCAGTGTCAATGTTAGTGCCATTTCATGGCTCAACTAAAGTGATGGTGACCGCGCAATCCACAACATCTCCGGACCCGCTGCAGCCAAATAAGGTAAATTTCCTTCAGAGTGCAAGCTCACGAGACATAACACCCGGTTAAAGATGAGGGATGACATCATTTTTATTTTAGGGTGAATTATCTCTTTAATTTGGAACTGTAAATGTATGGCTATGGGTTGAGCATAGAATTGTGCTACTATTATTGATAATAGTACTGATTGCAGTAATAGTTTTGTTACTTATGTGAATGCTTTGTATTGCATCCTTAATTTATATAACCTGACAATAGGTTGTCTTAACAATAGGTGCATTCACAAAATAGCCTTTGCAGTGTGCAGTAAAACTAAGGGTGCATCCCAAACCGCACACTTCTGCAATATTCTATGCCATTTTGTTGAAGTAGCCATTAAGTAGTGCCCTTGAAACGTCAATTCCGTTAGCTATTAAACGGTGAAGGCCTCTGTGTAGTTAAAAACTGTTAAGTGTTCCATTTGGGATGATACTACACTTTGAAAATTCATTCACTAGCATAGTATATTTTGTAAGTGTATAGTGTGTAATTTGGGACACAGCTTAAGCCTAGAGTGTATTTAAGTCTAGTGTGTAAGTGGGCTTTGCAGTGATCAGGACAAAAAAGTGATAAGACACATTACATTTTCTGATCAATACCTGTTTCCTCTCCAACATCTCCAAGCAATCCCTGCACAAGGAATATCCCTATAATCAATCATACTAGAGAGAGAGAAAGAAAAGAGAGATAAAGGAAGTCAGAGAGTGCACTGTTTAGAGAAAGACAAACAATTAAGATTGACTCAGATAGTAAAAGTTGCAATTTCAGCACGTTTTTCTTTGTTCTTCATTTTCACTATTGATTGGAAAATAATGACTGGCTGCTTAGCCAATCCTTCATCACTGTTTTTACATCAGACAACTTGGCCTCCCTCTGCGCTGATCAATTGTGCACACACCAGCCCATGGAAATTAACAGTTCCACCCCTCAATACGAATTAAATGTTCGGCTAACATTGCTCTCAACTGCCTGAAGCCTCCTGTGTGAGCATGTTTGTATCCCCTTGAGCTCCAGCAGGTGATAGGAGGTATTTAGCAGTGTGCAACAGAACAGTTTAACACTGCCATAATGAATGATAATTCCCAGACATCCAAAACTCTGGCTGCTAGTTTTATGTGTCTTTGTTAAATAATATCCTAGCAGGCTTGTGTTTTTTTGTTTTGTTATTATTTTCAATTATTCTATTCTCTTCGATTCTGTTCTATTCTATAGACCATTTCAAGGTCTATTCGTTGGTTTATTGACGTGATGTCTTTATTCCTTGAAAAAAATTCCTACTAGTCGTAATACACATTCAAAACAACAGCATGAGGCACTTCATTCATAGTGACTTTTTTTAAATGTTTAATTTTTTTATTTTGACACATTCATTATACCGCTATAATACAATACAAAACCCTTCCCTTACAGATACACTATACAGAGTATAATGATACATTCAAAGTGACTTTAACACTATTAATGTTACTAACTTTAACATGATTGTCATAAAATGTCATTAAAATATGTACCATGTTGTCTGGGGACTGGATGCTCCCTGGATGCCTGAAACTAATGGAAATGAAAGTGTTTAGGTCTCCGAAAAATCATCTGCAAATGGACGCATGAACCACAGCGAGACAGTTGGATACATGCAGTACTAACAACTGTGGTGTACATCTTATCTCTGGTAGGTGAACAAAATGTATGCCAACTAATTGTTAGTTTGAGAGGTAGAGCTCTAAAAGTGACTATAGATTGCCCCTATTGTAATGAGTGAAGCTGCACAAGTCATTTACTGTTACATTTAGTAATTAAGCAGACACTTTTATCCAAAACAACTTACAAAAAGTAATCCTTACCTTGTCCGCAGGTCACACAGACAGCTTCATTGATTATAGGAGTGATCCAATATTCCCGATATTTCCACTAAGGAAATAATTGTGAGCATCTATGAAACAATTTAATTGCGTCTCTCACATAGATGTTCAGTATCAACAGCACATCTGGCTAAGTCACTTCATGTAAATGTTTCATGTTCTTTGAGAAAATAATGACACTGGAAGTGCTTCAAGACCAGCAGAGTTCTAATTCCTTTATTATTGTTTCTTTTTTATTCTACAATATTACCTTTTTTATTTATTTATTTCAGGACAAAATCATTATAGTTAAGAGTATCCGCATAATTACGTACCTTTAAAACAGCAGTCAGCATTCCACTTAAAAACAGTAAAATTTGTGCTGTGCTAGATTCTCTGCACCTACGTAAGGTTTAATGTGATGCACAGCAATCTTTCTCCTTTTCCTTCTCTTTAGATAGCCCTGTGGTGAGTAATATGTTTCTGACAGACCTCCCTTGTGCTAATAAAATGATGTATTGGCTGTATTGTGGCCATTAGTCGCTGCTCTGTGAATAAAAGCTCTGCCACTAAGCTTCAAACCACTTAGAGTCCTGGTTTATCCCCACAACATGAAGCTCTGTTGGAAAAAGTAAACTGTGCTTCTCTGCTATAATTTGAGGCAAAGGTGTTTCTGTGAGTTCTCGGAATATAAGGTTTTGACTGTCTTGCTATAATGACAGCATAGCACAGTAATTGTTTTAATAAGGAAAAAAAAAAGATTTGGCCAACTAGTGTTTAAAGTTTTTGGGGTGGGACTATCAATTTGTAATTCCATTTAGTGCTGCTAGTTGCAGAGAAATGACATTTTGAAAATGAACCTTGTATGCCCAGATGCTATACTTCTGTAATGTATATTTTATAGCTCCGTTTACAACACCCTGCATGACCACACTCCTAAATCAAACAGAGAGCAAGAGATGAAATGGTGTATAATTATATAATAATTTAATGCTGAATAATGACAGTAAACCTGTTATGACTGCAGGAAGCAGGAGAAGGCAGACAGGGGTTTAGGATCCAAACACAGTTTATTCGTGATAACACAAAGTAAACAAACTCAGGAACAAATGAAAAGATCCACCATGGGAAAAACACAAACTAGAAATACTGGATTTAACACAGGAGGGGTGCAGGAGTGACTGGGCAGAGAGCATCCACAGTGGGCAGGGTAAACCTGAAACGACAGACAGCAGGGTAACCTCAGGACGGAACAGACAGGGAACAGGGTAACCACGAGAGAACACACAACGATGACATTCACGTTCACATACAATCAACGAAAGACAGCGACTAAACCAAAAACCAGGATATATATACATGAACATAGAACTAAGGGGCCAATGAACAAACAGAACACCAAACAAGATAACGAGGGAAGAAACAGAGGCAAGTGGCAAGTTAACGAGGGACAGGTGAAAGGAATGACGGAAAACACGAACGCTAACAAAGAGACTATGGAGTTACATAAGGGACAAAAGTGAAAACTAAGGAATGCAAAAAGTGACGAAAATGGTAAACAAAAGGGAACAGTGAAACAAGACAGGGTAACCGTTACAAAACCACTCACATACTTATTATAACAGTTCCAAGAATGAAGCCGTTTGAGTGAAGGAAATTATATTAGCTGGTCATTATGGCTACAAACCTCCAGATGTTATACATGCTTTATTTACCAAGTCAGTTTTAAATAATTGCATGTTGGTAAATCAAATGTATTTTTGCAGGCAAGCAAAAATACACAACCACAGCTGGATAGAAGCTGTGAATTCCTAGACCACTTTTTTGTCCTTTTCTCCCAGTTCAGCTTTATCTGTCTGTCCCCTTTATTTAAGTCTGGCTGCAGACAATGCTGTTTTCCCATCACAATACAATAGTCCTTTGTTATTAAGACTCAATTTATTTGTGCTTTCTGTGCAGCATGACTAGGAAAGGCACCAACAGCAGCTGGGACTGTCCTAAAGGGAATAAGTGAATATATACCATGCAGTGCATTCAGACAAGGAAATCTCATTACCTCGTTCCCATTGTCACCAACCAGCCGGTCAATGTTCATGTCAATGCAGTAGTATGCAGTGTTAGTAGTTTGTAGGGACTCGAGTAATGCCCATCCCTAGAGTTAGTTTTACTAGTTGTACTGGTTCTTACTCATGTCATTAGCTTTTTTCATTGCTTGAATAACAGTTTATTGTTATTTGTAATTTTTTTTGTTTAGTATCATATTGCTTCAAGTATAGTTGTGTAAGAACCAAAGTGTTTAGAGAAAATGTTGTTCAATATCAGATCATCAAAAGCTACATGTAAAAATAATTGGCACATTTGTAAATCAGTCTTGTGGCATTCGACTTCATTCACATGACATGTAACATTTACTATATTTAGTTTTCCTATCCAAAGTTAACTTGTCCTTCTTATTTGATTTTTGCTCTCTTTTTTGTTGTTTGCTTAGTTAGGCAAAGCTACGTTAGACGACAGTCTATCCTAGCTTGGTCGTCCTGTGTAAATCAAAAGGGCCTCACTTTTAAAGCTATCTATAATTGTGGCAATAGGTAATAAAATGTGCATTTACTTTGGGATCACAACACAGTCTTGTATAGTATAGAATAAGCTTTACAGTCAATCCAGCCATCACATACATACACACAACTACCCTTGTTTAAGATTCTCTGTCCTTCAAATGATTAATTGCAATCAATATTCAATTATGTGGTCTATGATGAGCAAGGCCCTGCTGTCTGTTCTCAGAGACTCCTGCTAAGCAGCTACAACATAAACCCATAAGTATGTCATCAATGCATCAAATTGACCACACAGCAGAGATAAGACTAAAGAAACTTTATACTGGGTCTTTAAATATAACAGATCTCCTCTTATTTCACCCTCAGATAAAGTAAGCCAGTTTATTTGCTATGGATTTGACTGATGATCCACCATGTCCTGCCAGATACTATAGGCTCATTCACAATAAGAAATGTAATGTATTATTTTGCTGAGTATTATTTATTAGTTTTTTCTCTGACTAATACAGTTTGAGCTGTGAATCACATGTCAGGTGCTGCTGCAGTTCCCAAAACCAGCAGAACAGGTAGCACTAAAGCACAGAAAGCTGTTTTGACCACCTACAGGAAATCCTTAACCTGCAGTGTGTTTCATTTGCATCAAATGCCAAGAAAATTTGTTCCTATGGGTTCTCTTAACATGTAAGAGAACCCATAGGAGCAACATGACCCATTCATAGGCTTTCTAACAAACCCTATATTTTTATGGACATTAGGGTACATCCTTAATTGGAAAATGAATTCATAAATAAAGCAAATACGGTTTTTCTTTTTATTATAAATATGCTACATTTTATGGGTAGGGTTAGGGTGCAGGGGGGCTCTGTAGCACCCCCTTGAAAATGGGCATGTATGGGGGGGGGGCTCTGTAGCACCCCCATTTTCACCTCGAGTCACCAAAATTGCCAAACAACTTTCATACTCGGTCATTAGCTCTGCCCAACAGAAAGTCTGACATTTTGGATTTGATGAAAATTGCAGGCTCTGAACTTTTAAATATTCCTTTTAGGGGTTTCATGTGACTGCCACCAAATGTGTGTAACATCATGCTAAGACATTGTTGATGCTAAATTTCAAACTGATCTTTAATATTTTGAACTGTGTGTTAATTGATGAAGCTATTATGTGCCACGGTCATTGTGCTTACAACTGGCAGCAAGAAGTATGGCACTTTTAATAAAATTTGAAATAGCTCTCGTGTTTACATGAATTGCAAAATTCTTTAGAATAATGTCAAGACACTGCTGATGTAAAATATTAAATAAATATTTGACACCTTAATTGTTATTATTCTGCGTATATTTTTATATTCTGCCAAAATTGGTACATATATAGTTCTCATCAAGTTGGACAACTTTCATAATCATAGTTATTAGCTCTGCCCAACATGAAGTCGGCCATTTTGGACTTTTTTTATATTGCAGTCTCTGAAATTTTAATTACTCCTCCTTGGGGATTCATGAGACTGTCACCACATTTAGACAACATTATGCCTAGACATTGAAGATGCTAAATTGTGAACAGGTTTTTGATAGATGGAACTGTGTTGCCATGGTGAGGAATTAAATTAATGGCGAAAATGGGAAACAGAAAGTGTCTCAAATCTTGTGTGCAATGTTTGATTTAGATCAAAATTAAGATGTATGTTAAGTCTTGGGGGATAATCACATGGATGTGACTATTTTGTGTCATTGTCATAGTGCCACCACCTGGCAACAGGAAGTGTGACTCTTACAACAGACTTTAAAATGGTCTAAAAAACATTTACCTGCATTGCTTCAATAATAAATATTTTTTTTTAGAATAATGTCAAATGCCAAATGAATATGCCCACCTTGCATTGCTTTCTGAAGGCCACTGGGTGGAAATTGTCCCATGGTGCTTGGGCCCGACATCGCTGCTTGCAGCTATATTTTTTATTATCTTCATATAAAAACAGTAGAAGTTTAGGGGGATGTCTCCTTGTAGATAGCTAAATAAACGTGTGAGTGTGTGTGTGTGTGTGTGTGTGTGTGTGTGTGTGTGTGTGTGTGTGTGTGTGTGTGTTCTGTATTGCTGCTAGGTTTGCAGCTACAGTAGGATTTTGAATCACAAATAGGGTCACTGCCATATGCTACTGAGATTGCCAGGACAAGTGAAACAGGTGTTTTCTTGTCACACTGTCTCTTCATATCTTAAATCAGGTTTCTATCAACTTACTCTGGTTTAGGGTATTTATGTTTGTCAGGTTTTTTTGTTTTTTGTTTTGTTTTATTAGTTATAAGCACAATGTAAAATACAAACTGTGCTCCCAGATGTATAATCAATCAATCAATATCTATCATATTCAATAAATTGATATATTTAATATTTATATGAAATACTGTTGCTCATTTAACAGTATCTTTTCTACCTGTCGACCTATTAATCACTTAGTGAGGGTTATTGATGCTCTGGTTTAAGGTAGTTAAATGTCAGTGTTTTTGATTGTCTGGTTAATTGGTAATTGTTATGAAATATTAGTGTTATGTAGTTTGGAGGCACCTGATCGTGGTGATATTACAGGCAGAGGTGCGGGTTTATTAAAAAGCAAATTTTTGTAAGGGTAATTGCTCTTTTCTGACATTTGGCTGTCTGCCTGTCTCTCTCCCTCTCTCACTCTGTCTTTCCTGGAATTAAAGTAGTTGATTAGGGTAATGGCATTGGGTGTTCAATTAATTGATTATGTACAGTAGATTTGTGCACTGCTGTATTGAATAGCAGTGCTGTGCACTACCTATAAGACAGCTAAATTATTTAAAACAATAAAAAATTTAAATACTGAGCAAATATTATTTTATTTACTTCTGGTGTCATTTTAGTACCTGACCTTTACTCATCTACATTCTAAATCTTCATCAGATCCAATTACGTTTTCTTCCGTGGAACACAGAAGGAATTTTATACAATGTTCAAACTATACTTTTCCATGCAATGAAATCATACAATGACCACATTCCTCTCACATCTCATTCACACTCACTTGTATTCACAAATGCTGCATGATGACGTCTTTTCTTACTCACACAACTATCGTTTGGCTTCAGAGGATTTGGAATATAGTGCACAAGTCATATGGACTACAAATACTGTACTTTTATGGTGCCTTTTGAGGGTCACTGTATGCTTTGGTCAATTTTATATCAACATGGAAAAAACAGTTATATGGAGTTGGAATGATATGAAGGTGAGTAAAATGATTTATTTTTGGTCAAATTATTCCTTTTAAGTTATACTTTATATAAACACTCTCTCCAACAGTGACAGCTGCCAGCCCTAATTTCCTAAATGCTACCTAATTGGTTGCAATTTCTGTCTCAGTGCTTAATGGCAGTTACTACTGCTAATCTAGATAAATCACTGCTTCCATAGTGTTTAGTCACATCATCTGCATAGCCCCAATATTTTTAATGCTCTTGTATTCATTGAAGCGACTTTTAGCAACAAAGCAACTAGATCTGACTAATTTTCAATGAGAGCTGCCAACTTCCGGCAACACAAGTGACTGCCACATCTGGGGTCTAGATATTGGCGTGGTGAGCTACACCATAAAGTTGAGAATTATTTAATCTGTTGATACACACCCCCTTTTTGAACACAAACCATGAAAATGACATACCTGAACTTAAATGGTTGTATTTACTGGACCCTTTGGAGTATGGACACAGTTGTAGTATATTTTGAAAGAAGACACTTTGGGCTTCACACTTTTTTAGAATTAATTTATGTTGTTATTTTTTTTTAAGTTAGAGTCATGGAAATATGTTGTGCTGAACATGTTTTTGTAATCTAAAAAAACAATAATAAAAGTGCCAAGACAACCCAGAAATGCAATGTTCTCAAAGCCACAAGTCTAAAGAAGTTATGTTTCAAATTTGAAGAGGATCTAACAAAAAATGAGGTTCCTGCAAGCTTTTTTGTCTGAAAAATCGCTGGAAGCGTACAGAATAAAATGAAGGCTCCACCTTTCAAGACAACACAAAATCTGACTGCACTACTTGGCTATTATGAATAAAACTATGCAGCATTTTTAAAAGTAGACTTTGGAGACAGGCTCATTTTGTTTACGAAACTCGAATATATAAGATAATATACAGTCCTACAACATGAATGCTGCTGAGATTGCATAGTTTGTTGAAGAATGATGACGAAGGGTAATTCTTTCAGGCAAGATCTCATGTAAACAATGGAGAATATATCAATATTTCTCAGATTTATCAACCTTATGGACAAAAAGTGCTATTGGGTGTGGCAAACTGGATTCATCTGGCGATCACGTTTTCATAACAAAGGTATGATGTCCCGCTTTGATATTGCATGTTTTCATTTGTACTGCTGGCACAAAGAACTAAATTGCTGTTTCTGGAAAATTGTTATCATGAAACGGAGATCGGATTTCAGTGTTGAACCCTTAGACCTTTGAAAAGATGTATAATTTGTTAACATTCATTACATTTATAGATTGTAAATTATATATTATATGTAAGAAGAGCGATGTCACCACAGCGTGTGGGGAATTGCGTATCAACAGATTAACTTTATGCAAATGAGTAGTGACTTTCTGGAGCAAAGAGGTGTCAGTGAATCTCATAATGGTGGCGAGTGAAGGCAAGACAAAGGAGAAATTTATGAGTGTTTTCCCTATTCTATATGATCTGTAACCACAAACATAAAATGATGCATGTAAAGAAAATGTTTTATTTGAACATTGGTATATCGTTCATATTATTAATGAAATGATGCATTAAACACTGATGCAATTCATATAAAAACACACTCCATCATAGAATGTGCATTTTAAGGGACAAGAAAACCGATTCCTTGTCAAATTAGAATTATTTTACTCGTAAGATGCTTCATCTGGTCCACAAATAATGTTAGAGTGACAGCAATAGGAACACCCATGAGTGACTTCACAGCAGGCACATGCAGAGTGGGTGGCAGTGGTTTGAGCCCCTGCCTTTTTGCTGAGGTGCCCCCAAAACAAATTATAGCTTGAACACCCAAATGAAATTACTACTTTAAGTTTACAATCATATTTAAGGGTTTAAAAATGTGCAAAAGTATGCTGAAACTTTGATGCATTGATTATGGAATTTAATAATAAATCATAACGACTATAATAATGTGTGTAACAAAGTGTTTCAGAGACCACCTCATATTACATGTGCACACTCACAACAGATGCAGTGTGTGACTGAGGAAACAAATGCACACTTTAAATTAAGAAAGTTTAGTTCAGATTTCTGCCGCATTGTTCATAATTGTGTCCATCAAAATAAGTTAATTGTTCTTTTATTCCCCAATTGAATATTTGGAGAACACACTTGGAAAGATGGAGGATAGTTTACTGTGACTTTACTCACGATTATTATTTGCCCTTAATGTACACACCTTGGAGATCAGACTTATCTGCCTTAATAGATGAGTTTATTTTTGTTTCAATTACTGGTTTAGTAAATATTCCCAGGATGATATGCAAATATGTTACGCAATTAAGTTTTTGAACCAGTGAATGTACATTTTTCTGAATAGTACAAATGATCTGTTAAGTAAAATATAATGATTTACAGATATGCACAAAAAGTCTGATTTATTTGTGTATACGAAGCCATGTTGTCTTCTCCCTTATTCCCAGATGATTAACTGTCTTAACTGTCCAAAAGTAAGACATCAATCCACTGCAAAACTGACACACCAGTCAAACCTCACTGACTTCAGTGGTGAATTCTCACCCTAAAAATGAATCAAATCTATCTCAATGACAACTACTGTAGATCTCTAGATCCTCTTTAAAAGCTTCATCACCATGACTACGTACAGTCAGTCTGCTGTGCTGGAAAACTATTTATCCCAGCACGATTCTATGCTAAAGAGGTGGCATAATTGGGCTATAGTTAAAAATAATGCTCCTTGGTGAACTGGTATGATGGAAATGCAGCTGTTTATTTTTTGTTTTGTTTTTTGAAGAAGAAATCTGAGGATAATCTCCTGTCTGGAGACATTAGATCTGACCATAGCAAGACAGATTGCAAGCTCATTAGTGAGGGAACCTCTGATTCTCTAGAAATCATTGTGTCTCAACGTTGCTGTTGATGCAGTTGCAGGAAAAATTTATTGATGTTTTCCTGTTATTCTGAATAAGTTGGTCACAAAATTTGCACCTTAAATGTTGCTTAAAATGTGCTTTTGGCACCCCTCCGTGGACTTTACACCCAGAAAATGGAGTTCACAAATGCCCATATGCCCAAAAACCCTCACCGCTTTGGCCACTGGGGGCAGTGTTTTAAATTTCAGTAAGCACAGACCGATTTTAGCTAAAGAAAAGTCAACCTATTGTTTCCGATTTCACTGTGAGATCAGTCTGGAAATAAGCCTCATTTGGTGAACTGTTGTTTGTTTTCGGTACTCTACAAACAATGCAAATGGATCTTCATGCCTAGACATTTTATTTAACTGTTTTCCATTTTTCCTCCCCATTCATGTCTGTGTCTTCTTCTTTTTTTTATTTTTTTTTATTTACAATGATCTCTCTCCTTCTCTGACTATTTTAGATGTTCAGTCAGTGACTATCAATACAATCTTTCTTCTTTAAAACTTCTCGTGAAAACCATAATCCAGTTTGTCTATCTTGTTCATATAAGTTAATTTGTATTAAGTGCGGTCAGAAATATAACTCAGGGGTGAAAAAGTATAAGGGTGTGTCTGCACTAAGGATTTGGAGTTAAGAAATGGCACTTATCATGTAGTCATGCAGAAAGTGCTGAGAAACTGGCTCAGGTAATAGTAAATTAATGGAGTCAATTTTAAGGTTCAGAAGCATTCAAGTGTGAACTACACTGTAATTTGCCTCTCACTACCACTCCCTCTTAAATGTTCCTCACTGGATAAATAATTATTTCTAAATGTTTATGAGTGACTGAGCATGTCAACAAGTGAATTGCTAATAAATTTACCATATATCATGTGTTGATTTGCAATAGACCATAATGATTTACAACAGAGTGCAGATTCTAATAGTCTCAGATAGCGTGGAATGCCTGTATTGGTCACTTGTCAGGTACCAGCAGTGTGGTTGGCATCTAATATTGGAGAGGAATGGAGGATTGTTGTTGATTATTGCCTTCTCTTTGAAACAAATGTGTTTATATTGGCAGCAGGTGAGATGAGAGTTTATATTAGCAATAATAATAAGATCTGTAATACGCTCTGGTATTTTACATGTTTGTGTTCATTTTCATGTTTCCTGTTTGCTTAATAGCTCTCAAAAATCTGAGGTTCTGTGCTTATACCCTATGAGTACAATTGAGCAGTTTGTATTTTTAAATATGACAAAATTCCATACTTTATTGTAAAGGAGTAAGCTCTACTCACACTGTAGTTCCTAACATCGTTCTCCTTTTTGGCCATATATTTAGCCTTTAAGTTTAGAATGTTCTCCACCTATTATGCAATTTGGAAGTTATGTATGCAAATTTTTAATTAGGAGGTACTGCTGTTGTGATGTTTATCGGAGTATCAGTGCAGTGAGCTTATAGTCCACACCTCATAAATGGTATCTACATTGTACAAATACAAATGTATTACTTATCTTAATATATCCTGTTTGCACCCAATAAACCACCATCTCTGTCTTTTATTAATCTTAATCTTTTAACACCATCTTAATTATTTATTATCTCTAATAATCTGATTTATATTTTCTTTCCATGTTCCATTGTGTGTGTTACTGTTATGTAATTTTGCTGAATCCTATCAAATTATTTGGGATCAAAATCCTTTCAAATGTATTGTGCTCACGGATCCAAAAATAATAAGCATGAATCAAAAAATAATTGCAGATAAAAAAATTATATGTGCAAAAATAAATAAAAAGCGCAGATCAAAATAATGAGTGCAGATCAAAATAATTAGCGCAGATCAAAAAATAACAAGGATGAAGGATGAATCAAACAGAAAAATTAAGCAAATTCATCAGAATTGCGAACAAAATCATGTTTTCCTTGGTTATATAACTTTTTTTGTGCTCTGAAAATTTGGCTCATATTTCATATTTTTTTGTACACTTACTCTTTATTTTTCTTTGCTTGGTTTTCCAAAACTTGTGAGTAGAGTTTCATGTAAATCGAATTGGGTTCTGAACTTGCGACTATATTGGTACAGCTAGTAAAAACATGCATCAAACATCCACACCAATCAGCCTTGTTTTTTTTTGTTTTTTTATATAGATATGCATCCAATAACCTACAAACAAGGAAGTCTTAAATAATGCTAACTAAATTCAGCAGACTCAATACATGTGTTAACAGACTATGATAATGGCCCACTCAGACAACATTGTTTTCTAGAGCTGGCAGAAAATAATCAAAACAGACACAAGTAGCGTATCTATAAATGACAAATAATATAATATTGAGCAGCAGCTGTCAGAATTGCATTGGAGTGCTTTAATTTTTATTTTATTTTATTAATTTTTTTTTTTTTTGCTGCATATTTTAAATGTGATTATATATTTTTTATTCATGCTAGTTATTTTTTGATTTGCACTAATTCTTTTGATCTGCGCTTTTTATTTATTTATGTGCTTATATTTTTTTGATTCACGCTTATTATTTTGATTCACACTTATTATTTTGGATCTGTGACATTAATACTTTTGACGGGATTTTGATGCCATAAAATTATCTCTTTCATTCATTTCAGTGAACCAGGAAATTTCTGACTTTTGGCAGTTTGAGGCAGTTTCTAACTTTGGAATAAATTGAAGTAATTCATAATTAGCTTTTCCCCCCTTCTCCTATCCACCTCTGAGGCAAGACACTTCATCTGTTTTTGCATGGTAGCCCATTAAGATTTGAGAAGGTTATTGTTGCCATTCTTTTTGTCATGAAAAAAGATAACATATACATTTTTCAGTTGTTGACCATTTTCAGTTTGAGAGAAGGTATTAAATTAGCCACATCTTTTGGACAGCTGCACCATTAAACAGATTTACCAATCAAACAATTAGGTAATTACGCATCTGGTCTCGAAGCAGTAATTAAAGTCTTAATTAAGTTAATGAGGCCTGTATCAGTTCAGTTGAAGTTCATGAGCATTAAGAGGAAAGACAGTGACTGACCTGTGATCTGTGAGGCTGCTGAAGTGATGCTTTTATAATGACTCGCTAATTTTGTGCTCTTTGGGTTGATGATCTGTGGTTAATGATGCACACCTGGAAAATAATTCACTCAAGTGTTAAGCTTTCGTTTAAGATTTAGTTTGAATAAAAACCATTTGAATGCTGGATATTGTAAGTTGTACATATGTTGTTAAGCATTTGTGATTTTGCTCATGTTAGAACATTACTTCGTCCAGTAATAGCAGTTATCTCAATAAGGGAGCTGTTGCCATAAAGTATCGAAAGTTTTACAATGACAAGGTCTGGGTCTTGATCGATAATTGGATTTTAGAGTGAACCAAAATGTTGGTCCATTTATCACACTGATTTTGGTCTGTTTATCACACAATGGCTGTGGAAGAAGGAATATTTCAGAATGATGTCTATTTTTTGTTCCAAGGAAGGTGGTCATACAGGATTTTAATGATATTTGAGTGGATAAATAGTGATTTTTTTTTTTCAGACAATGCAACAAACCTGGAAATTATGTCACGTGAGGTCTTCTGGTGTAAGTAAATAATGAATCACAAATAACAAATAACATTTATATAATTTTTTTTTAAATATAATATCTACTCACTGTCCAGCAACAATAAATCTCACAGCTTTGAAATATGTATCCTCTGAAATGAGCCAAGAGGTCATCATGTGATGTTTCATTCCTGTATTGATCGTGTGTCCTCTGGTCGTACGAATTCATGGTTAAGAGTTCACCAGACAAGAAATACGACATTTCTTACGTTTCCACTCTGCTGCTTTCAGATGCGTTTGAATGGGAGTGAATGGAGCGCAAAGTGTAGTGTGACTGCTCCATAACAGTGCGATTAGCCCACTACGCCACCACCTGAGTGGTGGTGGTGTAGTGGGCTAAAGCACATAACTGGTAATAAGGAGGTCTCTGGTTCGATCCCCACAGCCACCACCATTGTGTCCTTGAGCAAGGCACTTAACTCCAGGTTGCTCTGGGGGGGATTGTCCCGGTAATAAGTGCACTGTAAGTCGCTTTGGATAAAAGCGTCTGCCAAATGCATAAATGTAAATGATTAAACTTTGAAATGCGCTGGTGCGACTACAAAATCGGACGACTCTCTGATTATGCGCTGTCGTTTTTGTTGCGTACGAGAAATGTCAAATGGCAAATGTTCCAAAAGCTAAATGAAATAGCTCTTCACGGACCAATTTGGAATGCCCAATTCCCAATGCCCTCTAAGTCCTCGTGATGGCGTAGTGACTCACCGCAATCTGAGTGGCAGAGGACGAATCTTAGTTGCCTCTGTGTCCGAGACCATCAATCTGCGCATATTATCACGTGGCTTGTTGAACGTGTTACCGTGGAGGCTTCACGCTATTCTCTGCGCAGTGTGTGTGTGTGTGTGTGTGTGTGTGTGTGTGTTTTTTTTTTTTTGGGGGGTTAAAACCGCACCAAAGCATTAATTTCTGGTGAATTTAGGAGCATCATTTTAATTATTATTTTTTTTATTTTTTTTTAGAACATGGTGGCACTGGTGCTACCACTCTCAAGTCAAGTCAAATGTTAGTCTGGATCCCTGATAAAGAGTATATGTTTGTTAATCAGACTACACTTTTAATGCTGTGTATTCAGATTTGTCACTGTGTAACTGTTTTGATGGTTTACTTGCCTTGTAGCTCAACTGGTAGTGCAGGGTGCTTGCAACACCAAGGTCACATGCTTGACTCCCAGCAAAAATACATATTGATAAAATATCTACCTTGAGTACAGAGTAAGCTGTTTCAGATAAAGGCATCTGCCAAATGCATAAATGTAAATGTAGATCAAATCTTTAGAAGTCTTGGTCTCATGTTGCTGGCAGCCAGGATGATATATGACCTTAAAAATGATTTATGTGACTTGGGCCTGACCTGATCTTTCACAGGGAGTTGTTATAGACAAGCAGAGATTTCTGACCTTTCAAAAAGATAGGGAGGAGAAAATGAGGGGGATGAGTGGGGGCAAAATGTCAGGGACTCACTCAGGCACTCTGCTTTGGAGATTTGATTTAACTGAACTGGTCAAAGGTCAACCTGGATAGTTGTCATTGTAAAGTGAATACTGTGTGTTTCTCTTTTATTTTTGGAAAATAATGTGGTATGGAGTGGAGGAGATGTTCATGCATTCTTACGCACAATGATGCTTCATTCCATATGTGCAGTTTTTTTGAGACACACCCAAACTCACACTAGTTTGGCCGCCTCAGAGAGTATTATGTAGAAAAGCTTGCATCATTAGATGAGAGATCAGAGAGAAGCTTCAGATCTGACCTTGGCCTTTTAAGAACAATTTGTTATTCATCCTCCTTCTATTTGCTCTGCATTTTTTCTCTTTATTTGTCCCCCTCTGCTAAATCTTTGAACCTTCCTGAATGTTTGTGTAACTGAAATGTTTGTAAATGCACTAAAGAGAAAGTGCTAGAAGGTCTGACAGGTTTCTTCCCTGTGCTTCTGCTTGGAATCAGAATCTGATTCAGATTTGGACAGATTGTGTGACGTGTACAGTATGAAATGCCTGTCTCAGGTCAGCTGATGCATGCATATCAATGATCTAAAGTTGCTTGCAACCTTCGTCAAGTAACGCAAGCAATGAAAATTGTTTTTGAGGAAAATTCACCTGCTGCGTTAGTAGAGAATGGGTTCTTGATGAAATGCATCACTAGGGTGATAGCTGCACTTGCTGATGACTTGATAGAGTCATAAAAACATGCATCAAACATCCACACCACACCAACCCAGCCTTGTTTTTTTTTGTTTTGTTTTGTTTTTTAGATATGCAGCCAATAACCTTCAAACAAGGAAGTCTTAAATAATGCCTAAACTAAAGACTCTGCTAACTAAATTCAGCAGACTCAATACATGTGTTAACAGACTATGATAATGGCCCACTCAGACAACACATTGTTTTCTAGAGCTGGCAGAAAATACTCAAAACAGACACAAGTAGCGTGTTTCAGTAAGTTCTAACACCGTTTTAATCCATCCCCTGTAGTCCTAAATTAAGCACATTCAAGTGATGAAAGAGATATCACATAGAAAGTAAATCTCTGCCCTGAACCCTTTGTCCAGCATTTCTTTTGTGCCAGCAATTGCGGTCACAAACTCTCTTGAGAGCATTTCCCTTGCTTAGCCACTAGGAATGTGCGGAATGATTAATCTCACTGATGTTAAAATGTAAATTTTGGAGTCTACTAGTCTAAAGAAAGAAACCCTCAGAAAACAGTCAAAAAACATTGTGTGTTTTGTAAACAATTTTAAATAAAATATGGCCAAATCCGACATTAAATTTTGCCGAAAAGGCACGCTTATGTTCAGGTGCGACTTTATACAGTAACTCACATATTGCTATGTTATGATATCAATACATTTTTACAATAAAGTATAATTTGAAAAGCAAAACATTTTAATGCTTGTATTACACACCCACCTGCATTTACAAACATATTCAATTGTGATCAGCTTCCACGCTAGCTTACAGCACCTGATAAAGTGTTGGACGTTGAACTCTGAAGACCGTGGTTCCCATTCAGAGATGCCAGCTGACACAAAATGTGGTTGCTTCAGAAGCTTTCAAAGCATTTTGTTTTTGGACATTATCGGTTAGGTTTAGGTGTTGGCTAATATCTGTTTTGGATATCTCTCATTTGCTTTTAGGTTAAAGTTTTAGGTAAGGGAGGTACGTTTTACTTATTAAAACCTCCATCTAATATTCAGCTTAATATCCTTGTCAGATCATGACACCATTTCACTCACTGTTGGCGCCTCGCTGGACATTTCCCTCGGAAACTGCTGAAAAGCGTAAAAATGCACGTAATTGCAGAAATGTTGCTACATTCACGTAATGTTCATGAGATCGGCCTGTATGAAAGAGATGAACTTAGTCTCTCCATCGCCCTCTTTTTCACTCTCTCTAATGAGACCACTTTCCAACACATAGTCGTTGTGTCTGGCTGGTAGAAATAATGATGGACATGAATAAATGATCATTAGACAGTCCTTCCTGAGAGCTCTGTAGGTGTGGGTCAGTTGTTTTTTTATACTGTATGCTTGATAACGTTTTCAGCTTGTTAAAGTTTTTAGTTCAGCTCAGATGTTACAAGCCTGATCATAATCAAATGTGCAGCAAAGAGAATATGCATCTGCCTATGTCCTTGCCTTTCATAATCAGCCATTGATTTGCATACCTGTATGGGATGAAATGATGGGGAGGATGTCAAAAGAAAAGATGTTTCTGGATTCCTCACTTTGGGAGATTCTAGGAGACACGAAATTGCACATTATGGAAACCTTATTTTGTCAACTTTGCTATCATAAAATATCATTCAAATGTTGAAACTTGAGCTTTCAAATATATTGGATGGTTAAGATTAATTTATAGTTTCACCGTAAAGATGTATAGTCAGTATAAACAAACCCAGTAACCCACCTGCCAAAAAGATTAAATTAGTTTTGAGGGCATTACAGAGATTTAATCTCTAGTGTAAAATCCCCATAATTGTGTGTATAAGCTGTTGACACTGTGACATTACTTTTCACAACTGTTTTAGTTTTGCTTAGTTTTAGAGTAGAATCTGTTTTTGGCGGACTGGCTATTGTTACAAATAGGATTACACTCTGATTAACGAGCACCATTAAGCTCCGACTTGATGGGGGACTGAAAAAGAAAGATATTGACAGAGTGAGAGGAAGGGAGCTGACAGGTTGATACATGAGGTCGGTAACCATCCTTATGGCTCTTGTTGTGCTCCTCCTTAAAGAGCCATATTGATGTATTATTATTATCTGCTGATTTCAGATATATTCAAATGTCTTGAACCAAAAGGGATGTGGAGAAGACGTCAGTTATTCTCAGCATGGAACATTCCTGTTGCTAATAAAATTCAAATTTGAATAGTTTATCTGCAAATCCAAGAACATCTCTACTGAATTATCTGCTCGCAAGAAGGAATTGAAATACTGCACTGTGCTTCCTACACATTTACCCCATTAGAATTTGTTTACATTTGCAAAGGCAAAAGACCATTAAATAATCTTCAGAGTGACATTTTTTGAAAATGGAACAAAGATTAAAGAGGTTGCGCTCATAAAGGAGTATTTGTAACTGCGACAGAGAAGAATGGAGGTGCAGAAAGATGGATAGTATGGAATGGGTAGTAATTGCTGATATATCTCTATGTATGAGGGCCATAGATCTTCATGTGAAGTGTTATCTCCTTAATAGCATCGGGACCTCATTAATGCATGTATGCTGTTTAATTATTGATTCTTCAATGAGAGATCCAGACTGGTCTTCAGCTCTCTTTGCAAGCAGGAAACACATACTGCTTTTGATATGCTTCACATTAACACGTTGGCACTGACCTGACTAATCAATGTGTCCTTTTTTCAGTCCTCTGTCTTCACAGGCATTCATCCACATTGCAGAAGAGCACAGACCACCCTAGACAAGTGTGTACTGACAGACTAACAGTCCTCAGCACATAGACAAATAGGTCAGATCCTATGCTAATGATACTCAAAACAGACATGCATAATTATCACCCATGAGAGTACTCATCGCAAGAGTTCAAACTGATGAAAATAGACACAGATCTGGTTGTTCAGGTAGTAGTCCAAAATCCTGGAAGAGAATTCACCATGAGTTCCCTCTGGATTTTTCCTATCGGATTTTACAATGCCAGTTTTGGATTTATGAGTAAAATAAATTCTGTGGTAAACCTTACTTGAAGACACATGGACGTTTTGTTCTACAACATAAATTGCACACAGTCACCCTTGACGCATGACCACTATAATTATTTGCGATGTTTTTTTGGAATCAATGGCCGGTGCACGCACCAACGATGCGCACAGACAATGACCGCGTCTGCAAGTCGAGAAAATCTGTATGGCTTATGATGGAATTTATTTCACGCATACTGTGCATGGAGCAATCAGCAATGCGGACATCTGAAGTATACTCAGGGCTTTAGCCTTCCGGTTTCGCCTACAAATTGACATCATGGCTGAACGGGGAAATATATATTTTAGTTCAGTGTTTCTTTGGTTTTACTTGAGATTTTGCTTAAGGACCCAGATTTTTAAGTGGCGACCCAACACAGTACCAAAGTTTGTTACCAAAAGTAGGTCCTGTGTGTTCTTAACCCTCTGGGGTCTGAGGGTATTTTGGGCCCTGGAGAAGTTTTGACATGCCCTGACATTTGTAATTTTTTCAGTTGCTTAAAAACATATTAATGGATAAAGTCTGATAACACTGTATTCAGCACAAACTGGGCAACAATAATACGTGAGCAACATGTATGTACAGGTTTGTATTTTTGAGAAAATAATGTTTATGCATGGTTTTTGAAAAAAAACTAAAATTGTAATCACTGAAATAAGGTCATATAACACATACTAAACATTTGTCCACAAGACTTTTCAGAACTGGATCTTGTAGCCTTGAGTTTTTGATACAAAATGATGTGAAAACCATCCTGATCACTCATTCATACAAAACAATATAGTAATTGAACTTTTGTAAAACACTTTTAGTGTTGATAGGTAATATGCGAGGAGGCGTGACCGATCATTAATATGGATGTCATTTACACCTCAGAGACAAAGACCCTCCCCCGGGCCTATCAATGAGGGATAGAGAATGAATGTGAGGAGACTTAATGATCAAAATCAAGTTTTAAGTTAAAAGAAGTAATCTGACTATATATTTTCTTTACATAAAGACTTTGTTGATGATAATGAGGCATTTTAAACACTAGATAAAATATAATCTAAACATTAATATTATTTTATAACATATTACATATCATATTTATAATCATACAGCATACAATTTACATGTATATATAAAATAGCATGTCAACTAATGAAAACTAATTGACTTACTCAGCTGGATCAAGTCTCTCTTCAAAATACAAATGTTCATCGGAGTCCCACTCTTCTTCTGAGGAAAATGTTAAATCTTCCATAATATCCTGAGCTTTCTCACCTGTGTGTCGTTGCAAACGTGCAGAAAAATGAATGAAATGTGTTTACAACCTCACAGTCGCCTGTGTATCTTTGCAAATGTGCAGAAAAATGAATTAAATGTGTTTACAACCTCACAGTCACCTGTGTATCCTTGCAAATGTGCAGAAAATTTAATGAAATGTGTTTACAACCTCAGAGTCAGGGGGCGTGTACATTTGCATTGATCGCTTCAGCACATTAGCGTATGAGAGTCAGGGGGCGTGTACATTTGCATTGATCGCTTCAGCACATTAGCGTATGAATGGCGCGCTCTGCTGGTGGGTGGGATCACATTACAGATAATTAGATAGACCAGTAAACACTGTACATCGCTTTGTTTCAAACAGATTGCATTGTAGGAGAATATTTGTTTTAATTTGGAATAGTTTTATTTAAAAGTAGACATTTTATGCTTTCTTTAGACATATGTTTCATGTTTGTTTGATAAAAATTCAGAGTTTCAGTTCATTTTTGTGACGTGTTTCTGAAATATGCTCACGAACACAGAGACTGCTGACAGCTCACCCTTTTTATTTTCTTTATTTTACAAAAGCACAAGATTTTGTTGTTATTGTGAGTGTACACAAATAAAAGTAGACCCTTTATAGTCTCTAATGATGTCTTACACTTATCTGTATACCCAAAAATGACGGAGTTTTTTAAGTTGTTTCTGCTGTAATGATGGAAATATCCAGCAGGACGTGCCGGCGTGTCCGTCGAACCCAGAGGGTTAATATCAAACATTGTATTTATTAACATTAACATGAACTACATAGGTCAAACAATATGGAAAATGTTTTTTCTATATGCTGTCTGAGGCTCTATCGGAACAGACATGCAACTGACTTTTGGTTTGCGACCCAGCAGTTGTGAACCATGGTTTAGTGCATTTACAAGGGTTTATTTTTGCATTTACAAGGGTTTATTTTTGCATTTACAAGGGTTTATTTTGCTAAACTTCAAGTCAAGTAATTTCTCTGAGATTTCTGTCAGGATTAGCAGAGAATAATGAGGCTCAGGCCCAAACGCAGAGTGAAAATAAACAGGGAATTTAAAAATACAAAATAAATAAATAATAAAAATAAAAAAAACATATGACTATGACAAACATAATTTAGCATGATATAAACATGATGTACTGTTACAAGAACACGGAGATGTGAGTTTTCGCCAAACTGGAGGTGTCGGAATAAACACTGTGGTAATGGCATACTACCATGCTACTCTTATTACTGTCATAGTAGAAGTAGAAAAATAGTATGTGAAGTATGCAATTGCGATCACAGCCCATGAAACACGTGTAACCATTGTCACATTGTGAGTCTCTCCATTCGTGAATAAGCTGTGTTGTCATTAGAACTTTTTAGCTCTTCTGGAGCAACTGCAGAGGCTGCCGGCAGCTCTTGAATTGCTCTCGAGGTACTTTGATGGACTGGCCATCTGGAGAAAAGGGACTTTTCCCGAAGGGCCGTTCTCGAAATAGGGCCGATAAGCTGAAGTGACCTGCCGCATTATGCAGAACAGGCCACAAAACGGCACAGCGATATATGGTGGTGCCGGTTCAAGTCGTACCAATCGGTCTGCGCAGTGCAAAGTCGAACACACCTACTTGCATACAGAAAATGGAGCCTGAATGTCTGGATCCTAACACAGACCGAAACCGAACCAGACAGGAAGTCAGGATCCAGACACCATGAAACAAGACAGACCGAAGAGCGCACGGCAGGTAATTCAACCGAAACTGTGCGTTCCCTCTAAGACTGACCGTGAAACACAAGACAGACATGGGATGTTGATGCCACGGTCCTGTCAGACAAAAACCCATACTGACAGAGTGATAGGATCCTGACAGTTAGTGCATTATCAGTTACATGGGCCCTACAGAACAGGCTATAAATTAAAATGATTTTCTATTCACCACAATGGCAGTCAATATGTAAGCACTTACTAGGCCAGGTTGTTGTTGTTGTGATTGTTTTTAGTGTTGTGGTTATGATTTTTTTATTTACTCGATTGGAAATCTATACAAATAAAATAATTGCTATGTGGAACATCTTAATCATCTCATGGGAACAACCAGGAAGGGTTTCTCATTAGTCTTCCTAACCCTTTTGGTAATACAAATAGCTTTTTATTTTCCACAGAGAGTGTAATTCCAAAATAGTCCATTTCTCTGTTACTTTTCTGGGCTGGGTTTCTGAAATAAACAGTAAAGAAAGTCCTCCCCATAATCTTTCCCATCCTGATTCCTGTCCTATCTCTGGTTATAGTGTAGCTGATAAGCAAGTCCATCTCTCTTCCACCCTGCTGTGTGCTTGCCTCTGTTCTGTCTGGATTAGTTGTGGAATTAGTCTCTTCCTGCTATTGTGCTAAAATAAAAGTGTTTTATTTCCGCTGACATGCAGTCAGTGAAAGCAAAGGAAGTTGAGAGTTTAATAGATTTGTGTATGTCTGCAAAAACTGTGTTATAGGTTATCTGTCTGCAAATACTGTACTTATGTTGTGGAATATTATTAATGAACTTTATAAAAGGATTCATACTAAAGCCACACTTAATAATGCAAAGCCTAAATTCCATTTCTTTTGACAACAAAATATCAAACCAAGCAATATCTGCAAACCAGTTTATTTGGTTTTGTTTGTTTCAGAACATTTCTTGTAAGCAAATGTGCTGGAGTATGTTTAAATGTGTAACTGACAGCCAAATAATTTTTCTCTGTCTTCTTTTTTTTAGGTAAGTGTGTGTGTGAGATCTTCCAGCTCTTCACAGCTGGGTGGTAAGTCTGACAAATTCAGCTTTGTGGCATTGCATTCTTGTTCCAACCCACTGAACCCATCATCTGTAATTTAAACAACTATAGTTTAAAGACCATCAGCTTGCTATTAAATTGGTGTAATTAAATTAGATTTTTCTTACCTAACACATCTCTTTCTCTACTAATTAACACAATTACATTTGCACAACAGTGCTTTCTTTTGGCAGTTTTTGGCATCAGTTTGGCTCTTTGAGCTTGACTTGCGTACTTGCACTATTGTTCGGTGTTGGCAGTGTTCTATTGGCACTTTTAAGTTTTCAGTATTCATTTATTTTCTTAAGTACAGACACATTTTACAGGCTCTCTTGTAAAATTATGTTAAAAGCATCTGCCAATAACTTAAGAACATGAGAAATGGGGGACAAATGGAGACTTGCTGAAAGGGATAGTTTGCCCAAAAATGAAAATTCTCATCATTTATTCAGCCTTATGCCATCCTGGATGTATATGATTTTCTTTCTTTAACAGATCAAAAACAAATATTTTTAGAAGAAAATCTCAGTTCTGTAGGTTCATACAATACAAGTGAATGGTGATCAGACCTTTTGTAGCTCCAAAAATCACATAAAGGAAATATAAAAGTAATCCATATGACCATTCGAGTTTAAATCCATATCTTCAGAAGCAATTTATTATGTGTGGTTGAGAAATAGAACAATATTTAAGTACTTTTTTTTTTACACTAAATCTCCACTTTAACTTTCACTTTCAGGTGTGAAAGTGAAACTAAACAGGCACCGCATGTGACTTTCAGATGTAAAAGTGAAAGTGGAGATTTAGAGTAAAAAGGATTTACATTTTAAGTATCAATGAATTGATATGTGTATGTGTATATAGGTTTAAGTTGCTTAAATGAAGGTATATATAGCAAATGTTTATATTTATTAATTACGTTGATGCGATGAAGGTTCTGTTAAATAGTCACCTTGCTCTTTAATTGACTAATTTGAAAAGGATTGTAAACGTAGATTAAATAAGATCAAAAGATTGTGTAATGTTTAAGGTGAGAAGGCAAGGTATAATAAGCATTGGCTTCAGCCTTTCCCTATTTCGGCTAAATGTAAGATAATATTTTTGTTGTATGTACAATTTCAGTTGTATAAGTGCCTAAATAAAAAAAATACATTAAATAAAAATCTTTGTGTGTGTTCTGCTGAAGAAAGAATGTCATACACATCTGGGATGGCATGAAGGTGAGTAAATATTGAGAGAACTGTTGGTTGAAATATCCCTTTAAGTTTCCCGCTTAAGCAAAAGTCTCAATGCAGTTTTCCTCTGGCCCATTTATAATAGAAATGTTAGCTTATTTTTTTCTACTTTTGGACATAAGAATAATATTGAGCCTTTGTTCTTTGCTCATGATTGTGGATAGAAGTGTATAATGAGCTGTGTAGTTGTAACGAGTGTGTGATACGTGAGTTTAGTGGCTTGCTGTTATAATTTTAAGGCCCTAATGTAGCTAGTGTGTGTGTTTGTGGTAATGATTTCAGGATCACTCTGTAATGCCATCTACATCATTAGATGTTTAAAAGCAGGCCCATCCTGTGTTTCCTTTACTGCTCTCACTCAACATTTTCTTCCAAATTACACTTCAATAGAATGCAAACTGAACCAAGTGTGTACTGAACCAAGTTAAGTGGTTTAATGCTCAGACAGCACTTAAAAACTTCCTGATGGTTAAGGGTATAAATTGAAATGAATAGGATGACAGGGACATTTAAGAATAAATTCTGTGACATGCAGTAGTTTGGGTCCAATCGTGAAATCTTGCTCTAGGTTATAGGGACATTTCTTCTTGTGGCTTCATTTCTATCAGTTACCTTGCATGTTTTGGTGCTGAAATGTGATGGTGACTGAATGTGCTGTGTAGTCTCAAAGATTTTAGCTGTGCTGCATCCTCAGGAGAAAGATGAGAGAAAGTATACAACAGTTTGAAATCACCTGACATGATTTCTTCTCCATAGTAACAGTGTAATCATCTCCATCTTGTCTCCTCCACGTTGTGCGTTCACTATTAAAATCCTTGTCTAAACTTTACACATACATGCTGCGAATGAGACACAAAAACTCCTGTTTACACAAAGAAACCCTAACATTCACTTAAAATCCCCATTAGTTGTGCAGTAAAATGTGATCAGAATTTGAAGTGCTATACAGTAGGATACGAATCTGAAAATGGCAATATATGCCGAACATTTGTATGCTGAAAATAAATGTTCATAAATATATAGGTCACATATATGCAACAGATTTCAAAATATGACAAAAATATACATTTTCACATATGTAACTTTTTTTTTCAAAACACTTGTGGAATATATATTTTTTGGTGTAAATTCTCAAATAACATGAACTCTAATTCTATTTGTTCATATATTGCCATGAGGTTTCAATATCAGACATTGGAATAATTGCAACAGGCCTATTTTGAATCCTCTTTTGTGTTTTTAACTTTACATATTTATTGTACATCTACTGTATTTTAACCATAGAGACGTTTTCTTGCATCGTCTTGCATTGAGGCAGAAAGTTTGAATACAAAATAATTAAGGGTCCCACAGGTTTCACCTAAATGTATGGAATTTTTGTGTGAATTTGTTTTGGGGTGGTCTTGCTATAACTGCATTCATAACTATATTCAGTTAATGTATACAGAAAATTTTTATGTAATTGCGATTACAATGTAATTAACACAATTACAGGGGTATGTGCTGCTGATATGTGAGTTTTCAATGCAAAATAAGCCTGCTGAATTTAGATCCCTGAATTCATATAGGGATGCAAAAATCAGGGGAAAAGTGCAGCGAAATCCTGGTGGGGATGGCTTAGCAGCCACCAAGGGAAGAGATCCCACTTTTTTTTTTTTTTTTTTTTTTTTCAAACTTGCCTTCGCTAGATTTCTGCTAAGCTCAAAAAATAAAGAAATAAAGAAATCTATCTTTGTGTGGCTGAAAACTTAATAGACAATTGGCCATTACTCTGTTGACTAAAGTAATTAGGACCTTGAAGGAGTGATTGATATTGACAATATGACTGCATAGTAATAAATATGACTGCTGTATTTCTGTAGTAGCCTCAGAAAGATTTATTATTTATGTTTTTAATAATCCTTAACAAGATGTTACCAACCAAGCTTGGTTCTCCAATAATCATAATGCTTATTTGCTGTGCTCTACTTTGATTTGATAATAATACTCAGTCTTTCTAAAATGAGCGTTCCAAGCCTCAGAAATGAGCAAGGCACTGCTCATGTAGTTGGAACCAAATTGTTTGTAGATAAAAAAAAATGTCTCTCTCTCACGCTCGCTCTCTCTAACACTTTGTTTGCCTGAGGGTACATTTCAGTATTGAGCAGGTCAGTCTGGCTACATGTCATGTGGTTCTCTTGGTCCCCAATGTGTTGGAGAACAACTGTCACCTCATGGGCCCTGCCACCCCACGAAATGTCAGGACTCTTGCTAGATAGGATTGCTAAAGATGTGAAGGAAGAAGATTTAATGGAAGTGTTTGTGTTAGTAACAGATTATTTAAGTTGAAAGGCTATAGGCTTTGTTCATTTATTTTTAATAATCAATTGTTTGTCATCTGCAAAAATATGTAAATACATTTCCAATGATGCAAATTAAATAAAGCATTTTTAAGCGAGCCAATTGACACTGACAGGCTATATTTAATTTCCAACAGAGTGTAACTAAGACATCAGAATGTCCTATTTTATCAGCTATCTACTGAATTCTGTCTGATTCCTCTGACCACTTAATAGTGATCCATGATTTTCTGTAAGAAATTAACTTCATTCACTCCACATGTTCCATGCTATAATTTATGTAGCAATGCTGTCTGCATCTTTCATTTTATATCAAAGAGAATCACTCAGGGGGAGTTATTTCCGATCCACCACATGTGAAAAAAATTGCCATTGGTGATTAATTACAGAGAAGTTCAGGTGGGACGTCATTCTTTTTTTATTTAATGTGTAAAATATTAAGGAAGGAATCATTTTAGATTCACGAGTACAGCATGGTGTTGGGGAATTGGTTATATGTCTTGGTGAACACACACACACACATATGTTATGTCGCATCTTGTAATATTTTGTCTTTTGCTTTGTCTCTCAGCTGAAGAAATTTTGAAGTGGACCTCATGCAATATTTCATTGTTTAAAATGATGCTTAGTGTTATTCATTATAGGAGTTATTGACCTGAAGTTGACCTCATATACGTGCTCCTTGTGGCATTGTGATGGTCACATGATATGTTCCTGGTGTGATACACTCTACAGGAAGTACACATGTGTGGTTAGGTTTTGAAAGGTCAGCGCTTTAGGAGGCCTGCATGGTTTGATGAATAAATATAGTCAAATGCCTGTGGTGATACAGGTTGCCTATACACTATATGGCCAAATGTATATTGACACCCATTTCTAATTAACATGTTTGTTTAGCCTACTCCATTACTGTGAAGATAAATAAATGTGCAAATTCATACAGTGCCGTTCTAGGGTTTGCGCTGGCAACAGTTTAGAGAGATACATTTTCTTTATAGATATGGTATAATATAAATAAATGGTTTACTGCGTCTGTGTGGAAGAACTTGACTGGTACACAAATCCCAGACCTGAACCCCAATGAACATCTTTGGGGTGAAGTGGAATGTCAACTGTGATCTGGGCCCCATCATCCAATATCAATGTCTAATCTCAACGATGCTCTTCTGTCTGAATGGAAGCAAGTCCTTGCAGCCATGTAAATGCAGCAAAGGTGCAAAATGACACCTAAGGTTTTGAAATTAAATGTTTATAAACCACATATGTTGTCCACAAACCTTTGGCCTTTTTTTCAGAGTTTTAGTTATATCAGTGTTTCCTACAGGGATTCTGCTATGATTTACAAAAAAGAGAAATGCACATTTTCACATTAACAATCAGTCAGTCATTAAACTGATCACAAACATCAAATACACATAACAAAGTAATAGTTCTTGGTTGTTTATTATTACAATATGCTCAGTCTTACACTCTTGACACTTTCAATTCAGACTACAAGCTACAACTTTGCAGTTAAAGGGTCTGTTATAATTTAAAATAGTTTACTGTGTGTCATTGTTTCATATGGGGTTACGTTAAACTCACGGAGATGGAGAAATGAGCTGCTTGTCATCCAAAGATTCAGCTGCTGTCTTACACCGGCTGCTCACGCACACGAGCTGCACGACACAAAATCTGCTCTCAGTTAAAAAGCATTCAATGCCGCTGTCGTTTAATTATGATCTGATGGATGAACTCCCACCTCGATTGGACTCATTTATTTAAAAACGCGGCAGCAATTGTGTGTTACTTCGGTTGTTTGTTCATACAGACAGCATTCGAACTGCTACTGTACACTGTTGTATGAATGGGACATTTCAAGTTTCACACCTGTAACTAAATACGGTTGCCAATCCCAAACACTGACTGTGTGAATGTAGTCATACATTGCTTCTCTTATGAATGAGCGATTGCTCAGCCCTTGAAGCATAAGATTATGGCCACTGGAGAGTTATTGGCAATTCTAGCAATCAAAAGTATTAACACTTTCAGACATGCTGTAATTTAGATGAATATGCCAGAATGTTTTAAAAATGTGCATGAATTACATGTGCAGGGCTTGACATTAATGCTTGTCTGCTTGTCCTGTGCAACTGGAATTTTGAACGGGCAAGTTAAAGAAAGTTTTACTTGCCCGACTGGACAAGTTGCCTGATTAACGAATGTTAGCATTGCGTGGATTGAGCACAATTTTAATAATTCCTGCATGTTTCACTTTCAAAATGCGGGGAATTCCCTCTATTGCCTCGCCTTCTCTACCTCTCACCTTCACTCATGGTGCAGCGTTCAGCAGCTTGTGAGTGCTAGCAGTGGGGAAGCACATATTTACTTTAGATTTGACATATAGAAACGGGCATAAACCTATTAATTGGACATGCAAATGGTGTTGTACCACGTCTCTATATCCGAGCGATGCAATAAAACTATTGCTCCTGTTTATAATCATCAAAGCTGTCTTCATCGCAAGTGCACAACATTGGAGAGATCTAATTTTGTCTCGTCACATTGTGGTGCTCCCTCATAATACAGTAAGAAAGGCAGAAATTCATAAAACAGCCTTATGCACCCGTTACATCTCTCATATTTCTAGAGCTCAATATGTGTCTGAGGTATTTTCTCTGACATGAGAATCAGTACATTTTAATAAGTATATAACAATATACATTATAATAATATTAATACTTCAACCCCAATTCCGAAAAGTTGGGACAGTACAAAAATGAGTGATTTGTAAATGATATCCACCCTTTGCTATAGATGCTTCATCAAGTAATCCAGCACTTTGAGAACAATGTTCCCCTGTGGCAGGTCAGAGGGCAGGGCCGGGTCGTGATTCCACACACCCAGCCCCTAATCAGGCTAATCAAGCCTCAGAGAGGGATAAAGGCCGACTGGAGATTGCAGTGGAACAGAGAGAGTGATTTACAAACAGCTGTCACCTGTGTGTGTGTTTTGTATTTTTGGTTAAGTTTATAATTAAAATAGTATTTATATTGTCAAGCCGGATCTCGTCACCTCCTTTCCATTAATCCCTTTACATCCCCAAAGACAAATTGGAAGGATTTTGGGCATTTCACCCTCTACAGTGCACAATATATTTAAAAGATTCAAGGAATCTGGTCAAATCTCTGTGTGTAATGGGCAAGACAAAAACCACTTCTGAATGCACGTGATCTCTGATCCCTCAGACATCATTGTCTTAAAAAAACATAAATCATCTGTATTGGATATCATGAACATGGACTTGTGATTACTTCAGTAAACCTTTGTTATTCAACACTATTTGCCGCTGTATCCACAGATGCAAGTTAAGACGTTACTATGCAAAGCAAAAGGCCTACATCAACACTATCCAGAAGTGCTGCCGACTTCTGCCGGTCTCATCTTAAATGGAAAGTAGAACAGTGAAACCGGGTTTTTTGGTCCAATGAGTCCACATTTCAAATAGTTTTTGAATAACACAGCCGTTGTGTTCTCCGTGCCAAAGAGGAAAAGTACTATCCAAGCTGTTGTCAGTGTCTGGTCCAAAAGCCAGTGTCTGTATGGGCCAGGGGTGTGTCAGTGCCCATGGCATGGGTAAAACACACATCTGTGAGGGCACCATTAATGCAGACAGATATGTTCAAATTTTGGAGCAGCATATATTGCCATCCAGCACCGTCTTTTCCAGGGATGTCCCGGCATTTTAAGCAGGACAACTTCAAACCACATACTGGCCGAATAAGCAGAGCGTGCGGGTGCTAGAATGTGTGGTGCATTATGAAGCACAATTGTGCAACTGAAGACCTGAATAATGAATCAATGGGGGAAAAATCCACTTTTTAAACTTAAACCTGTGTCTTCAGTGCCTAAATTCATAAAAAGTGTTATTAGAAGAAATTAATGTTGCACAGTGGTAAACAATCAACTGTCCCAACTTTTTTGGAGTGTGTTGCAATCATATGATTTGAAATTACTGTACTTAATAAAATAAAATAAAAATAAAGATGAAATTCAAAAATTTTAATTGTAATGCTTTCAATATAGAAAATTGTGAATATAATTTACAAATCACTCCTTTTTGTTTTTATTAGCATTTTTAATACTGTCCCAACTTTTTCAGAATTGGGGTTATATAACATATTACACACAATGAAAACATTATCAATCTTTAATATGCATATCTGTTTTGAAAATTCTCATAATTTAACTGTTAACATTTTCAATGCATTTTGTCAATTTTAAACTACCCTTTTTAATGCAAATGGTGAGAATTGACAGGAGAATGTACTCTCAAACAGATGATTTTTGACCAGATGACCCAAAATGAAAATTTGATAACACTACAAAAAGGTTCCATTTGTTAACATTAATTAACGTTATCAACATCAGTTAACATGAACTAAGAATAAACATTATTGGTGTATGTTGATTCCAGAATACATTATATTAATAATTTTTCATAAATTAATATAAAAAGTTGTATATTTAACATTACTTCATGCACTATGAACTAACAATGAACAATTGTATCTTTTTTATTAACTAACATTAACTGAGATTGATAAATGCTGTATAATATTGTTCATTGTTTGTTCATGATAGCTAATGCATTATCTAATGTTAATGAATGGAACCTTATTGTAAAGTCTTACCAAAAAGTAATCATTACTCGCCTTTATGTTGTTCCAAACCTGTCTGACTATCTATCTACCGTGGAACTCAAAAGGAGATGTTAGGGAGAATGTTGGCTTCAGTCACAATACATTTTTATTTTATTTAGGCTTGAGGTTGAGTAATGATTTAACATCTTTCTGCACTGTGTTCTTAATCCTAGGTGTAAATGATGACGATTGAGGCTTTTTTTTTCTTTCTTACGTACTTTCTTTTGTTTTTGTCTGCGGACAAGCAACTTTTTACTCGGACAAGTGAATGACCAATTTACTTGTCAAAAGGACAAGCACATGACAATGCTTAATGTCAAGTTCTGCGTTTGTGTGAATATTAAGGTAACAATTTTCAAGAACCATTATGGTAAGACAAAAGACAAAGATATCAGTCACTCACCCTGTGTGATTTTGTTTGAAATCTGATTTAAATCAGAAATATATATTTGTTGCAATATCAGTAATAAGAGCAATTTAAACAGTTTAACCTTCAATAACAGTGCAGCGTCTTCACGCAGTTGCTTAATAATTTGTGATTTGGGTTACCACAAAACGCCAAAGATGGTAAACAAATCATAGATACTAAGGATTTCTCATTGGAGCAATTTTTGAGCTTGTAATGCATTTACTGAATCTCTTTTATTTTTAAATGTATCTCTGCTGTGCAGGATGCGCTTATGTTGTTTACTTGTTGCCAGTCTTTTATGCGGAGATCCACTGAAGTTTTACAGTAAATACTGTATGATGTATGATGTATTTAATGTAAGCCAAAATGATAATTTCCAGAGGTGGGTAGAGTAGCCAAAAACTGTACTCAAGTAAAAGTACAATTACTTAAAAAATTACAATTACTCAAGTTGACGTAAAAGTGATAACATAAATAATTACTTGAGTAAGAGTAAGAAAGTATCTAATCAAAAGAATACTCAAGTATTGAGTAACTTGTTACTTTCATAAATGACAATGGATGTTTACTCCCTACATTACATTACATAATACACATTTAACATGTATTACAGAATTATTATTATTATTATTATGAATGGAAATTCTGTCATTATCAGTGTTGGGTGTAACATGATACAAAGTAATATGTTACTGTAATCTGGTTTCATTTTGTGGTAAAATGTATATAATGTGTTACTTTAAAATGATGTTATCTGATTACAGTTACAGACATTAATTTTAAGTAAGTTATTTGGATTACACAATATTGCTAAAACAATAATATTAAGTAGAATACATATTAAAATGTATTACGTTGCTATGTTGGTACTATGTCAGCTAAGAACATGTGCTCTAACAAACCACCATGGCATTGAGGACACGTATCGAGGCGATGGCAGATGAGAGAGCTGTGTTACTATGGACACAGCGGAGTGTAGCTGTTTATTCAAATTGAAAATGAAAGGGAAGCATTTCAAATTTTCATCCTCTCACAATCAATATCAGCGAGCTCTCCCAGCGCTGCCTGAGGCACGCAAGGCTGGGCTGCCGACAAAACCTCCTTAAATATCCACGCTCTACCCCATCATCGCGCGCCTCCCTCGTGTGTCCCTCTGCAGCTTCTGTGGGAGTAGAGGGGATCAGCTTCAGGTGTATCTGGAAAATAATGCTCATTCCCGTCTGACAGAGGGATATATCACTCTCAGGGTGGAAACATTTGCAGAACAGCGTCTTGAAAAATATGTTGATAAGTAAACAGCTTTTTATGAGCACTAGCAGGGAGATAATATACTCACTGTAAACAAGCATTCAAATACACATTAGTTTTACTATCAAAGCTGCAAATGGGTTTTCAGAAATATTTCAGTTCATTAGTATTATTTTTCTGTCTTTCACACCAACACAAACACAAGTAAACAAGCTTACTGTACACACACAAGGCACACACAGGTAAGAAGGTTGTAGATAGCATATATATACACACACACACAATTGCCTGAAGATTCTACTACGGCATATTTGAGTTAAGAATGTTAAGTTGCATTTTTGGAAATAAATCTCTTTAGCTGTTGCTGTCTTTGTCATATTGCTTTAATTTGGTGAATATATCAGACAATATTAAAGTACTAAAAGAGATAATAGTGTCACATTTGGGTATGTAATCAGTAATCAGTTGTAGGTTACTTTTTGAAAGTAACTTACCCAAAGCTGGTCATCATTCACAATCATATTGTTCCAAACCCATATGACTTTCTTCCATGCAAAACAATAAGGAGATTTTAGATGGAATGTTAGCCTTGGTCACCATTTACTTTCAGTGAATGTGTTTTTTTTTTAAATATATTTTGAAAGTGAACAATGACTGAGACTTTCAGTCCTTAACATTCTGTCTAACATATTTTGGGTTCCCATGGGTTTGGTCACATGGGTTTGGAACAAAATGAGGGTAGGTAAATGATGATGGAATATTAAATTATGGCTGGGCTATCACTTTAAAGGGCTAGTTCACCCAAAAATTATCTCATAATTTACTCTCATGCCATCTCAGATGTGTATAACTTATTTTCTTCTGCAGAACACAATTTTATGATTTTTAGAAATATATTTCAGCTCTGTAGGCCTATGCTCCAAAAAGCAAACGCTGGCAACATAAAAGTAATCCATACGACTCCAGTGCTTAAATCCATATCTTCAGAAGTGATATGATTGAGAAACTGATCAACATTTAAGTAAATTTTTTGCTAATTCTTCTCCCAGCCCAGCAGGGGGCGATATGCTGAGAAGAATGTGAATCACCAAAAACAAAAGAAGACTGCGAATGTGATCTGTTTCTCATACAAACCTATCATATCACTTCTGAATATATGGATTTAATCACGGGAGTCTTATGGATTACTTTTATGCTGACTTTTTTTTGCTTTAAAATGTTGGCACCCATTCACTTGCATTGTATGGACCAATTCCATTGCTTAGAAATTCTTCTAAAAATCTTAATTTGTGTAAATTCAGTATAGTTACCTTTTTCAGTGTCAGAAGAATTTAGATAATTAATTCTGCACAGCTGTACCACCGTTCCCTAAATGCAGAGTACGCAACCGCATGCTGAAAATGCCTCAAGGCATTTACTCTTAACGTGGATGTTTACATGGATTTATAAAGTTAATCAGCCTGAAGTAGCTGCGATAGTTTTCAGTACACCTGCAACAGCATGGGTTAAATGTGTAAATACTGCTTATGATATGTGGGTTGCGGGAAAAAGCACACTGCTTTATAGCTGCAGTTTTAAAATGTACACTTAAAATCACCCTGAAAATGACCTTTACCATGTCACAGAAAATACTGTGTTATCATTAGAGCCAAAATTTACCTCAGCCTGCTGCCTTAAATTGGAGCTGCAATTTTAAACTTGAAATATCTGCTCATCTTGGTGTTGGTGTGTCAGTGCATGCAGCTGTGTGAATTTCCGCTGTCTTGAAGTCCCATTCAGTAATCTCTCAATTACACAATAATCTCTCAATTACACAATTTTAATTCATAAATTACAAATTAATTAAATAAATAAATTTCACATTAATTAAAATGAAACCCAGTAATGTAATGACAGGAACGGCGCCCTTTGTAACTAAATAAATGTACAAAAATTGCATTAGAAATTTACTTGAGTGAGAGTAAAAAGTTGAAATGTTAACTGATGAATCTCGACAGAGAACCTTACTTTTCTAATATGTATATTGAAGACAGATAATTATATATTTTCATATGTATATATATATATATATATATATATATAATTACATATGTATATTATAACATTTTCAAGTTGACAGATTCAGTGATTACAATTGTGTGCAATACTGGCAATCCTGCCCCAAATGTAAGGCCCTGTAGATTATTTTCAACAGCAGAGAAAGGAATATTAACTTTTTTTAATAAGTGACACAGGCCTAGGCTATATTACAAATATTTTTTTCTTTTTTGTTATTGACGTTTTAATCAGTCTACTTTTATGGACGGGCAAGAAAAATTCACTTTTGACAAGTGTTAATGTCGAGCCCTGCATGAACAATTGTACGTTATGTTCTATCATTTATTCACCCTCATATTATTCCAAACACACATGACATACTTTCTTTTGCAGAACACAGTTTAGCAGAATTTTCGGGGCTGACAACCTCAGTCACCCTTCACTGTCATTGTATAGGAAAGAGAACAGCATCAACATTCTTAATTTCTTCTCTTTTTGTGTTCCACAGAAGGAGGTAAGTCATATGGGTTTTAAATGATATGAGGGTGAGTAAATGATGACGCAATTTAAATTGTCAGATGAACTAACCCTTTAAGCAGTTAGCTATAGTGACGTGCTCCCTCACCAATTACATGATTTGATGGGACCACGAGATCTACATCTCTCTTGCAAATGACATAAAACTAAAAATAGCATTCATTTATTTTTCTCAGGATGTGGCCACTTTTTCTTTGTGTGATTTGAGATTTCAGCCTGTCCTTTATTAATGCTTAATCAGGTTTGGAAAAGCACACTGCTGAAGATCTCTTTCTCATCTGTTGTCATGGTTACTTAATCATGAGCCATTAAGTCCAATCAGAACAAAAATGTGGAAGACTGGAGTCATGAGGTTAATCCTTTCAACAACTCAACCACTTATACTCTCACCAACAAACTAAATAAATTGTGTAGGGTAACGGTCAAAGCATGTTATTAAACATTAAATTTAATGTCAAAATTAAAGAGAATTGCTCATTGTGCGGCTCAATTGATGAGAAGTTGACAGTTACTTATTCAAGGAATTAGAAATAAAATTTTCCACTACCAGATTATAAAACAGGCAAAGAATCCCATAGACTTCAATTGAAGGATTCACAGAGGCTAACATTTTATTGGGGGTGGGCAACATGTTCACTCAGAACAGCCTAGCAAGCACATTGAAACCACCTGCAACACCCTAGCATTATGGCGCTGAGTTATGTGTAGGCAAACACCAATCACATTGTATTTAGAAAATGTTAAAAAAAAAAGCAACCTAGTCTCATAGAATGAACGTTACAATAATTACATTTTTGCAAACTAACTTTTACACGCCTCGTTCTGTGTTTCGCTGTAGTTTCCTGGTGAAAACACCAGAGGCACTATAACAACTGTCCATATTATTAATTTTCACACAAATCACAAGTGCAATGACTAATTATGACTTAATAAACATTTATTTTTTGCTCTACTTCTCTCACACTGCTATGTTATGATATCAAAACACTTTTACACGCATCATTTGAAAAACCATACATTTAACCCTTGTATTACAGAACCACATACATTTACACACTTATTTCAATGTGGTTAGCTTGTGGGGTAGCTCACCTGATTGGGCTTTAGACTTGGTTGATTGTGGTTTGAGCCCAACCAGGCATGCGAGCTGACACATGAGATGAAAGTGTAATGCTAGTGACACAAAATGGCATGGTTGCTTCAGAAAATGTGCTTTTCATGTCACATTTCCCTTTACAGCACTATCTGTTAAGTTTAGATGTTTGTTTAGGGTGAGGATGTCTGTTTTTTTTTTATCTCACATTTGCTAACACTATTGGTTAGGTTTGGGTTAAAGATTTTGGTTAGGGAGGTATATTTTTCTAATCTAATATTCACCTTAAAAACCTTATCTGATTATGCTTTTTCACTCACTTTTGGTGCCCCCGCTAGCCATTTCGCTGGGAAACTACAAAAAGTGTAATGAAGCCTGTATTTTTGTTTTGCAAAACAAAGTGTAATATTTATGAGATCAGGCTGAAAAAAAATTAGTTAACAAATTGCTCTTCATTTCTAATCACCACCCTGCAATCATATTAGTCAGAAAATGCTTGGAAAGTACAGGGTAACTTGAAAGTCTGAAAATCCTCTCCTTGCTCACACGGAATTGAAATTGAAGTCTTAAAAAATTTATTAGGATTATAGGAATTTACATGCATTCCTGCATACAACAGTGAGAAAAGCTGGAGAGAGGTCAGCCTTGTACATTCCACTCTCTCACTACATGGCAAAAGCCTCTTAATCCTAACCTTGCACCAAGAATGTCTAGGCCGACTTTGAGAGAGCACCCTTCATCACCGTTATGACTAGTGTCCTTCCTAAAATGCTTTCTTATAATCTCAAACAGTACATGCTGTGCTTTGTTATATTCACTTTATAGGGGGCTAGTCAGGTACTTGACACCATAAATTGACCATATTTTATTGGAATGAAAACAAGGACAGTTTGAAGGAAAAGAACTGTAAGCGAAGTTGGTTCACTCAAATCATAACACAGTTAGCCACACAAAATATGTTCCATTCAGTACCACACATGCTCTGTGTGACATGCTATATGTTTCTAACCTATTGCAAATACCTTGTAGTGTCTTGATGATCACAGCTTCAAGAGAGCCTAACCTGAGGACAAAATCAATGGCCATTTAAGGGAACATTACAGAGTGATTTTGGTTTTACAGAGAGCTTTTTTTGTCTGACCGGGCTCGATCTTAATCTGCTAAACACTAAGTGTTAGCTGAGCGTTGACCACCAGAGTATTTGTGTAGCCTGTAATAGTGTTTGAGGTGAATATTGGATCCACACCTGTAGCACTTTGTTCCTCAGTTCTAGTGAGGTATGCTGTTTGTGCATATTAATGTGTGTAATTTAGAAAATATTTTGAACCGTGTAAGTCCAGGAGTTTCTGAAAAAGACATCCAATATCTTTAATTAGGGATGCACCGAAATTTCGGCCGCCGAAAATTTTCGGCCGAAAATGGCACTTTCGGTTTTCGGCCGAAAGAGAAAAAAGGCCGAAAATATATACCTCCTCGCCCCGCCCCTCAGTGCTCTGATGTCAATCTGGATCGGTGTAGCCCTTATCACGGCGCTACCAAACAAAGGCCGATCGTGTCAGCGGTGTGGGAATTCTTCAAAATTTCTGATAAGGACATCACATTTGCGATCTGCAGTGTTTGTTCAGCAGAACTTTCAAGAGATATATATATACATATATACAGAGTACAGCAAGAGATTCTACAGGAATGCGCCCCGATCCACAGCAGTGCCACAACTAGCGCAGCTACAACACAACTTGAGAGGTATCTAGTTGAACTACCCGTTGCCAGAAGCGACAATCCCCTTGACTACGGTTGCCTAAACAAAGACCGCTTTCCTTTGCTTGCGCGGATTGCACGCAGGTATTTATCTGCCCAAGCACCAGCACAGAGAGTGAGAGACTGTTCAGTGCAGCATCTTATGTTCTTGATGAGCTTTCTTACAGGAGAGACTGTCAGAAAGTTTAGCAACTTTTGTTCTTTAAGAGAAACCGGTCACTTGTACTTAAATAGAAAGCAGTCCAAATTGATGTGTATAGCAATTACAATTACTTGAGGATACATCTGTCGTTTACAGTTGAGGTTGGATTTAGTTCAATTACTGCTGTTTTGCACAATAATGTTCACTTAAAGTGTACATACGTTTACATAAACAGAATAGAGCACTGATCTATATAATTATATATTATAGTTATATATAGATCAGTGGAATAGAGGCCCTCTGCCGTTCTGTGTTCTGCCTTTTGTTTTAATTAAAATTACTGTTGCATATTTAAACTTTTTGAAAGATGTTAGCTAAGTTCATTTCATGACTCTTCTTTTGCATATAATAGTTTTCTAAAACTTTACATTATTTGGATAATTGTTAATAAAAATTAGATTTTTACAGAACTGAAAGAAGAAGAATATTTAATATAGTTTTAATATATTTTTTGTCCAATTTTGGTGTGTTACTTTCAATAAAAGTGTGATTTATTTTATTGGTTTGTAGTTTTTCATTTCAGATTCATTAAATTCATGTAATTAATGAAAAAGTATAAAATTAATAAAATTATACATAACATTTTTGTATTTTATTTTTTTAAATAGGTAAAAATTTTGGTTTCGGTTTTCGGCCAAGTGCATCCTGGATTTTCGGTTTCGGTTTCGGCCCAGAATTTTCATTTCGGTGCATCCCTATCTTTAATGATCTAATTACCTACCTATAGGCTACCTGAATTTTTGAAATGTACTATATTTCTAAATATGCTATTGCTACACTTAATGGCAAAAATTGCACTGGTCTGCTGGACTTGGTTGAACAAAAATAAACAATATTTTGTTGCTTATGCTTATGTATTCAGTCATTATTCAATGGTATACTAAAAATCCATGTGAAAAAAATTACTTCTCACTGTTCTCAGGTCAAATATTTATGCAATTAAAATGCGATTAATTTTGATTAATTAATTACAAAGCCTCTAATTAATTAGATTAATTTTTTTAATCGAGTCCCGGCCCTAGTATTTATTTATCCACTGGCTTAATTTTATGCTGCATTTATGTGATTTTTGAACCTTCAGGGTTCTGGCCATCATTTACTTGATTTGAATGGACCAACAGAGCTGAAATATTCTTCTAAAAATCTTAATTTGTGTTCAGCAGAAGTAAGAAAGTCATACACATGTGGGATGGCATTAGGGCTGCAACTAACGATTATTTTGATAATCGATTAATCTAACGATGATTAGGACGATTATTCGACTATTCGTCAATTATTGCAACGATTAATGATCATCATTAGCTCTTAACCGATTATTCTGCTTGTGTCCTGACTTAAAAGGTTGTATTAAATGTGCTTACTAACAATAGAGGAAAAAAAATGACAGTCACTGAATTAATTGTGCCGCCTATGGCCGTCTCGTTGTAGAGTGCTCCTATTCATTTGTAGTTTCTGTTTGTTTGTCCTGTGTTTAGTAATATTTTTCCAATCAGTTCTACCAGGTATGAACTGCTGAACATTCGGCAGGATATACCAGACAATATTTTCCTGGTTTTGAATATTCAGACACTTTACTGGAAATTTTAGTCGGAGGCGCAGCTTTGCTGTTCAAGAGACGCAGGCGAGGGAGACGAGCAGGCGCATTGGTTAGCTCTGCGGCTCGGCTTTCGAACAGCACTGCCAAGCATTCATCTAGCGAATCTCCGCACTCTTCCTAGCAAAACAGACAAACTACATCTCCTCACCCATACAAACAAGGACTTTTCAACCTCTGCTGCCTTGTGCTTCACAGAAACCTGGCTGAGTGAAGCCATTCCAGACAGCGCATTACATCTGCCAGGCTTTCAGCTGTTCAGAGCGGATCGCATCGTGGATTTAACACGGAAAACAAGAGGCGGTGGAACATGCAATTACATCAATGAAAGAAGGTGTATAGATGTAACAACGTTAAAGAAGATGTGCTGTCCTAATATGGAAGTGCTATTTATTAACTGTAAGCATTTCTACTCGCCGCAGGAGTTTTCTTCGTTTATTCTGGTGGGTGTAGAACACATTCAGGTAATCAGCCGGTTGTTGGTCCACCACAGGGTTGGGGGCAGGAGTCCTGTAGTTTGCAAGTTGTTTCATGCCACTACACACTGATGCAAGATTGTAAGCTGAAAACTTGTTTTTCAGCTTCTCAGAGTATCTTCTTTTAGCAACCCTGACTTCCTTATTCAGTGTGTTCCTGGCCTGATTGTACAATTCTTTATCCCCACCTCTTTAAGCATCCTCTGTGATTTGATCAGCCTGCTGTTGCAGCTCGGCGCTCACTCATGCGTGTTGTAGATTTGCCGTTGTAGATGCCGTTTGCTGTAGATCTGCCATTGTAGATTTGAAAGGCCCAATTGCACACCCCACACGCACTCTGACCTTCACTTCACACAAACACCAACACCTCCTGCAGCCCCCCTCCTGCAGTCAACGTTGGATTGCATCATATCCTGCAACATCTGGACAGACCAGAGACATGCAAGGATCCTTTTTGTGGACTTTAGTTTGGCTTTCAATACCATCATCCCAGCTATACTCCAGACTAAACTATACCAGCTCTCAGTTCACACGTCTATCTGTCAGTGGATTACCAGCTTTCTGACGGACAGGCAGCAGCTTGTGAGACTAGGGAAATTCACTTTCAGCACTTGAACAATCAGCACTGGTGCCCCCCAGGTATGTGTGCTCTCACCACTACTCTTCTCCCTCTACACTGTGGACTGCATTGCCAAGGACACCTCTGTCAAGTTCCTGAAGTTTGCAGATGACACCACTGTCATTGGCCTCATCCGATATGATGATGAGTCTGCATGCAGTCAAAACTGGCTGTCTTCTGCAGTCAAAACAGCCTGGAGCTGAAAAAAACAGTGGAGATGATTGTGGACTTTAGGAGGAACACCCCAACACTGACCACCCTCACCATTCTAAACAGCACTGTGGCAGCAGTGGAGTCATTCAGGTTCCTGGGCACTACCATTTCACAGGATCTGAAGTGGGAGACCCACATTGACTTATTGTGGGTCATTGTGAAAAAGGCCCATCAGAGGTTGTACTTCCTTCGCCAGTTGAGGAAGTTCAACCTGCCACAGGTGCTGCTGATACAGTTCTACTCAGCAGTCATTTAGTCTGTCCTCTGCACTTTAATAACTTTAATGGTTCAGGTACGAAATCGGATATCTGAAGACTAAAAAGGACCGTTCGGACTGCTGAGAGGATAATTGGTTACCCCCTGCCCTGGAAAAGGCTGGAAAAATCACTGTATCCCACTCACCCTGCCCACTACCATCTTTGAACTTTTGCCTTCTGGCTGATGCTTCAGAGCTCTGAGCACCAGAGCCGTTGTTAGCCGAACAGGAACAGTTATTTCCCTCAGGCTATCCATCTCATGAACAGTTAAAACTGCCACATTGAGCAATAATTATGTGCAATTCACAGTCTAGTCTATTTATATTTATCCAACACATCCAACCGCTTCTGCCATTACATTCCCTTGCACTGTATATAACAGATTTGATAGTTGAGCATTAACTGAGACAGAAAAACAGTAAATGTGTTAAGAAAGCTTCCTTTTATCAAGTTTACCAAAAGTAGTAATTATGTCCATCTCTCACTTATTGTTTATGTGCATGCACATCATTCTATTCACCTTTTCCCTAACATTTTCTATGTTCTTTTAGAGAGTATGCTGTGTCTAATTTTGCAGATAAACCTGTGTTGTACCACTGTACGTTCTTGTTGAATTGTAAAGGCTTTTTAGCATGCCATAGTGGGTGTTGCAGTAGTGATGCAATTTGTATTTGCTTGTGTGTATTCATTTGCACACGTCATTACACAGCATAAAGAAAATAATTTGGATATCAGTGCTGCTCAGCTGCTGCACAAAACAATGCAAAGACATCATTACCATTCTCTCTCTCTGTCCTTGTTGTATTGCAAGAAGCTTAGAAAATTCCATTGACTGTGTGTGTGTGTGTGTGTGTGTGTGTACGTGTGTGTGTGTGTGTGCGTGTGGGTGTGTGTGAGCATGTATTTATCACTTTGTGGGGACCAAATGTCCCCATAAGGATAGTAAAACCCGAAATTTTTGACCTTGTGGGGACATTTTGTCGGTCCCCATGAGGAAAACAGCTTATAAATTTTACTAAATTATGTTTTTTGAAAATGTAAAAATGCAGAAAGTTTTCTGTGAGGGTTAGGTTTAGGGGTAGGGTTAGGTTTAGGGGATAGAATATAAAGTTTGTACAGTATAAAAACCATTATGTCTATGGAAAGTCCCCATAAAACATGGAAACACAACGTGTGTGTGTGTGTGTGTGTGTGTGTGTGTGTGTGTGTGTGTGTGTGTGTGTGTGTGTGTGTGTGTGAGCGTGTATTTATCACTTTGTGGGGACCAAATGTCCCCATAAGGATAGTAAAACCCGAAATGCTTGACCTTGTGGGGACATTTTGTCAGTCCCCATGAGGAAAACAGCTTATAAATCATACTAAATTATGTTTTTTGAAAATGTAAAAATGCAGAAAGTTTTCTGTGAGGGTTAGGTTTAGGGGTAGGGTTAGGTTTAGGGGATAGAATATAAAGTTTGTACAGTATAAAAACCATTATGTCTATGGAAAGTCCCCATAAAACATGGAAACACAACATGTGTGTGTGTGTGTGTGTGTGTGTGTGTGTGTGTGTGTGTGTGTGTGTGTGTGTGTGTGTGTGTGTGTGTTTGCGGGTGCGTGCTTCTAAAGGTATTCCGTTTGCTTTATCTCCTTGTTTCCACCAGGAGGTATGAAGCACCTTCTGATGTGGCCATGGGTAGAATAATCTAACTATAGACTGTTTTGGAAGAGCAAATAGTCAGGATAAGATGCAGATTGCTTCATTTGACCATTTTCAGTTTGATACAGTTTGACTGTAATCTTTTTTTCTTCTTCACAATTTAGCCTTGCTGCCGTTTCTGTATGTTCCCTCTCTACTGCTGCGATTCATCCATACATAAAGAGTTCGTTGAAACTGCTCCACTGAGACATGTGACAAAGGAGCATTAGCTTCAGGGCAGAGAGACAGATCAGTTTGAGCAGATTAATAGTGCATGCAGTCAGTGTGTATAATGAAGTTGACCCCTAGAGTGCACACGGCAGCCATCAGGGTCAGAGCTTTATAACACTCTATTTATGGATCTGTATCGGTGCTTGAAGTGGAAGAAAAAAAGTGCTTGAAAGAAAAAAAAGTGCAGATACTCTCTTTGATAGCATTAAACTAGATTTTTTTTTTTTGGTAGATAATTGGTACTGTGAGACAGTTTTTGTTCACAACATGTATATTTTATTTAAAAACAAATAAACTTGGGATTTTATACTATATTTTCTTACAGGGGCTAGATTAGCCAGATGAACACTCAACTGGGCCCAAACCTTTTTTCCATATTTATTTTATATAACAACAATTTTATGTTAACATGAAAAAAAAAAAAACTGTTAGTAATATGTGTTTGTTTACTATTAAATATAATTTAATTACATGAATATGTGTTAATAATTAATAATGTCTGGCCATAAATTATTCTTAAGATCTGGCTGAAGAACAAATATGACCTCACACCCTCAGCTAACAAATAGGTTTTAATTAACTTCACTTTGAAAATAAAAATATACAATATTGGGTTATTGTTTACAGAAACTGAGTAAGAGCTTTAGATCTGCAAAATTCTGTATCTTTGACAGTATCAACCTGCATAAATGTAGCCTAAAACTGAACTCTTAATGTCTATTCTTCCTTTTTCTTTATTACATTCAATGAGGGGAAAATTAGCCTTTCCTTGTCCTGCACATAGTATGAATTTGCTCACAGGATCCTGATAGTTAGTCATTAGAAACGGTGAACAAACTGATTTGATGATATTCAGGATCTATATATTCTTTCACGATATATGCAAAGTAGGGTTGCAACTAGGGTTGCAGCGGTATACCGGTTTCACGGTATACCACGGTTTGAAAATTGACGGTTATCATACCATGTACATTTGTTCAAATGGTCTATTCGGACTAGGTCGTGGACAGCAGGGAAAGAGCAATGCCATGGTTCTCCCATTGAAGATATTTCAGCGGCCGCCCAAGTGATAGACTATTTAGGACTGCCGACGTAGATTTAATGATAATCTCGCAAACAGCTAAAGCAGACATGGGCAACATACGGCCTGCGGGCTGGATCAGGCCCTCCACATGGTTTAATGTTGCCCGCGGCTCATTTATCGTAAACATTTTTTTGCTTTTCATTGGATATTTCAGTTAACTTGCATTGGGAACTAATGCGTCTCTACAAGCGTTTAACATGCTCAGGGTTGCCAGATAAGAGACTAAACACCCCCAGTTTGAGATTTATACTTACGCAAATTGGAAATATTCCACAAAATGTTATACATATTTTGTGCAATCTGGCAACCATGCACGTCTCGCTTTCTCCTTTGAACAAACTTAGCAATCTGTAGTGCAATATTCTGCTCAAGGAAAAGTGTTATACGGCTACTCTGTGTCTTAAAGGCCGACTGCAGAGGATGGTGCGGGAGAGAGAGATCACATGACGGACATGTCGGTAAATGATCTCTCTCTCCCGCACCATCCTCCGCAGTCGGGCTTTATCCCTCTCGCAGGCTTAATTAGCCTGATAAGGGACCGGGTGTGTAGAATCACGACCCGGCCCGCCCTCCACCCTGCCACATATATATATATATATATATATATATATATATATATATATATATATATATCATAGTTTCATGGTATACGGTATTACACAATTATTTTTTTAACTTTTTTTTGTTTTAGTTTTTGATTTACGCTTTATTATAATTGAAACTTTAAACCATTTTTTAATGGAAGTATGTGTAAAAAAAAAAAGTCTACCTTTTGAAAATTAATAAAATAAATAAGAAAGCCCTATGAATATTAACAATAAGTATAATAATAAACCGAATTCTAAACATGATAAAAAAATTGCATGTAACTATAAGCTGCTGTCACCATGTAAATTCCTTGTGTGCGTAAGCATATTTGGCACTAAAGCTCATTCTGATTCTAATTACTGATGCCCTCTCTAGTAAAGAAATTACATCTGCATATCCTACTTGAAACCTGTTCTTCATCTTCTAAACACTTCTATATTGGTGGCTCAGGACCAGCTCAGGAGCTGACTTGCTAAAAATAATGTAACAATTTTGAACTACCTAAATTAAAAATATGAGGACACAGAGGTCCTGCTGGACATGACAACTTTTTTGGATCCCAGAATCTGTACACAAGATGTGTGTGGAGAGAAGATACAGAGCCTAAAGGAAAGAGTGAATTCGGAGCTGATGGTAAGTTATAGCACTTCAAAACACATATGGAATGTCAAAAATGACCTCTATTTTGCTTAGAGTGTTGATGAATTTACTGTATGTATTTCTAACTGTTAGTTGTTTCCATAGAATTTTATTTAAGTTGTGTAGTGCAAACTTTTAATGAGATAATTTTTTTCTGTTTCCACCCCCAGCTAAAGCAAAGAAGAAAACATTGGCAGATTTTTTTTCTGGACCAGCAGCACACAGGCAACTCCAACAGCACCATCAACATCAGCAGAATTGTATCCTCTTCCAAAATTAAGAGAAGCTGTGGCAGCAGAGATAAACACTTACATTTACATGTCCTGTATAGACCATGGAGAAGATCCACTGAAATGGTGGAAATGCCACAAAATAAAGCTGAGCAGTCTCGCACAGAAATACTTGTGCATACCAGCAACCCTTGGAAAAGGTAGACATGGCAAAGAATCTGTAGCCACCACAAACAACTGTACTAAAGTGTGTGATACTGTAAGTACTTGAATGTATTTAAGTTCACAGGACCTAAGCAAATACTTTTGTTTTGAATAGGCTAATTCAAGTCTGCCTATTTTAGGCAGTTTTATTATGTTGAACATATACTGTTATTTTAAAGAACAGTTTGTACAATTTCGCTATATATTTTGACTTGACCTGACATTAAAAAGTAATGTACTTTGAAGAGATTTAAAACGTTTGTGCAATTTTGCAATACATTTCAGTAAACAAATATTTCAATATAACCTTTTTCAATGTTGTTTTATGCCTTTTTTGTCCTTTAAGCCTTAATATCTAATCTGAATCTAAACGTTTATCATATCATATTTCAAATCGCAATATTGTTCAAAATAATCGCAAATTGACCAAATTGTGCAGCCCTAATGCAAAGCCAGGTTCTGTGACACTTCACATAATCTTTCTACGATCACTACAGAAAAGAATGGAGAGTAAAAAGCAAAATTTTCTGTTGGTTTTCTTTGAAGGTTTGGTTTTTATCATCAGTTTACATATTGTGAAAAAAGGTTGTGCAAATAAGGTGACATCACTTCTGTAACAGAGTTGACTTTTTCTTTTTTTTTTTTTTTTTTTTTTAAGTCTGTTGTTTTGACTGTGCCCAGCAGCTAAGAAATGTGTATACACACTGTACATTTGATTGAACGTAATGCTATAAAATGTGCTGCCCTAAAAGTTGCTGGTTCATGTTTTAGAGAGCAGTGTAACTGAACTATGCCGTGATAAGCTTAAACACAAGTGTTCCGCTCCAACTGGACCATGGATCACTTGATGACCGCTTATGCTGTTGCACGTGTTGATTGTTGTTAAACTCACCGCTGAGATCTATGCAGAGAGCGCTCGGATGTTTAATGCTATTTTATCAAAATAATTTAGAGGGTCAGATAAAAGGTATTGACAGGGCCTCATCGAATCACTGACTTAAATAAAAACATCGTGGTGGTATGCTAGAAAAACTGCAAGTACTGAGGGATATGCTATTAAACTTACAGGCCAAAATTTAAAACATGTCACAGTGATTTTCCAAGTCATAATTTGTTGTTCCTGGAACAACATTCGTGTTAAGAAACAGTCCTAACCCTGTCCCTCCCCCTAACCATTAACTACCTCGAAATTATTCAGTATGTTTATAAGAATGAATTTCAAGCCCTTAACCCTAGTTTAACACTATATGCTAACCAGCAATGAGGATACAGGTTTCAAGCAAAAGCAATTTGTCCATAATGAAAGTGAAACAGCTGCACTATGTGACATATGTCAGAACATATGTAATATGCATTTATGCCGATATAAATTTTGGACCAATCAGATTTCACCTTGTTTTGTACTACAGAGTGCAACCAAGCTATTGACAAAATGTCCTACTGCTTGTTGCTCAGATCACTTGTCAAACTCAGATCACATTCTTTACATGATGTTTCTGATCTTTTGACCTTGTAATTGGATACACCACAAATTCATGCATCCATCTTCTTTCATTTAGATTTCATCCCAGTTAAAATCTATTTTACTTAGTATGATCCAACAATGGAGGGTGCTTGACAAGTATTTTGAAGTAGTCTGGCATTAGTTACTCTATGGTATAAACATCTTAAATAATGAATGTGCTCTTCGTGAGTCTTGTCTTCACTCTGCAGTATCATTGGTGCAGTAGCTATAAGTCGTAGTCCTCTCTTCAGCTGGTACTGAGTCCAGCTTCTCTTTGCTGATCTAGCATTTGTTCAGCCACTTACCACCGACTGAGTCCTATTCCCATGGGCTGCAGCCTCGTTAACTCAGGTGTGTGTGTGTGTGTGTGTGTGTGTGTACACATGTTTTATACTACATTTGTGGGGACCAAATATCCCCACAAGGATAGTAAAACCCAAGATCACCTACCTTGTATGGCCCAGCCAGTGGTCCCCATGAGGAAAATGGCTTAGTAAACATACTGAACGATGTTTGTTTTGGTTTTCAAAATGTAAAAATGCAAAAAGTTAGGGATAGGTTTAGGGGAAAGAAATTATCGTTAGATCTGTATAAAGTCTATAAAATGCATGGAAGCATATGGAGAGTTCCAATTTTGTGTGTGTGTGTGTGTGTGTGTGTGTGAGAGAGAGAGAGAGAAAGGGGTGGTGTGGGGGGGGGGCTTTTTTAATTATCTGCATCGGCCGATACATTTTCATGTTTGACCAGTTTGTTTCTGAAGGCCGCAGAGAATCATGTGAAGGAGCCATCTGAGACATGTAAATGACCAATCGCACATTTTGTTTTTACATGCCATCATGCTACTATAATGATAGACCAGCATGCAACACAATCTCATTTAAACGGTCTTCATATGAGAGCCTTGATTGACTACAGACTGAGCTCATAATGTTAAAGTACATTTTGGTTTCTCTCTCTCCTCAGCAGTTCTGTATACATTTTAACTGTCTTGACTAATGATATAAAGGCAAATATCAATAAAACTTCTATCATATATCATCTGTAAATATGTGAATATCTCATTTAAACAGATGTAATTCTTGAACTTTACAAAATCCAGCATTTTCTTCCTGTCGAGCGCTCGTAGAAAATCTTTCTCTGAACTGAAGTGTGTGATCCGTCAGCCTGGATCAAAAATCAACTCCTCTGATTTACAACTGTTGCATGACAGTCAGTCTATGACAAACATGTGTGCATTTGACATTTCAGTTTTTTGCATTTTTTATGTTTTAAAGGTGTGCTCTAGGCCATCGTCCCTATATACGTGAAAAAGTGATGGACAATGTTATCATTTGGGGTCATTCATAAAGTATGTTTATATGCTGTTGCATAAACTTATGATTGTACTTTTGCGGGTTTTTAAGAACACTAATCTTGACTCCCATAATCTGCAAGTTTCAGATGCACAGAATGCACAAAACACTTAATTCAACTTGGGTTTCTGTGTGGAATTCAGCATTTGGAATGGAATGCTCACAACCCCTATCTCTTACCCACATTAAAAATAGAATGTTATATTCTCCCTAATTCACAATAATTAAAGACATTGTTTGTACTCTGCAATGAGGCAGCTCATTTTGTGAGCAGCTTCTCTCAATCCAGGCCAGACCTTTTTCTCTCTTCCCTGTTTTGTTTCCTCTTCTACACAGTTATTATTTCCATTTTAATAGTGAACACTTAAAAAAAAAATACTTGAAGCTCAAATCTGCTGTTTTTAAGTCCACATAATCTGTACATTAACCAGTGAAAACCATTGTGTAAATCTCAAGTAATTTCTTCTAGATTAAAGAGAGCCATTTTTGGAAGGCCGACCCGTAAGAAAATCTTTCATTGTTCAGAAACCATTAAAAAGTCACCCTAAACAGCCATTCATGTCTGCTCTCAATTAGAATTATGAAAGATAGATGTCAATGCTGTTTGACTTTAATTAGGTTGGCAATTGAATTAATTCTCATAGGGTTTGTTGTTTGGAGGATTTCTTTAATACTCCGGTGGATTTATTTAATATTTTTAGATTTGAACTGAAGGAAATTACACTTGTGACAAATCTTCTGGTCACTCTTCTGGTCACTCCACTTCTGGAAAAGAAAAAAAAAATAATGAAAAGAAGACTGCATGTTTGAATATTAATGAGTACATGCCATCACCCTCGGCTGTGTAAAAGATTCTTCCAGTTTTCCCCTCTGCCATTATAATTTTTTGGGTGCTGAAATGTGGACTGAAATATTCAGACAGATGGTTCAGTCAGTCTGATAGGTGTCCACTCATAGATAACCAACTGGACCCAGGTTTCCTCACTGAGCCACTGAGCCTGGGCTGCTTGTGCACGTTAGCTAAGGTTAGGTCCTACCACAGAGCTGCTAAATACACACAGATCAGCCCCCCAATTCAGCACCATTAACTCAGTCACTGTGGAGTGTTATATAATAATAATTTGTTCTTGTTTGATTAATGAGCCAAAATTATACAGCAGTTTGTTGAATGTGCATGCATCACAAAACAGCGTAGTTTATTTATTTATTTTTAGAATGATTTCAGTTGATTTTACCCACTGTATGTTTTATTAAAGAAACTTTTGGCATCCATTGTGATTCAGGGTTGAATTTTCCACTGGTCATGTGGAAATGCTTCGGTCGGCACAGGCTGTGATTATATCAGATCTGTGGTGAGTTCTTGGATTGTGGATCAGCACTGTCAGACAGGGAGGGACGAGCGTCATTTCAGTTTCCTTTAACTGGTCACAGATAAATCTAAGACCTTGTCGAGATGTACCCAATTGCCTTGGAACATCACGATAAGCATCAGCACTGCAGTTGGGCTTAAACGGAGCACAGACTGCATGTAGACACTTGTCTGTAAATTTGGGGGAAATCTGACACAAATTATAGGTTTGATTTTTTTTTCTGCCTTAAATTGATATGCAGAGATTTTCTTCACTGACCTGCTTCTGGTTGTCACTCTCTGCTGAGATGCCAGACATTTTACAGCTGCTGGCAGTGAGGATGATGCTTAGGAATATTTCCTTGAATTACCATACAACCCATCTTATTTCCTGCAGAATCCATCTACAGAGAAAATAGGACCTTTTCTAAACAGCTTCTGCTGCCTTTGACCACAATGTTAGATTTATTTTCTTAGACATTATAAAAGCATTTAAAAAAAAATAAGGACTTAAAAAAAAAACAACTTCTGTAAATGTGATGTCTATCTTTAAAATGAACACGTTTATCACCAGTTTTCTTTCACCTTCTTTGTTTATGCATTTGGCAGACACTTTTATCCAAACTGACTTACAATACATTTTAGGTGTGTATTTTGTATTATTGTGATGTGTTCCTTGGGAATCGAAACCATAACCTTAGTATTGCTAGCCTTATGTTCTACCAGTTAAGCTACATATTCTACAGACATTTTGAATGCATGTTTTTGTACATATCTAGTTCTGGTTACCTAAGAAATTACATAATTCTTGACATTTTCATGCAGACAGTGATTGTGTTCAAATCTCTTCTATTTACCTGCATCATGAAGCCCAATCTTTTTGCTGTCAGTTCTGTCTTTTGTAATGCTGGCATGCTTTAATATCTGTGGTGTCTTATCCCCCACAAATACCTTGGCATTGGCTTGTTTTCCTCTAATCTTTTTGTGGTTATCAAAGGAACTGACTCATTGCTTCAGGCCCTTTTCGGATTTTATTATTCACAGCCCTGGAGTTTTTGGATAAGAGATCTTTAGTTTACCTTGAGTACCTTGAGGGTTTTGATGATAGATCTTATATTAATGGTAAGAACACTAATCCTGGAGGTATTTATGCTGCTGTGTATATTATACCTGTGTTAATGAGAGTAATTGTATATATTCAATGTCAGAATTTCCATCTGTTTAGGCATTGTTAAATATTGTAATGCAGAGAACTGTGTAGTCCATATTTGAGATGTGCTATTTGAAATTTGTTAGATTCAGTTTAGACGCCTGAGATATGTTGTATAGACAAAATATGTGACTTTATGGTAATATTGTGTGGGCATGCAGAAATGGTCACATTTTTGACTGACAATAAGAGTTTGACAGGTTGTCTCAAACATTCTTAGCTGCATGCACACATAATTGGGTTCAATCGAGTCTGACAAATGGGATAAACACGACTTATTGATCTGTGTGTGCATGTGTAATTATGTCTTCATAGCAGATTTGTTCTACTGAAAACATCTGGATGAGCAGTAATTATCTGCTCTTTTCTAATTGAGATGTATTGACCGTGGTATGAAATGGATTGTCCTTACTGATTACAGTCTGATGGCAACATAATGATGACCTTTCTGGGACCAGCACTGATTCTCAACCAATATACAGCAAATTATACAAATGCTATTACAGACCAATGCTCATTTCCCCACAAGATTTTTAAATACTGTTGTATTTAATATAAACATTTTACAGCTTTACAGAGAAAGTTATATTTGGCAAATCTGTTTACTGTAGCAAATAAAAACAAGGTTATTGTGGTGCATTTTGTTCAAAGGACAGTTATAAAATTAAAAAAGAGGAAATGATATATATATATATTAGGGCTGTTAATCGATTACAATTTTTAATCAAATTAATTACATGGTGTCCCGATTAATTAATCACGATTAATCGCATATACAAATATTTGCCGAGAAAGCCCCTCATATAACAATAATTCAATATATAATGATGAAATAATTATACATAGTTATCTTTAAATATAAAATATATATATATATATATATATATATATATATATATATATATATATATATATATATATATATATATATATATATATATATTAAAAATATTCAATCAGTTGGAGATTTATTATGAGGGCTTGTTTAAGAGCCCATCAATTTACACCTGCGTCAGACATTTTTTATTTTTTTTTTTTAGAAACAAGCCAGGGGTATACATAGTACACAATACTACAGATATATTTTACAATAATGCCAAGACATTCTATTCATTACATAGTGCAATGGTTTCCAGTGCTTTCGAGTTGTTGGAGGTACAAAGAGTATTTAAATAATATTTTAAGTCTTTACAAAAAAGTGCAAATAGGGGCTTTATAGTCATGTATAAAAAAACTTGGCAAGAAAAATAAACAGATTAATCAGTAAATATTAACTTATCAAAACTGTGAAAACCAAATGAACTTTGACTTTTATAAATCAAAGAAAAACTAGTTAAAATAGAGGTATGTACAAACAAACAAAATTTTCTCCAAAGTACTACAGCGTGGACGCATTCCCAAAAAAGGTGAGGGGCAGATTCATCTACAGCATTACAGGAGGAGCAAAGTGTATCTATTTCAGGGAGCATGTTTCTTAAATAAAGATTGACTGTAAAAACGGTGTTTAACAGTTTAAAGGACACCTCCTTAACCTTGTGAAGTAAAGACCATACGACCTGCGTCAGACATGCTTGTGTTGCGTCTCGGTGTGTTGCGTCATAAAAATAAAATGTTTAGGTCACTGTGTCAAATTAAATATAGTTTAATACTCAATCTTTAACCCTCTGGGGTCGACGGACGCGCCGGCACGTCCTGCTGAATATTTTCATCATTACAGTGGAAACAGCTTAAAATTCTCCATCATTTTGGGGCATACAGATAAGTGTAAGACATCATTAGAGACTATAAAGGGTCTACTTTTATTTGTGTACACTCATAATAACGACAAAACCTTGTGCTTTTGTAAAATAAAGAAAATAAAAAGGGTGAGCTTTCAGCAGTCTCCGTGTTCGCGAGCATATTTCTGAAACACGTCACAAAAATGAACTGAAACTCAGCAAATGCTTATCACACAAACATGAAACATATTTCTAAAGAAAGCTTAAGATTTCTACTTTTAAATAAAACAATTCAAATTTAAAACAAATATTCTCCTGCAATGTAATCTGTATGAACAAAGCGATGTACAGTTTTTTACTGGTTCATCTAATTATCCCTAATGCGATAACACCCACCAGCAGAGCACGCCATTCATACGCTAATGTGCTAAGACGATCAAATCAAATGGTAAACGCCCCCTGACAGTGAGGTTTGATGTAAACACAATTAATTTACTGCGCGTTTGTAACGATACACAGGCGAGGAAACTCCTGGATAGTAAGGAAAGGTTAACATTTTCCTCAGAAGAAGAGCGGGACTCCGATGAACATTTGTATTTTGAAGAGAGATTTGATCCAGCCGAGGATACAATTTTGGACGAGTAAGTCATTTCGTTTTCTTTAGTTGACATGCTATTTTATATAAACATGTACATATTTTACTAGTGGGACTGTTTCCAGACTTGCCAGCCAGGATTCAGAGTATTGACATAAATATTACTCCTAATAAGCAAGTTTTAGTTACATTTAAATGCTGTTTTGACTAAAGCAGGCATTTAAATTGTATGCTGTATGATATAAATATGATATGTAATATGATATAAAATTATATGAATGTTTAGAATATATTTTATATATATTGTGTTTATGCTGCCTCATTATCATCAATGCTTGTGCTTGCAAATATCTGTTCAGGTGTAAATGAGTAACATGAAAATCACCATATTATAAAGATTTCTGAAGGATCATGTGACACTGAAGACTGCAGTAATGATTGCATTTTACAATATATTAAAATAGAAAACTGATCCTTTAAATTGTAAAATTAGTTCACACAATGTTTTTACAGTATTTTGGAACAAATAAATGCAGCCTTGATGAGCAGAAGATACTTCTTCTAAAACTTTTATACGGTAGTGTAGGTCTAAAATTAAGTAAAGTCTTTATGTAAAGAAAATATATAGTCAGATTACTTCTTCTAACTTAAAACTTGATTTTGATCATTAAGTCTCCTCACATTCATTCTCTTTCTGTTACGTTCCTCATTGATAGGCCCAGGGGAGGGGTCTTTTGTCTCCTCAGGTGTGAATAACCTCAATATTTATGATAATTCACGCCTCTTCGCATATGACCTTTCTAACACTAAAATTGTCTTACAAAAGTTAAATTAGTATATTGCACAAATGTCAAGGCTTGTCAAAACTTCTCCAGGGCCCAAAACACCCTCAGACCCCAGAGGGTTAAACACATCTTGAGATCCCTTGGTTCGCATTCGCGCTCCTTCAAGTGTTTTGAACACAAGAACGTAACGCACGTTTTGGTTGTGTGTCCGCTGAAGGGTTGATAATGTTTTGTTCACTGCAATAAACTGTGTATTGCTCACACAGCTGAAATTTCACTTACTGCCCTCTGGAATAAACAGGTGGTACTAAAAGCTTGCATTTCTCAAGAAAACATTGCGATTAAATATGTAAATGTTTTTAACGCATTATTTTGTGTAAAATGAATCGCACGTTATTACCACGTTAAATCGACAGCCCTAATATATATATATATAAACTCAGCAAAAATAGAAACGTCCTTTTTCAGGACTTAGGCATGCTGCATGGAGGCATGAGGACTGCAGATGTGGCGAGGGCAATAAATTGCAATGTCCGTATTGAGAGATGCCTAAGACAGCGATACAAGGAAGATATGTATGCCTTTTGTAAGGCGGGTCCTTACCAGATATCACCAGCAGCAATGTCACCTATGGGCACAAACCCACCTTCGCTGGACCAGACAGAACTTGCAAAAAGTGCTCATCATTGACGAGTCTCGGTTTTTTCTCACCAGGGGTGAAGGTCGGACTCGCAATTATCGTCAAAAGAATGAGCATTACACTGAGGCTTGTACTCTGGAGCGGGTTCGATTTGGAGGTGGAGGGTCCGTCATGGTCTTACAACAGGCCTACAAAGTTCTCTTTAATGTCCTAAGTTTTTATAACTGTGACCTTGATTGCCTACCGTCTGTAAGCTGTTAGTATCTTAATGAACGTTCCACAGATGCATGTTCATTAATTGTTTATGGTTCAAGCATGGAAAACATTGTTTAATACAATAAAGATCTGTAAAGTTATTTGGATTTTTTACATCTAATATTTGCTACAGTAAACAGATTTGCCAACCAGTAAATCTAATTTCTAAATTTGCTTTTATTTGAGTCATAAATAGAAAGAACCTTATATTTTACAAATATGTAGCATTATGTGCATTAAACATGGAGTGAGTCATAGAAAATCCAATTTGAGAGAGTCAGTTGGTATCATTGGAATGATTCAGAGCTAAAGTAAAGGACTTTGCTATCAGCAGTCAGTTTTAATTCTGAATGATGAGTGTTGGAGCTAATTGAAATGGGAGTCTAATTAAGGTCCTGAAAATTAAATGCAATTTGACTTTGTTTTAATTGATATACTGTTTATGATCCCCTCCTGTGCCCCGACTATCCATTCACTCTCTTTATATCTTGCATTAAACTGCACAGTGTTCAAGCTTAGCGGTCTGCAGCGTGGATTGGTAAACAACTCGCCTACAGTTAGTATGAAAGCTTGAATCTGGTTAAACATGATTAAGGTATTAAATGAGTGACTCAGACATGCCTCTGTCTTTACAATTTCTCTTTGAATAATTTTCTCTCTCTCCCTCTCTGGCACTCTCAATCTCCTTTTCTGACAAATATGAACAACCCACAGAAGTGGCATCCATCCATAATTTTTATGTTGTGAGAGGTTGATAAAGATATTGTCTGTTGTAATAGTTGATGGAAGGATTGCCATTAATACTGAAGCTAACAAATTGACTCAAATGGATAAATGTTATTATAATTTGTTTTGGGGGGTTTTATGGCAGGGGGTTTTTGTAAGAATTTATTGAAGTCTATTGTTTCTTTATATATGACTTTTTTTTATTTTTTTATTTTTAATTGAACAAAACACAAATTAACAAGACATAGCAGCTTATACAAAAAAAAACAATAAAAAAATAAAATAAAAAAAAAACTTAATTATAGGTGTATAGATATAGTAGTGTCTACATGTATTGTGATAAGTTTAAGGACTAGCTTCATTTAATGTCATATAATATTAATCATTATTATTAATTAAATTTTTTCTGGTGATGATGTGGAGAGAGAGAAAAAGAAAGATATAGATTTAATCTTAGATACTGAAAAATCAGTTATACTACTAATATTAGTTGTAGTAGTAGTATAATACTAGTAATAATAATAATAATAATAATAACAATAATAGTAGTGGTAGCAATAATAATAAAAACAATAATAGCAGTAGTAGTATTGCTAACAATAATATCATCTCAGCTTTATGAAATTTTAGACTAGTCAATAAAGTGATTGCCGATATATGAAACGCTCTAGGTCTGGGAGCCGTTCTACTACCGCCGGCGAGCACATCCAACAGACCCGCCCGACTCAGACATCTACCCCAACTCTAATCCCTCCGGCTCCCCCTTCCCGCCACCGGCACAACCCAATCCTGTACCAGCAGTTACACCTCTGTGCGCCGCTATGTCTTCCTCCACAAAGGATACTGTGGCACCACAACAGGCACCTCCAAATCAAGCTCACCTTGTCTGGTTGTGACCTGGCAGATGACCAGAAATTGTTGTTTGGTTGACCTTTTTAGATTACAATCTTTTGCTGGAATTGTGGTGTGCACCAGTTAGCTCCCCAGACAGAGACACCACATCCAACCCAGATAGCACTCTGACACAGTCACGTTAAAATAAGAGAAGGACCACCGGCAGATGCGGCAAAGGGAGGGGCCAGGCAAACCAAAAATTGCACAGGTAAAGCCTATGCCAATAAGATGTGCCAAACGCACCCACCGACAGTACTAGAGCAGTCTCCAGACCAGACAGTATATGTGATGTGTATATATTGACATTTAATTATCAGTACTATATGTAGGGTAAGATGCCCCCTTAAGAACAATGTTTATTTACTTTTAAATTGTAACATATATAGATAAACTTTTAGCATGTACAAGATGATGATGCATTATCCAACTTATTTCCAAGGGAAATACATTGAAATATTTGCTAATTATGTTGTATAAAATAACATCTGATATCATTCTTAGTAATATATTTTTGAAATTTAAAGTAAAATATAAAATCAAATATTCACCTCCCCCACATTCCCTTGGAATCCATGCCCTTGGTCAGTGCTGAAGCTGTGGGTATCTGGCCTTGTACATCTTTCTATGGGAGACAGTCACACACATACACAGCAGTGCTGATCCCTATCTCTCAGTCCACGTGTATAACCATGTCCCTACTTGCACACACTCATACATAGAGACACACACACAGCTGTTCTCCTCTAGACTGGCCATATGTTTAATGTGACGGTTCCACTGGGAGGAAGTGAACACACATCATCCATGTGTCACCTTACATGTCTTAATGATTCTCAGCACCCATTAATGGAAGGTCATTTTAAGCAATCATGCAGTTTAATGGTAGGGCTGGGTAAAATATTTTCACACAGAATAAATGTCAATTGATAAAGTGTCACAAGCAATTAGGTTGTGACCTTGAGACAATGGTGTTTCATGTACATACAGTGGAGTCCAAATGTTTGAGGCCACAGTCACTCAAACCTAGCAATAAATAGAATGTGTTTGGATTTCGAAAAATTTCAAACAAAGAAACATTTAATGACGTTTAATGAATTAGACATATTTAAGATTCTTAACTATTTAATGGCCACTAATCAAATAAGAAAATTTATAACAGTGACCATGTTAACTTTGTAATAAATAAATAAATCAAATTAATACATCAAATAAAAAGTGGAACATTCTCAAATCATGTTGGGATAACATGCATCATCAGGTTTTGCACAAACATGCGGAGTCTATGCCAACACGATTGCATGCTGTCTATCATTCTGAAATTCATATTGATTCAACATTTCAGTCAAATTGTTATGCTCATTATAGCCTAAAATATGTAATGATGATTTTTTTTTAAATTCTTATCAAATTAGAAAATGGTGGTCTCACACATTTGGACGCCACAGTATAGAGCATTTCTTCCTGCCTTTCATGGCTGCTTGGTTTTTATTTTCTGTGTGGGTTATTCAAGGCTGTTTTTCTTTTTGTCTTCTCCAAAAATGTTTCCTCCTCATCTGTGGCACCAGCTGCAGAAGTCATCCACGTAATCCTTCTGTATAAACTGGGCTTAAAGTTGAGACAGTCTTTAGCGAAGAGTCTCTAGTGTTATTCTGGAAGGCACTATTTCAGAGCTGGAAAGCAACCAGTAGCTTTCTGTCTTCAAAAGCACAGGTAGTGAGAGGCTCAGATTTAAGAGGAAAACCACAATTTACAGAGACAAGGAAGTATGAAATTGTTATTTGGTAACAAAGTCTCCCAACACCTCTCGGAAATTGATGTTTCTATCTGGACGGAGAGATCTGATAATAGTTTTGAGAGGATTGGACCATAACAGCCAAATTCAGTTGGGTCTCTTGAGGTAGGATGGGTGCCAAATGGAAATAAGAACTTCACTGTATATTGGAAGTAAAGAGGGACGTGATGACAATAAGTAATAAAATAAATGGGTAAAACACACTAACTAAATAACATCAGTTATGTAGAATCTGTAATGATCGTTGTAACATGTTCAAGCTCAGTGATGGAAGGGAGGAGATGCAGTCAAGTAAGGCTCTTTATTTCTCTGCCTTCAACACTCTGCGTGCACTCTTCTCCGTGCGTTTCTCAGTTGTTGATGAGCTCATAAACTTCTCTGAGTCTTCAGCCTCACAATAATATAAAACACTCAATAAGACACGCCAGTCACTGGTCACTCGTGTCGATCTCTCTCTCTCTCTCAACTGATGGTGGCATGGCCATTTATATGCCACTCTCCCCATGCTCACTGGAATTAGAGACAGGCGTTGGACAAAATTTAGCTGAGGTGCAAGTGCCCTTACCGCTTTCTCTCCGTACGGGCACTCGACCATGCCCCCGCTGCCACATTCGTGTCTTTTGGTGATTTAAATGTAATAAAATATCTTATTCCAAAGTATTAGAAAAAGGTATAGCTGAAAATTGTAAATGTTTTGTGGGTGTTCCATTTTCAGAACATTACATACATGGCTCATACATACATCTGTGGTACTAACATTATGAATGTAAATCTGTTTGCTGAAATAGACACAAAACATGGCTTACATGCAGTTTTTGATCCCTTATGAAAATGTGCAGTTTTTTATACTATGTGTCCTATCTGAACCAGTTTTTCTTGTTTAGGTGGATACAAAGAGATACATTTTGATTGTTGCTGGCAGTGATAGCTTTTGCTTGACTAATTGTTAATCCGCAGTAACTGAGTATATCAAAGAGTATCTAGAGACATAGTGTTTGTACTCTTTTTATATCATGATGTATACTTATTTTTAATCAGTTAGCTCTGATTGATTTAGTGATTGATCAAGTGATTAGCCCATCCCTATACTCAAAAAGCTGCAATTGCAATTACTGCAATTAATAATTACTGCTAGTCCACGAGCAGTTTCCAGCACCATAGGCCAGGAATTGGTAGAAACCATGATAAACTTGAATGCAAATGCATCTAGCAAAAGTAGTTTTGAGCAGATAGTGATAGGTATTTTATGCATTGATTAGATTGCCTTTGTATTTAATTTTATTTGGCAGTGTCTTTTAAACTAAGTGCAAATTAGCCAACCTTGTTAGCAAAGGCTCTTTTTAACTAACTCTGCCCACTATTTCTCAGGCAATTCACCTTTTGTTCAAATAGCATATTTCTTAATTTTACTCTTTGTGTAATCATCATCTATCACTATTTGCACTGTGTAAACAATGTCTGTTTGTTGCTCTTTACACTGGATGAGAACAGAATAGTGAACAGTGTCAATTTCACTTTCACTCATTATAAAAAAATAGCACCTTCCATTATTTTACATATTTAAATGGCCAGTGACATTTTCTTTGTGTGTTTTAGAGTTAATTGTGTATTAAAGAGGTCTATTCATTGTGGGCAACTGCAATGGCTAATATTATGTTGTGTTGTTAAATAAATAGCAATTGAACAGCATAGTTTGGATCCTGTTGTTAATTTGTTTAATTAAAAAAAATTGAATATGTCCAAAATGGCCATTTTATCTAAAATGTACCCAAATGAATCCGAATCTAATCAAATCCAATTGAAAATCGAATCGGAATCTATTTGAGAACCTGTGAATTGGAATAAAATCAAAACTGTATTGAGACCCAGCCCAAGAAATCACAACAGCAGAGCAGACCCTAAATGGTAAGCCTCTCACCATTTAGCAGAATCAATTGTGGAGGTTTTAGGAGAAAAGGTCCATATTTGTTAGCATGGATAAATCATTTGCCCAATCAGCTGTGGAATAAACATGACTGAATCAGCATAAGACCACTGATTCTTAAGAAATGAAGATGGTGTTGTTGTCGTCACAAAAGTGTAGTTATACCATACGTATAAATGCTTTTTTCTTTATTTCTATCTTACATGTGTATTTGTAGATTAAAATAATTTATGTTTAATCTTTGTCTGTGCTACTTTATTATAATTAAAGGCTCCTAAAATGTTCTCTTACCTGTCCTGAGTTGAGAGTGCAGCTAAACTCAGTGGGCCAATCAATAATCTATTGGAATATTCTGTACATCAGTAACCTCCTGATTTACTGTAGTGTATTTTATTTTTACCATTTACTAATATTGCTTTATCCAGCAGACTTCATGATGTCAATGAGTGGGCTTTCTGATCAATGGAGATGAGTTGTTGAGTTCATGCAGTTGCGTTCATATTATAGACATTAGCAATCACTGCAAGTGCTGGCTGTCCAGCTCTGGATTGGCAGGTGAAAATGTGTTGTCTTATGTAGGCAAGGCAAGGCAAGTTTATTTATATAGCACATTTCATACACAATGGCAATTCAAATTGAAAATAAAACAATTAAGAACATGAAATAAGAATAAAAAGTAATGCAATGAGAAATAAATATTTAAAAATCAATCAAAATAATAAAATACCATAAAATTCTGGAGAACAGGTACAGGACAATGTGTAAATCATACAGAGTAAAAGGCTCTGTATAGATAGTCAGATAGCTTGACTATTAATGTTGATTAATATACAGTTTTAGAAATGCATACAGGACATGTGCAGACAAACATATGGATACATTCACGATAGAAAATAAATATATATATATATATTGGCTATATATATATATGATAGTTCCAGAGGTGGGTAGAGTAGTCAAAAATTGTACTCAAGTAAAAGTACAATTACTTAGTAATGTAAAAGTAATGATGTTAATAATTATTGAGTAAGAGTGAAAAGGTATCCAATTAAAAGAAAACTCAAATAGAGAGTAACAAGTTACTTTCATATGTAGCATAATGAACGTTTACTCCCCAATATTCCATTACATAATACACATTTAACATGAGTTACAGAATAATAATTATTGTTATTAGTATTGCTATTATTATTATTATGATTGTAAATTCTGTCATCATTCACCCTCATGTTGTTTCAAACCTGTATGACTTTCTTCAATGCAACACAATTAAGATTTCAGACAGAATGTTATCCTTAGTCAACATTTACTTTCATTTACCCCCAGGATGGTTAAGACTAAGACTGTCAGTCTCTAACATTTTGTCTAAAAATGTTGGGTTCCAAAAAATGTAGAAAGTCACATAGGTTTGGAACAACATTATGGTGAGGAAATGATGACAGAACATAAAGCAAGATTATGCTTTATTAATGGCTATCTTCATTATTTCGCAGCTTTTTAAATCTGTATAGATTATTCGTTCATTATTAGTACAGTATTTTTTTAGTGTAGTAACAATTTACATCATAAGCTTTGTATAGTAATGGTCTGCACTTTATATGTGTATTTGGAAGCATGTTAGGCTTATTTAAGTTCAGAGAGAAAGGCATTTACACTTAATGCATATGTTTACATGGATTTATACACCCTGAAAATAACCATCACCACAACACAGACAAGTTGACATTATCACAATCGCCAAAACTCTCCAAATGAGTTCTTAAATTGAAGCTGTAATTATAATCTTGAAACACCCACCTGTCTTGCTGTAATATGAAAGCATTGTGTGATGAAAGAAAGTGTTTGTTTTGAGCACTTGCTGCTGCAGCATTTAGTGATGAGCTCGATTCGAGTGACAGAGTGCAACTGTAAAGTTCTGCTGTTATAAAAGTCCCATTCAAACATCTCTCAATAAATGATACATTTATTGAAAATTATTTAATTAAAACCAGTAATGTTTTCAACAATTTTCAACAAAACTCACCAAAGTAAATCTAGTGCATTACTACCCACCTCTGTCTGTTTCAAAGATCTAGACCAGCATAGTGCATTCGTGTGTGTGTGTGTGTGTGTGTGTGTGTGTGTGTGTGTGTGTGTGTGTGTGTGTGTGTGTTCATTCTTAAACAATGCCTCAGTGCTCCACAAGGACACATGTTTGAGCTTATCACAGTGGAGAATCAGATCGATAAGGCACAGTGAACAGAGCGAACAAGCTGTCTGCTGGCTCTTATTGTGGACAGACACTACTGTAGTGTTTGTGTGTGTGTGTGTGTGTGTGTGTGTCTTTACAGCCACCATACAGTGTTTGAAACTGCGGTAAACTGCACTCATGCACAATAGCACATAGCAAATCACTTCAACTCACACATATACTCATACACACACCTCCCTTTATGTATCTTAAAAAAAATTGGTGTGATGAGGTGATTGTGTGATAGCTACACTATGTATCTTTTTTGTTAAAAAAATTACTAAATGTTATTAATGAGAGAGTGCAAGAAAAATCCAACTTCCAAACCATGCATTTACCCAAATACACTTAATGTATTACCTATAATAATGATTTATATTTTAGAGCTGTCAGGATTGATTTTGCAGGAAATTGCAAACATTTGCCCATGCATGTTGACGTCATATCCATACACAGAGAAAATAAGCTCCGGCAACTGTAGCGCATGTATTGTGTGGGAAAAGCATGAAGCTGAAACATGAAGATTCAAAACATCAAACCTCTGGGGAATCAATGGTTGTAAAAACAAAGAAACCCCGAACAGAGCGGAGTCTACAAGCAAAAACGGAAAGCTACAGTCCGTTATAACCCTGAATCAACATCGGCTTGGCTTTTCAGAGGTGGCGACAACTGAAAGGATATTTTATAGGAAGATATTTATTGATATTTTATGTATAGATGTTTAATCACGCATACAAGTCAGTGAAATACAATAATTATACTGTAATTAGTGCAGACATTTTCACTTGCTAGCACACGTGTGCATTTTTCTTTATAACAGCAATAATTTATATAAATAAATCCTTTAGTTCTAGGCTTGCCAAGGACATGTGGTCCTTGTTACTGGTTGGTAACAATGAAAATCTATAAATTAGTTACTACTATGGTCTATTTGGCCAGAATATCCTGCAGATATAAAAACGTTACAACGTTTGACCTTATCAGACTAGCAATCATTATGTCTGATGCTAACGAACGTTGTCTAACTTTTGTAATGTCATTTATTTCAAAACATCAATATTTCCAATAAGTCAAAACAACAGCATAAGATATGGAACTTACGTTTTCAGATATCCACCTTTTCCTTTTTTTCGTTATTTATTTGTCCATTCACTCTGATAAGATGTCCTGTATCCATGAGCACACCGGTGACTCAAACCACATTCATCCGTGCAGAGGAGCAGAGCCAAGCACAACCAAACAATGTTCTTCTGCAAGACGCATGCAGTTTTATTTTTTAAATGCTAGAGGGCCAAAAGTGACCTTGTGTGTTTGGGTCAGGTTTTGCTCGTGCTATATTTTGGGTAAAAATCTTTCTTTGTGTATAAGTGTCTCTCCGGGTGTCTCACCATATAAGATTCTTTAATCACTTTGTTATTTTAATTGCTTTTTGTTTAATTTAAAGTGTGATTTTAATTTTGAAACATCTTAAGTTTTTTGTGTTTCAATAAATCAATAAAATGTTTAAAGCAAAATCAATCAAGCAAAAATGTTCTCAGACCTCGGGGTTTAACTATATAATTGGATATCGCAATATTTTAAATGCGATTATGATAAAAATATTTTTTACATATCACCCAGCCCAAAAAGGAAGTAAATTTCTTTGCACAAACATGTCTACTCAATTCCATATTGCTACATTTTACCTATTAATGTTTGTATATTTGTTTGTTTTTGAGTAGTCTATGGGCAATATAAACATTTTATTTGATTGAAAATAGTAAATTTTCCTTTAGTGAAAAAAGGTTCCCGACACCTGCTTTATCATAACTCATCTCAATCAATCTCATATATCATATATACCTAATTTATTATTTGCTTAAGCTTATGTTGGTTAAACAATACTACCAGTCGGTAATAAAAATGACATTAATGCCACATTCTAGCCTAAGTAAACATAATGGTATTGCATCTATGACATATCAGTGTTAACAAAATGTCCATGAAAAACTCAAATTAAAGATGCAAACTGGCTTTGTGGCTTAGCATGCATTTCAAACTGCCAGCTTCTGTATAGTATTTTTACTTTACATTCAAGTCAAGTAAGCATTTCTGCTATACAAAATACAGTATTACTGTACTATAACTGAAATAGGCCTAAAGACCAAACAGTAATGGATTAAATATGATAATGTTTATGCGAAAGTGTATCTGAACTTTTACATTCAATTTGTTTACAATTTCCTCAATTGCTGTACTATGTTCCATTCATTTTAAGTCAAGTTAAGCATTTCTGCTTACTTTTGCCTGCAGGATTTCATCTCGAGGTACACACAGAAACAGTTTTTTTGTTTGTTTGTTTTTTGTGCAAAAACACCACCAATCCATTCAGTTCTAATGACATCGAGAGAAGTATTTTATGTTATCTTCAGTATTTGTGGCATTCATGTAACTGATTGCTTATGCATTTCTAAAAGACTTGGGGTGGGCATACACGGTGTGATTTACGGCTGTCGTGAGAGCTCCCGAAAAAAATGTTTCCAGTCGGGAGAGATTTGCCTGGAAATAGTTGCTGCTTGTGTGGTTGCAACTTACATCATGTGAGAGGAATTACGGGCTTACGGGTAGCTCATGATCTCCCGATAATTTTTTTAAATGTCTAAAAAATGTGCCTGCTGCCGACTTGAATTCGTGAGTTGTGTGCGATTTGGCGATCTACATGAAGTTGACCAATCAGGAGAAGGTATTACAACTCAAACGACCAATGAAAACTGAGTGTTCATGAAGCTTTTACACATTTGGAGAAAATGGTCATGGTCAACTGTGTAAACTTCCCATCACTGGGAGGGATTCTAAAGAAAGGTCATGCTGTTCATGTTTGTTCTTCTTCTTTTTATTTGTCATATTTGCATTAGTTTCAGTTCTAGGGCTACATTTAGGGGGATATAGCATATGTTGTAATTATGTATGCATGGTTGTGGATATGTAATTTTATTTTTCCAACTCCCCAAGTGTGAGTCTGGTGAAACCAAGGACTTCTAGGTTGAAAGTTCTACCTATCAATCAACCGCTCAAACATGAGTTTTTAAACTTTGTTACGTGGCTTTAAAGCGCATTCTACAAGACCTTGCATAGACCTCACAGATATTCGTCAGTATGTCTGTTGTCAACATTCAAGCTGTGACACAAATGAGAAGGACATAGCCTACATCTAAAGCTGAATAATACAGGTACCACTCCATTTAAATGTCTCAGAATTCTGCACTAAATGTCATGTTTGTGCTTAGATTAAGTCTGAGTATAACCGACAGAAACGGTGCGCAAATTTTCCATACTTTTTTTTTAATCTTGTACATTTTGTACATTTTATTATCATGTAGTAACTGACAAAACATATAGACACCTGATGTATAATCGTGAATTCACCCAGCCTCCCTTCTAAATCTTAATCTGTCAAATGTCGGACATCATCAGAGTAGAACACAGGTGTCTTGAGATTTGTTTTTAACAGTTGATGTTCTTTTTAAACAGCCATACGTGGTGCAATGGTCAAAGACATCCATTTAGTACATTTACATAGAAAAGAAACTGAAAAACAGCATTGATGGACTCAAAGGTGCATTTGCATTTACTTGGACATTTAGCTGACCCTTTTATCCAAAGTGACTCACAAAGAGTGTTTGGTGTGAATGCCTCCTTATTAAAATGACACTGCACCAATGGAAGTTTCTCAAAGCTACCTCTCAAAGGTAGTCTTTTAATTCAAATGATTGAAAATGATCTAACGATATATTTGTTCTCCGTTTTTGAAATATCCCGATGCTGTTTTACTGAGTGAGAAACTGCTGCAAATTATTCAGACTCAAGAATATATAATGACTTATTTGTGAATCGGGCATCACTAGATCTGATTGTGTGTGTCCCGGCTGAAATACGGGACACACACATCATATTCACTGATATTGTCAATCAAAAAATTTCACAGTTTATTTTTGGAAAACACTACAAAAGAGTCCACACTTCTGGTCTCGAGTACTATAACCAGGGTCTAAAAATGGTTCAAGGAACTAAACCGAACTGAAGTTTTAGCAGAACATAACCGAAAGCTGGAAACAAAAAAATTAAATTGGTCTGGAGTGAAAATTTTATTTTTAAATGATGGTAACTGGTTATAACCGGTTAATTTTGTTCAGATAATTATTTCATGAAACCAAAGGCCAAAGGGTTTATTAAAGTACTTTTTTTTAACTACAAGGAAACTGCTGCATCACTCATTTCTTTGCCTAATTGGCCATTGTGGATGTCGCATTCAGATACAAAAATAAATCACAAATCCACTGAGTTCTGTATGGATGAATAGAAATCTTACATACACTTACAAATGGTGTAAACAGTTTGACTTGAACAGACCCAAGTTCAACAATAATTAAACAGTTATTAATAGTTCTGTTGTCAATATCAACATGCCATTGTGACATACTGACAACCAGTAAAAACCATGAAAGCATCACACACCGCAGAGATAGATTCAAAAAGAAGAAAAATATATTCATATCAAGCTTTAAAACTGCTTCAGTGAGTAATCATTAATATCTATGGTCTGTTTACTGTCTTTGAGTTTTGCTGTAACACAAATCACTAATTATTAAGCAAATGCATGAAGACACGGTGTCGTTATTGAAGGTTAAACAGTTATATTTATTATTAGTGGTATTGTGACCAACATTAATCTGATTTAAATTGGGATGAGTGACTGATGATTAGATATTGAGAGCACCTGAAGAGTGCACGTCTTTGATTGACACAGAGAGCGCTCATGTTAAAGAGAGTAAAGCTAAAAGCGCTCGTGATCGCTTAAACAGTCTCTATAACTCAACACAACTTCTGATTGTCACAACTAACGTCATGTATCATGTATTTGCATGTTTATTTGTTGTTTAATTTGTCTTTAAACTTGTTAGCAGCCTCTGTATCCTTTTCCTGCTCACTCTGCAACTAGTCTAGAAAATGGTCAAGTTAATATTCATACAAATGTAATTCTTACATATTTGTAAAAACAAACTGGCATATTCATATCAATTACATCATGTCTGAAAGTTTAAATTCGTGAATGCTTAGAATTGCCAACAACTCCTCCATAGGCCATTCTGTCATGCTTCAAAGGCTGAGAAAGCACTCATTCATTAGAGGAGCAGTGTATGTGTGATTCCCTGCATGCTGCTAAAAAGATCGGCACTAAATCTAGAAATGATCGGCCGATCGTGGATTTAAGATGAATTTCGGCTGATTTTGATCGGCGGCCGATCGATCGGGACATCTCTATAGACAAGGGTAACATCAACCAATGAACAGAAAGAACTATATACAAGATAACAAGACAATGACCTTGAACCAATGACATAACAGAACTAATAACAAGACTATAACCAATGGGAACAGGACATATGAACATGAGGGAAACAGGATAATCACATGACTTGCATAGAAACAGGGAACCACATGAAATGGCAGGGAAACAGGAAATAACATTACATGGAACTACTTTTTAAAATAAAAGACATTAACACAAAATATGAACAAAAACACATCTTGATGTGACTATGACGTGGGACTCTGGCTCGGCGGCCATGACGTGGGACTCTGGCTCGTTTTCCGCCTCCCCCACAGTGAAAGTTGAACCACTTATCTGCAGGGCAAGGTCGATATATTGAGCCAGATTGAAGGTACTCCAACTGCCAGGCATCCAGGAGTGCACCGGCTCATTCAAAGCCTGCACGAAAAAAGTGTTTTAGGCCGATATTATTAAATCCAGCCCTGTAGGCCAGAGCGCAGAAGTCCTCCACATATTGTTCTATGGAATGCTTTCCTTGACGTAGACATATTAGTAGATCTGCTGGGTTAATTTTGGGGGGTCGGGTATTCTGTAACGTAGGCTGGCAAGCAATGACAGGCAGGAACAGACGATGACAAGTAAAAACCCAAGTTCAGTTTATTCCTTATATACGTGGTAAATCCAGAAGCATGAAACCAAACAAACTTGACTTGAAACTGAACACAAGCATGAACATGAACATGGACTTGACTTTACCTAAGCATGTAATGGAAACATGAGACTTAAATACATAGAGAAGGGTAACATCAACCAATGAACAGACAGAACTATAATCAAAATAACAAGACTATAACCAATGTGAACAGGACACGTGAACATGAGGGGAAACAGGATAATCAAATGACTTGACATAGAAATGGGGAATCACATGACATGGAACTACTTTTCAAAACAAAATACATTAACACAAAACATGAACAAAAACAGATCTAGACTTGCCAATTACAGGTAAAAAACAAGCAAAGTGTGCTTCTTATGAATTCTATGCCAATAATTCCACCACACAGGATAAAAATTATAACTTATTTTGGTGAGGGAAGTGGCTTATTTTGATTTGGCACCACTGCAGTTTGGCAACACTGCAATTGGTGTTTGGAGTACTGTTATTTAAAAAAAATATTAACCGTTCTTTTTTTTGTTCTAACTATTATCCTTTTGGAAAGGAGGCTGTGGAACTTTTGAACTGGAAAGAAAATTTACAGTTTTTGTTCAGATCGAACCGAAATGAAAAACATTTTGTTTTTAGTCCCTGACTACAACATTGCTTTGTTGTATTCAGATAACCGTAAGTGTTCACATACAGTTATTCGTTTATTCGTAGGGATCCAGGACATGTGAATAAAGTAAAGTAAAAGAAAATATATATATTTTGTGTGTGTGTGTGTGTGTGTGTAAATATATATATATATATACACACACACACACACTATATATATATATATATATATATATATATATATATATATATATATATATATATATATATATATATATTTACACACACACACACACAAAAACAGCTCAGTAAGTATATATTATTTATATATATATTTACTAGATTATTAAATTGCTAAATGTTTTCTTTAGGGATAAGAATAAGGTATGAGGTAGGGCTAGTCTATTGTTCTTTTATATAGCTTTATATACGTAAATGCAAGCTTTTCTATCTGTATCAGTCTATGGTATGTTCCAAATTGTATGGCCAAGTACACGTGTGTGTGCCAATGTTTCTATGTGAATACAGCCCTGTTGTAAACTATCATTAGCTGTGTTCTGGGTACTTTTCTTTGAATGACATTGAAATTATTTCCACACTATTCATAAATAATTTGAGAGCTGCAGGTGTCACCTTTTGATTTGCAGCATTTTACCATTTAACACAATCCCACAACCATGCTTATTCATCACCATGGCAACAAGAGGTGTGTGTGTGTGTGCGGTTTTGGGTGATGTAAAAGGACATATTTTTAAGTAACAAACTGGTAAAAATCGCTTAAAAAAACGAAATTATGTTTTTTTTTTCATGTAAAAATGGGTTAGGAAATAGAATCTATAGTTCGTACAGTTAATAAAATCATTATGTCTATGCAGAGTCCTAATCTGGATAGTCGCACCAACGTGTGTGTGTGTGTGTGTGTGTGTGTTTCAGCTCTTTCTCTTGTTGTCCTCACACCCTTAATCAGGGGTATATCCTTGGATTGATTTCATATCAAATTAAGAGGCCAGAGGTTCATTACTGAATCCATTTCTTATTTTAATCTCAGATAACGCCATTTTTATCTCCACCTTTTAATTAAATTGAAATTGATGTTGGTAGAGAAGAAAAGAAAAAAAGAGAGAGAGAGAGAGAGATTTTTATTAATTAGAATTTCTGGGCCACTGAGTAGCTCTAGGGCTTGTTATAAAATGTTCTCAAAACGAACAAGACCATCCATTTTTCGCCAAGTAACAGATACTTAAATATAAACTTGGACATACTTAGACACACGTAAATGTT